>NC_138318.1:17067500-17412500 GCF_965601325.2 Salmo salar | reverse complement strand
GACAGATACTGGAGAGAGAAGACCGTTTTGAGGAAAACTGGATACTCAATACTTCCAAGCACAGTAGACGCATCACAGATCATAGCCTGGAGGTTATGGAACTGAAGAGAGCAAATCCCTGTAATAGATACAGAATAGAATATCACACTGCGTCAAGTTTGTCTCAAGTTCAGAGAGCAAATCTTCTGTTGAATTAAAAGTCTGTTGGATTCTATTTCCAAGCACAGTAGACGGATCACAGTGCTGCAGGAGAAAGACAAATATATCGGAGTTCCACTGGAGGTCAGCCAGCTTCTAGACGACACGTTCTCCTAGTGTGATCATCTGGCCTGAGGAACATCAACTTTGCCAGGCCGTTTGATTGACCCTCTCTCTGGGAAGAACATACTACTGAATGGAAGTACATTTCACATCAGCACAGAGTGGATGTATAGCAGCTCTCAGCCTCAACTGACCTTCAATTATTCTCACCAGCTGTGAACCAGAGGGGGACGTGGGGTCAGACGTTGGACAGGGGTTAGGGGTGAGACCAGGACATTATGTGGTTGTGGCTCCAGGCTGCTGTAGCTCTGTGTGAGCCAGAGGCATGACCCTACCTGCTTCCTGGGACTGGGATGGACTGGACAGGTAAGAGGATTTGGGGGGGCAACATGGGAATGCCTGGACAGGAGGACTAGATGGAAGAATGGGGAGAGGTGCGTTAGTTTGTTGGAGAGGGGAGACACAGGAGGGGGACAGCGGGGGAAAGGGATGTGCAGGACAGGTAAGACAGTGTGGGACTGGTTAGAGGAACATGTGGGAAACAGGAGGGAGGGAAGGAGTCGGGGAACAGGAAAGAAGAGAGGGAGCGAGAGGGAGGGAGGGAGGGAGGGAGAGGAAGGAAAGAAGAGGGGAGGGGAGATTAGAGGAGAGGATTTCCAGCTTTGCAGGGATCACTGACAGTATTTTACAAAGGAACCGTTTATCTTTAGATTTTTCATAGTTGAGGGATGCTTGTTTCTACAATGTTAGGTGCTCCAAAGTGACCCAAATGTAATAGAACAAGGGAAATAGAACATGCACAGATCAGTGTGGCATAAATAAGGATGTTCCACCCTCACTAAATGTCTCCCCAAACTACACATGACCTTTGTCTGTATGCTTCTGGCTCCACTGGCAATAGCTGTTAGGATCTCTGTCGGTCTCAGAATGATTGGAGAAAGTGGTAGCATCGGCTATCCTTATAGGGCTCTACTTTCTGTTGGCATCTTTGTCTTTCTTTGAGTGGCAGATTTATTGCTTTGTGTGTGAATAGTCAGCTAAGCTTCCCAATCAGAGGTAGATAATGATTGTGAATAAAATGGTACACTGTGTGCACCAACCCTACCTTTAGGATATCAAAAAGCCTATTGATGTAGGGTGATGTACTTTCAATCGTTGTCGCTTGGCAGACTGGTGTACTCATGAACCAGTTGTTGTGTTATTTAGTTTGGGTGTGACTGTGACACGCACACACATCCGCACACAATCACACACATTCAAATGCAGACACGCAAGCGTGCACACCAGAGTTTCCGTTAGCCGGTAATAGCCAGCTTTTGGCATATAAAAAATAGAAAAGCTGTTAAGTAAAATTGCCGCCGGCCAATTGTCAGGGGGAAGAAGAAAAAATCCCATTGCGAAATAATTCCTTTTAGCCTATTCATTTATGCAAATACCAGTTGATGGAAATACATTTGACTGGTCTATTGGTAGATTTGCATAATTTTGTGGAATAAAATTTGTGCGTGTGAAGGCTACAGTATATTTGTTATGTATCTTATTTACACTACATGGCCTAAAGTATGTGGACACCTGAACACCTCCTTCCAAAATCATGGGCATTAATATGGAGTTGGTCCCCCCTTTGCTGCTATAACAGCCTCCACTCTTCTAGGAAGGCTGTCCACTAGATGTTGGTACATTGCTGCAGGGACTTGCTTCCATTTAGCCATGAGCATTAGTGAGGTCGGGTACTGGTGTTTGGTGATTAGGCCTGGCTCACAGTTGGTGTTCCGATTCATCCCAAAGGTGTTTGATGGGGTTGAGGTCAGGGCTCTGTACAGGCCAGTCAAGTTCTTCCACGCCGATCTCGACAAACCATTTCCTTATGGACCTCGCTTTGTGCACAGGGGCATTGTCATGCTGAAACAAAAGGGCCTTCCCCAAACTGTTGCCACAAAGTTGGAAGCACAGAATTGTTTAAAATGTCATTGTATGCTGTAGCGTTAAAGTTTCCCTTCACTGGAACTAAGGGGCCTAGCCCCTCATGAAAAACTGTCCCAGACCATTATTCGTCGTACACCAAACTTTACAGTTGACTATGCATTCGGGCAGGTAGTGTTCTCCTGGCATCCGCCAAACCCAGATTCCTCCGTCGGCTTGCCAGATGGTGAAGCGTGATTCATCACTCCAGAAAATGCCTGGAAACCATGTGTTTGATGTAATTGATACCATTCCACCTATTCCGCTCCAGCCATTACCATGAGCCTGTCCTCCCCAATTAAGGTGCCACCAACCTCCTGTGTTGCACATGGTGATCTTAGGCTTGTGTGTGGCTGCTCGGCCATGGATGCCCATTTTATGAAGCTCCCGACGAACAGTTCTTGTGCTGACGTTGCTTCCAGAGGCAGTTTGGAACTTGGTAGTGAGTGTTCAAGGACAAGCGATTTTTACGTGCTACGTGCTTCAGAACTCGGCGATCCCGTTCTGTGAGCTTGTGTGGTCTACCACTTCGTGGTTGAGGCATTGTTGCTCCTAGATGTTTCCACTTCACAATAACAGCACTTACAGTTGACCATGGAAGCTCTGGCTTTGACGGTGCCACGTTGAAAGTCACTGAGCTCTTTAGTATGGGCCGTTCTACTGTCAATGCTTAGCTATGGAGATTGCATGGCTGTATGCTCGATTTTATACACCTGTCAGCAACGGGTGTGGCTGAAATAGCCTAATCCACTAATTTGAAGGGGTGTCCACATACTTTTGTATATCTAGTGTATCACACCATACAGCATACAGATACAGAGCATTTGAGCAGGAAATCTGTTAGACAGTGCAAGAGCTGCTGCTGCAGGACCTCAAACGGCAACTGAAGGTAGGCTTCATCAGCGCGCCACACACCAATGAGCTGGAGGCAGTAGGCTATGCATTTTGAAAACGTAATTATTTGAAACCTGAACATTTTAATAGATCTTATGAGGCATGTCTTACCTTGCTTCAAAGTAGCGTATTATATCTCCTCTCTTCATACATTTCTAATGGATATTTTCATCTCGGTCACATGAAACCACTTGCGTGTGCAGCACCCTTTTGATAACAGTGTTCATTATGGAATGAACATTCACACGTAGCCTACTGCCTTGTGCACAATGCTATGAAGAAATAATAGTTTATCAACATTTTAAGCTGAACATTCTGATCTGTTGCATCAGACTCATTGCTTAATTTTGTTATGTAGCCTAGGCCTACTGGTTGTATGAATTTGGGATCTATGTCCCACAACTGTCCCAGACTGTTTGGAATAGGCTATTCCTCGACAAGTTGACCAATAGAATAGGTTTTTAAAAAAAAATCTTTGGGGGATAGTAGATTGACATAGGCTAGTGACTTTTCTGTTCGTAACACATCTTGTTGACTGAGGAAAAGTAAATGTGGCCAGTTATTCTTACATCTTCAAAGTGCACATCAGAATTCGGTAAGAAGCACCTCACATTGTTTCATCCTGGACTTACATGTTCTGCTAATATGAATTACCATCATCTAAATGTGATTTCTGTCATTCTGAGCACCGTGGGTGGACGCCCTAATCAGGTTACGAACCCAAGGTCTGGCAGATTTCTCAAATGTCCGGTAAATAAAAATGTTTGCCCGGTCAACTGACCGGCGCCACATTTTCCTAACGGAAACCCTGGTGCATACACACACACGCACACACTAGGTTTGTAGCCTAGTGAATCAAGGTGTTTATTTTCCTAGAAACAACCTTCTACAGAGTAAATGAGTCTTCCCAGAACCTCATCTCACAGAGTGTGTTTAACTGTAAAGATGGACTGCATGTGTCACTATGTTTTCTTCTTCTGTGGTGTTTACATATCCTGATACCCTGAGAGCCTCTCTCTGTCAATCACCACCACTCAGTCTACCCCACCCCCCCTCCCCCAACCCTCCTAAACCCTCTCAACCACCATTCCCTCTAAGCTGCGCATGTGCACGGGACTGCCGTGCAGCTTAGAGGGACTGCCACGCAGAAGAAATATCAGCCTGCGCAGAGAAGTAAGAGATTGAACTTCACTCAACTTTCTACAGTTTTCTCCTTTAGTTAACACTATCAATGTTTCTCTTTACTGTGGGAATTGTGATCGAATCAACGCAATATTAGCCACTTTCAATGCAACATACCGAAACAAAACTAATTATGCAAGACTTAGTATACAATACTAACTATGCAAGAGATTTTTTTTTTTTGGCAGAACGCATCGGAGTAGGATTCTATTGCATTGACAGGCAGGACTCAGGCCTGTACTCTACACAGACCAGTGCGCCATAACCAATCAAAGCTGCAGTAGGTCTATATGCAAATCGACCATTACCGTATTTGGATCTGTGCCATTCACTTTGAACTGGACTGTTTTTACAGCATGAGCAGTCATGAGTAGATTGTTTGAGATCAAAGCGAGAGCTGCATGTAACCACGTGTGCACATTTGTTCATATCCTTTGCTAGTTACTGAGTTATTAGCCCAGTTATAGATAATTTGTAGTCAGCAATGGGGGAGTGGGGTTTTTTTTGTCTTAAAGTGGCAGTGTTGTATTTTGAGACAGGATTGAATAAGCTAAGAAGCCAATAGCTAGCCAATAATGATGCATTTTATTTTGTAGAGTGGTTTCTTGCATCAAACAACACAACAACATTTTCAGTCAATTCCTTGTCTGAAGGACAAGTGGGATAAACAGGTTAATGTCATGCTCTGCATGTAGGCCTACATTGAACACCACACATTGGCTGCTACTGTAGGCTGAATGATATAACAGCTATTTCCATGTTAAAATGTTATGGGATGCATTTTCTCCATTGTGTTTTTGATGGTACGCCACTCTGGCAGGCCTACATTATGATCAAACAGCCACAGTAGCCTACTTGACCACTGTTCAATTGTAATTTAAAGCGGGGAAAGCCTCAGCGTTCACAGTAAACGCGCGCAGGAAGTTGCACAGAATCTTCACAATATTCAAGTTTGCGCTCAGCAGACCTGACATTTGCTCAGTGCCTAAAAGAATTTGAGGGAACATTGCTCCCAACCTAAACCTGTGACCCCTCTTAAAACATTACTCCCTCCTGGGAGGAATCTCCCTCCCTCTCTCCCCTGACGGTGCGGTGCGCAGCCTTAAAAGGCTTCCCCAGCTGGCTGGTTTCTCTCTAATGATGGAGACTGTGTTATTACTGAATGTCCTCTACTGTAAACACTCCTCTACCCTCTGACCCGCATCCTTCACAGAACACTTCTTCTCCTGATTTACACACTCTGAGACACTCCTGCATATACAGAGGGTCACTAGGGGAAGACATACACATGCAGTGTAATGCACACACATACTAATACTAATGCATACACTCACACACGCACACACACTCGCTCACACACACTAATACTAATACAGACACTCTCACACACACACACACACACACACACACACACACACACACACACACACACACACACACACACACACACACACACACACACACACACACACACACACACACACACACTAATACTAATGCATACACTCACACACACACAAACACACTCACACTAATACTAATGCATACACTCACACACGCACAAACACACTCATAGTAAGACTAATGCATACACTCACACACGCACAAACACACTCACACTAATACTAATGCATACACTCACACACGCACACACACACACACTCACTCACACACACACACTAATACTAATGCATACACAAACACACACACTAATACTAATACACACACTCACACTAACACAGACACTACTAATACAGACACTCACACTAACACAGACACTACTAATACAGACACACACTAATACAGACACTACTAATACAGACACTATTAATACACACACTCACACTAACACAGACACTACTAATACAGACACTCACACTAACACAGACACTACTAATACAGACACACACTAATACAGACACTACTAATACAGACACTATTAATACACACACTCACACTAACACAGACACTACTAATACAGACACTCACACTAACACAGACACTACTAATACAGACACTCACACTAATACAGACACTACTAATACAGACACTCACACTAATACGGACACTACAAATAGACACACTACTAATACAGACACACACTAAAACAGACACTCTGTCACGTCTGATTTGGACTGGCGGATAGGCGGAATCAAATGCAGGAGACAGAGGTGCTGGAGATGAGTGTCTTTTAATAAACCTGACACACACAAACGCCGAAAAGCACAGGGCGCTATACAAAGTTCACGTATTTTTAACTGCGCCCATAAAACACAAAATATAATTCCAAGGCACAAAAAGGCAAGGAGCGCAGCCCGGTAAATCCCTCGACAAAACTGTCGGTAACACAACGTGGACAATAAACAATCCCGCACAAAATCCCAACTGAAAACACACATTAAATAAGCCCCCCACTAATGACATACACAAAACAGGTGCGGAACAGACAGACAAAACTAAAAGACACAGAAACAACGATCGGTGGCAGCTAATAGGCCGGCGACGACGACCGCCGAGCGCCGCCCGACCAAGGAGGGGCGCCACTATCGTTGGATCCTGTGACACACTCACACTAATACAGACACTACTAATACAGACACTACTAATACAGACACTACTAATATAGACACTACTAATACAGACACTCACACTAATACAGACACTACTAATACAGACACTACTAATATAGACACTACTAATACAGACACTCACACTAATACAGACACTACTAATACAGACACTCACACTAATACAGACACTACTAATACAGACACTACTAATATAGACACTACTAATACAGACACTCACACTAATACAGACACTACTAATACAGTTACTCACACTAATACAGACACTATTAATACAGACACTCACACTAATACAGACACTACTAATACAGACACTCACACTAATACAGACACTACTAATACAGACACTACTAATACAGACACTCACACTAATACAGACACTACTAATACAGACACTACTAATACAGACACTCACACTAATACAGACACTCACACTAATACAGACACTACTAATACAGACACTACTAATACAGACACTACTAATACAGACACTCACACTAATACAGACACTACTAATACAGACACTACTAATGCATATATCCACTAAAAGAGGAAAGAGGGCTTATCTGTAGACTTTATTCTCCCAGGTCCTTTTTGTCACTGGGTTTGATGTGTATGTGCATGTGTGTGTGTGTGTGTGTGTGCTTGCATTGGGGCTGTATTGTGTGTGTCTGAGCATGTTTTTGTGTGAGTGGCAAGTCATTGGTACAGTAAGGCACCTATTTTGCAACTGGAGTTGACTTCCACTTTGTGTGAGTGGAAGTGATGTAATCCTGCTGTGCTCTGTCATTGTTTGACTGAGTGGTGACGCACAACACTAATGCCCTGGCCCGGTCAGTCGCTCCAAATATCTCAGGCTTTACACTGGGGTTTGAAATGGTGGAGCTGAGGAGAGGGGAGTAGGGGAACACACTCACATGGTGACATCAAATGGCCACACTCCATATACAAATAAACTACAAACCCACTGCATTGCCTGGGCTGTTTAATCTATGTTATTGTAATCTGTTTCTTTCTTTTCTGTGCACTCTCTGCAAAGAAAAGAGCCCACACTCAACCTGAATACTGCCTCGTAGACGGAGTGTTTGTTTCGTGCCATTTCTCTTTGAATTAAATTGGAACTTTTTCTACCAACTATTACTACCAAGTACATGAATGAACTGAGGTTCACCCTGACCTAATCTCCGTCTCTGTCCCCTCAGGGGCACGGCAGACTGGTTCGGGGTCAGTAAGGAAAACGACAGCACCCAGCGATGGAGGAGGAAGAGCCTGCAGCACTGCAACCTGCGTTACGGCCGCCTCAAGGCCCAGGTGATGAGGGAGATGGAGCTGTCCAGCCAGGACAACCTGTCCCTGACCAGCACTGAGACCCCGCCACCCCTCTACCTCCCCCCACACCACCATCACTACCACCCCCACCACCCCTATGCCATGCAGCGGGTAGGGCAGAGCCGCCCACAGACACACAATACATTCATAGACTCTCTTTTTATCTCTCTCTTTTCTCTTTCTCTGTCTCTTGCCATACATATGTGCATATGTCATGTGTTGTGTTGTGTTTCTTTACCCAATATCAATCCTATGTCTCTCCCTTGGGAACAATGACGTTATTCAATACAATTCAAAATAGATATCAGAATTGATATTTTGCTTGTTTGGGGTGTTTGTTTCTGTGATGTAAGCTGATGAGCGTATTAATACATGGAGTAATGCAACTATTAGAGGTCCATCACTATGGTAACCTGTGTATTGATATGACCGTGAACTTGACCTGTCATGTAGCCTCTTAGCAGAGCCCTATTGTTGTGACTATTCAAGTGAGTTCACCACCAAATAACCTAAAAGGATATACTTGGCTCCGTGGCGTTTACAATCCCATGGGACATTACAGCTTCTGCCTCTGTGTGTGTAGATTGTGGACCCCCTGGCACGGGGCCGTGCATTCCGCATGGTGGAGGAGGTAGATGGTTACAGCGTACCCCAGACCCCCATCACCCCTGGTGCCGCCTCTCTCTGCTCCTTTTCCAGCTCGCGCTCCGCACTCAACAGGTTACCGCGGCGACGCAAGCGAGAGTCGGTCGCCGTCATGAGCTTCAAGGCTGCCGCAGCGCTGGTTAAGGTGTGTGTCGCACAGACATCGTCAGACGTGAGGATCAGAGTGTGTGTGTGTGTGTGTGTGTGTGTGTGTGTGTGTGTGTGTGTGTGTGTGTGTGTGTGTGTGTGTGTGTGTGTGTGTGCAGGGAGCAGATGTGTTTCCTCATCTTTACCACTGTTCTGTTGATGAATCATCCCTGATACTCCAGCAGCTGAGATAGAACAGTTCTAGTAACAGACACTGCTTTGATCTAACTAAATGCATCACTGGGAGTCACCTTGACTCATATTTACTATCTCAAGCCAGGTATGCAAACACCTTAGTCTCTGTAGTCTCAGTATCTCTGGGATGCTGTCTGTCTGATATGACTCTGGTCACTGAACAGTTTCTGCTCTGTGGTCTTTGTTAATGGTGGCACAATGAAACGCAGCTAAACACAGCAAAACCCTACTGGATTACTTTGTTTGGTCTAGGCATTGATCTCTTTACCCCAAAATGGTTATTGAGGTGGAAAAAGGGCATGCATCGAGACTTAATTTTTTTTACATTTTAGTCATTTTATCAGATGCTCTTATCCAGAGCGACTTACAGTAGTGAATGCATACATTTCATGCATATTTTTTTTAAAATGTATTTATTTTTTTTTATTTTTTTTTTTATCACACAACCCCAGTTTACTGTAGCCTGCTTATGGACGCGCACACACACACACACACAAACACACACAGTATGTGTATGTTTATATCGTATAGGACGATTACCAATGTCAGTGTTATGTAAAAGCTGAGCTCCAGCTTGTCTTGTAGGATTAGGCTTTGGTGTAACAGTACAGTACAGAGGCTGTTCCTCTCTCCTGTCCTGTGGTGTCAGGCAGGGGGGTGGGGGGCACATAGGTAGATGACTAGGCTGGGGAGGGAGACAATGTTTGCATCCCAAATGGCACCCGTTCCCTATTTAGTGCAGTACTTTTGACCAGGCCCCTGGTCAAAAGTAGTGCACTGAATAGGGAATAGGGTGCCATTTGGGACACATACATTAACAGATGGCATTAGGATAACTCTGCTGTCAGTCCCGTCCTCCAGTCAGAATGCTCAGCTGTGTGCCTGTTCTGTTAGCCAGTAGAATACTGTGTATTCTGGAAGTGAAACATTGAACGCTGCAGGGCTAATCCTGCCTCGAGAGGTCAAAGCATCATAATCGTCATGGCCACTGGCCACAGATGGCTGTCAGGAGCCAGAGAGGACACTGGTCTGGGGCTTTGGGGATGCTGTTTACCCGATGTCTTTCTGATCCCGGGTTGGGGTCAGTTCCATTTCTATTTGAAATTGAATTCACTTCCTGAACTGACGGAATTGAAATGGAGTTGACCCGTCATGGTCTCGTTGTCACACACAACAGTAATGTAATATCATGCAATAAATGTGCAACAGAGAGTATTTATTAGAGGTTACAACGACGGTGATGATGATGACGATGATGACAACGTGATGATGATGATGACAGTGATGATGATGGTGTGTGTCAGGGCCGTACGGTGAGGGAGGGCGCTGCCCGGCGGTGTCGCAGGCGGAGCTTCATGCCAGTGAGTTTCCTGGAGGACGACACAGTGGACTTCCCTGACGAGCTGGACACCTCCTTCTTTGCTAGAGTGAGTAACACACACACACACACACACACATCCCATCACACATTCACGCACAGATAGCACACAGTTCCTCCTGTCCCTCTTCATCCCTTCTCCTCCTCCTCCATGCAGGATGGTCTGAGGAGAGGAGATGAGGAGCTGTCTACCTATGCAGACGATGTGTTTGATTCTCCGTCTGAGGCCGCCATTAAAGAGGAGGAGTCTAACACAGCAGCGGATGAGAGTGACCTCACAGGTGGCGCCTTGGACAAGAACGAACTGGAGAGGAGTCACCTGATGCTGTGAGTGGAACACACAGACATCACACACAGACATCACACACAGACATCACACACGCAAGTTGTTGCTGCTACTGTAGCCAGTCTCACTTAACACACACCCTCTTCTGACCCTCCCTCTCTCTCTCTCTCTCTCCTCTCTCTCTCTTCTCTCTCTCTCTGCTCTCCCCTTCCTCCACTACTCACACACTCTCTATCTCCCATTCCTCCGCTACTCACACTCTCTCTCTCTCTCTCTCTCTCTCTCTCTCTATCTCCCATTCCTCCGCTACTCACACTCTCACTCTCTCTCTCTCTCTCTCTCTCTCTCTCTCTCCTATCTCCCATTCCTCCGCTACTCACACACACTCTCTCTCTCTCTCTCTCTCTATCTCCCATTCCTCCGCTACTCACACACTCTCTCTCTCTCTCTCTCTCTCTCCTCTCTATCTCCCATTCCTCCGCTACTCACTCTCTCTCTCTCTCTATCTCCCATTCCTCCGCTACTCACACACTCTCTCTCTATCTCCCATTCCTCCGCTACTCACACACTCTCTCTCTCTCTCTCTCTCTCTCTCTCGCTCTCTCTCTCACTCTCTATCTCCCATTCCTCCGCTACTCACACACTCTCTCTCTCTCTATCTCCCATTCCTCCGCTACTCACACTCTCTCTATCTCCCATTCCTCCGCTACTCACACTCTCTCTCTCTCTCTCTCTCTCTCTCTCTCTCTCTCTCTCTCTCTCTCTCTCTCTCTATCTCCCCTTCCTCCGCTACTCACACTCTCTCTCTCTCTCTCTCTCCCTCTCTCTCCGCTACTCACTCTCTCTCTCTCTCTCTCTCTCTCTCTCTCTCTGTCTCTCTCTCTCTGTCTCTCTCTCTCTCTCTCTCTCTCTCTCTCTCTCTCTCTCTCTCTCTCTACACTCCACAGGCCCCTAGAGCGGGGCTGGCGTAAGGGTAAAGAACCTGGACTGTCTCAGGTCCAGCCCAAGGTGCGTCTGCGCCAGGAGGTGGTGAGTGTGAGCGGGCAGCGGCGAGGCCAGCGGATCACAGTGCCCGTCAAGAAGCTCTTTGCCAGGGAGAAGAGGCCCTACGGCCTCGGCATGGTGGGACGGCTCACTAACAGAACCTACCGCAAACGCATCGACAGCTTCGTCCAGCAACAGATAGAGGACATGGACGACCACAGGTACACTTAATTGTCAATGAGGATTTTCCCATTCTTTCATTTCAATGTGGAATTCTGAATTTGCTACACAGCTATGCATTTGACTTCAACTGTGGCATGGTCACATAGTCGCACTGTAACATAAAACATGTCTAAGATTTTATCACACTACAGGAGAAGAGCCCAGTCACAGCTGTAGTGGAGGTCGGAGCTGTGTCTGAGTTTGCCCCAGATAAGATACAGTATGAGTCATCACGGATAATAGAAAGCACCTTATTTCTGTGACTGACCTGGCCTCTAGATTAATAAACAAACCAGGACTGTGTGACTCAGTAACAGATGGTCGAGTCCCAGCACACCATGTGGGAAACAATGGTTTACACAGTTGTTGTCATACATTACTAACTCCTATCCTAGTGGATGCAGCTGTTGTCAGTGTGAAGCTCACACTGACATACTGAGATAGTTTTTCCTAACAGAAGAGGCAAGCTACTGTACTATGTGATATACCGTATTGATATTGTGTGTGTGTCTGTGTCTCTCTCTGTGTGTGTTTGTGTGTGTGTGTGTGTGTGTGTGTGTGTGTGTGTGTGTGTGTGTGTGGTGTGTGTGTGTGTGTGTGTGTGTGTGTGTGTGTGTGCAGGCCTTTCTTTACCTACTGGATCACATTTGTCCACCTGTTAATCACCATCCTGACTGTTTGTCTCTACGGCATCGCCCCTGTGGGCTTCTCCCAGCACGAGACCGTCGACTCGGTCAGTACAGTGACTGTTATATAATGTAGTTTGTGTTATGGATGTTACAGGGATGGTTGTATAATCGTTTCTATAATGTGATGAGTGATTCATTGCGTCAATGTGTTATGTCTTTGCATTTCACTTTGTAAACCCTTTGGCTTTTCCCCTGTCTCCCTTTAGGTATTGCGAAATAAAGGTGTTTATGAAAATGTCAAGTTTGTGCAACAAGAAAACTTCTGGGTGGGACCAAATTCTGTAAGTGTAACTTTTTTTAGGCTAACGGACTTCATTTGATCATTTAACCCTACATGTCAGCTATGAGACGCTGTGTTGTATTTGAACAAACCTTACACAATGGTAAGTCATAACGCTGGTAGCATAACTCTCTGTTATGCTGCTCCCAAACTTAATCTTTTAATAAAACTTTGATGATTAAGATGTTTATTAATACGAGGGTTACCGGCACAAAAAGCACATCTCCGTTCTTGTTCCATGAGCATAAGGGTGTCACGGCTGTGTCATGGCTGGATAGGTTGCGCTTCCGCTCACAAAATCCATGCCATTACCAACCGCGTTACCGCTAATACCTGCTTTTCGTTGGTCTTAAATCTCTCGATATGCACTGCAGGGGTTGGACCCAAAATAGTTTTTTTAATGTTTCATTCAGAACAGAACCATTATTTTCTGGGGGTTCGTTCCACTGTTCTGACCAGATTTACTTCACCAATCTGTGTGGATAGAGCAGCTTGCTGTGGAGCAGGCAGTCTATAGTTACATGTGTGATGGAAAGAAAAGTGTAGGGCACGAAATGCGACTAAAGTTTTACGGGTGGGGAGAGAGCAAGAGAGGGTGGAGAAGGACACTTGGCTTGAAGAGCTGGGGATCTTGTTTTGACATGCATTATCGGAATTAGGCCCACAGAGTTATACCTACGGAGGTGCAGCTTCTATGGAGGAACTTTGAATGTCTTTGATCTTCAGAGAAATGGCTTAATGTTGGACCTAACAAGCTTGTGTGTGCAGACCGGCACCAGAATCATGTAACGTCAGTAGGCTACAGTAGCCTATGCTTCAGAGGGGAGGGGCAGGTAGCCTAAACACGCACACACTCTGACAAAGATTTTCTGCTGGCAGGCAGACACTGGAAGAAGTTTCTGAGAGACAGAGGGAGGGCTTTGCATAGCTGCTTTGTTGCGCTTTTTGTGGGACAAAAAAAAAAATGCCTGCAACGTTAAATAATGTTATTAACCGGTTCCCATGCTTTTAAAATAATGGTTCTGTTTCCCGGAAAAGTATAGATCACTTTTGTTCCCGGTTCTGATTCTGTTCCTTGAAAAATGTTGTTATTTTCCGGTTTCCAGTTCTGTTCCCTAAACTGATTCCAACTCCTGCTTTTGCGCTTGTTTTCAAGGACACACCACAAATATTCCTACCTCAGCGCAAGCTAGCTGATATTAGATAGGTAAATTGATATTAGATAGGTAAATTGATATTAGACAGGTAAATTGATATTAGATAGGTAAATTGATATTAGACAGGTAAATTGATATTAGATAGGTAAATTGATATTAGACAGGTAAATTGATATTAGACAGGTAAATTGATATTAGACAGGTAAATTGATATTAGACAGGTAAATTGATATTAGACAGGTAAATTGATATTAGATAGGTAAATTGATATTAGACAGGTAAATTGATATTAGACAGGTAAATTGATATTAGACAGGTAAATTGATATGAGACAGGTAAATTGCTGAACCTGGCGCATGTGGTGCAAAAAAGCCAGAGTACCTGTTTTTACATGCTGTAATGTCAAAACGAATGTGCGTTTGGCACTTGCGCTGCCGTAGTGCCAGCCGAAAATAGAGCCCCTTGTCTGTGTTCTGACTGCACACCCTCCCCCTGACCTGCAGGAGGCGCTGATCCACCTGGGGGCTAAGTTCTCCCCCTGCATGCGTCAGGACCAGCAGGTCCATGACCTGATCCAGGAGAAGAGAGGAAGAGAGCGGGAGTCAGCCTGCTGTGTGAGGAACGACCGCTCCGGCTGTCTTCAGACCTCACAGGAGGAGTGCTCTGTGAGTTACCCTGGTGTTCCACTACTGTTACAGTCAATTTATGTTTAATATCCTAAAGTCTGTAGCAGTTAACCCCTGTCTCTCTCTCCCCCCTGTTCTCCCTCTCCAGTCTACTCTAGCAGTGTGGGTGAAGTGGCCTCATCACCCCAGTGCTCCTCTCCTGGAGGGGAAGGTCCGTCAGCACGGCTCAGTCTGCCACCAGGACCCCAGGTAATAAACTGCTTCTCTCTCTCCTATTCATCCATCTCCCTCTCTTCTTCTTTATCTCCTCTTCCCTCTATACGTTATATGTTCTTTCCTCTGTTCCTCTCTTTTCAGAATATGCCTGGAGCCAGCCTCTGTGTCGCCTCATGAGTGGCCTGATGACATCACCAAGTGGCCAGTGTGTACCAGATACAACCCAGGCAACCACACTAACCTCCCCCACGTAGACTGTGCCATCACCGGACGGCCATGCTGCATTGGGACCAAAGGGAGGTGAGGACAGACAGTACCCTCCGCAAACTGCACGGTAGTGGTGAATACTATATGAGGTTCCTCAACTGGCCGCTCAATTTTTCTGATAAAAAAAAAACCCTTTTTTTTTACAATTATTGTTGGACATAAAATACTGGAAAAAGATTGGAAAATCAGCTCCAAGTGATTAAAATTTTGGAAATCTATTCCAAAGTATTGTCACGCATAATATAAAGATACAGCTCTGGAAAAAATTAGGAGTCCACTGCAAAATTATCAGTTTCTCTGGTTTTACTATTTATACGTATGTGTTTGGGTAAAATGAAAAAATGTGTTTTATTCTATAAACTAATGACAATATTTCTCCCAAATTCCAAATAAAAATCTTGTCATTTAGAGCATTTATTTGCAGAAAATGACAACTGGTCAAAATAACAAAAAAGATGCAGTGTTGTCAGACCTCGAATAATGCAAAGAAAATAAGTTCATATTCATTTTTAAACAACACAATACTAATGTTTTAACTTGGGAAGAGTTCAGAAATCAATATTTGGTGGAATAACCCTTATTTTCAATCACAGCTTTCATGCGTCTTGGTATGCCCTCCACCAGTCTTTCACATTGATGTTGGGTGACTTTATGCCACTCCTGGTGCAAAAATTCAAGCAGCTCGGCTTTGTTTGATGGCTTGTGACCATCCATCTTCCTCTTACAGTTTTTCTCAATTGCTAAAACACAATTTCTGAAACCTTGCTCCATTTTCTGAAAACATTAAACACAAAACCTCATCTTCAAGCACTATTTACATAACCTCTGACTCCTCTCGCAAAATGAAACATTCGCCACAAAACAGTTTTACGTGTGTTCAAAATCAAACACTGCTCTCAAATCATAAACAAAGTGATCAAAATGATATACACTCTCAAGCAGTCAGTAAACAATACACCGAAAAATAGAAAACACATTGTTCAAAACATACAATTCTCAGGGAGAAGTACATTTTTAATCTAAAAAAATATTCATATTTTTCCGTCATTGTCTTTTGATGAACGAAAACATGTTCTATCATAGTAGCTCAAAATTGATCAGAAATTACTACTCTGCTTTGCTCTTTGCAATTTTGTTTTTTGTTCTTCCTCCTCCTTGTACCCCTATGTTTACAGTACTGTACCCTGCATCTCACAAACTTGTCCTTTGTCTCGTCATACTGTAATTCTTGTTCTTTGTTGATATGAACCTGCAACCAGTCAAAATCTATTGAGCAGTCAGTACTGTTACAGTTTCTCCCAATTGCTAAAACACAATTTTGCAAACTAGGCTGGTTTTATCAAAATACTTAACACAATTCACAAAACCACACACCCAAACTGCAAAATACCTCATATCCTGCAAAATGAAGAACTGCAACCTAAACTACATATAGCATTATCAAAATCAAACGTTTGCACCAAATGGCACACGCACTTCATTCATATTACCAGATTTTTGTCTGACCAACTACACACTGTTGGGCATAATGAAAAGCACTCTCATCTTTAATATGCTTTGCCATAATACTAAAATAGTTCAAATTGTAGAAAATTCTTCAGATGCACAGAAATATTTGCAGATATACACACACATGCTGTTGAAACATTTAATTTTTTACCAAACAAGTCAGTGCAACATATGCACAGCAGATATATTGTCACGTCCTGGCCAGTATATAAGGTTAATTGTTTTGTAGTTTGGTCAGGGCGTGGCAGGGGGTATTTGTTTTATGTGGTTCGGGGTGGTGTGTTTGTGTAAAGGGTGTTTGATTTAGTAATTCCGGGTTTTGGTTTATGTTTAGTTAATTCTATGGTTAGTCTAGGTTGTGTGTTTCTATGTTTGGTTGATTGGGGTTGGGACTCTCAGTTGAAGGCAGGTGTTGTCTATCTGCCTTTGATTGAGAGTCCCATATATTAGGGTGTGTTTGTATGTGTGATTTGTGGGTGATTATTCTGTGTATAGCCTTGTGCCTTACCAGACTGTTTATTTGTCGAGTTTTTGTGTTTTGTTATTTTGTATGTTCATTTTTGAAATTAATTAAAAATCAAGATGAGCATTCACGTACCTGCTGCGTTTTGGTCCACATTTTCTGATGACGATTTCGCATTATCGTCAGAAGACGAAGACAACTGTGACATATATTTACATTGGACTGAACAAAAGTATGCTCACAAAAAAACAGTAAACTGAAAAAGAAAATTGCAGAAAAAAAATGTGCAGAAAAAATGTATAGAAAAAAAAATTTATAGGAAAAAATGTATAAATAAAAAGAGTCAAGAAAAATAATTAGGCAGCATCTTGCCGCACAGCTGGGTCTGGCCACAACGCCTCGTCCACATCACAGGCAATATCTTCCCTTGCCAGACATCGAGGGAAGAAGCACCTTGAGTGCCTTAGCCATCCCTGAATCGCACCCACATCAATCTCATCACATGCCTCTTCCATAGCCTGCACAAGAAGCATGTGCACAAAGGGCTGCCGGTCGTATACCTTCCACCGCCATGCCGAAAATAACTCTTCTATGGGGTTCAGAAATGGTGAGTATGGTGGGAGGTATTGCACGAGAAATGGTGGGTGGTCAGCAAACCAGTTTTGGACTGGGGCTGCACGATGAAAGCTCACGTTGTCCCATACTACAACATACCGGGTTCTTTGATGGTCTTTATCATTCATACTCTCTGGTGGTATGAGAATGTTGTGGAGTCTGTCCAGAAATGTGAGAATATGGGCTGTGTTGTATGGTCCAAGGTTGGCATGACGGTGGAGGACACCATGCGTATTGGAGATGGCAGCGCACATTGTGATGTTCCCACCACGTTGGCCAGGAACATCTATAATGGCTCTGTGGCCAATGACGTTTCTCCCCCTTCTTCTGGTCTTTGCTAGGTTGAACCCAGCCTCATCTATAAAGATGAACTCATGTGGGATTGGATGAGCATCCATTTCCAGTACTCCCTGAAAACAAAGAACAAAAGCAGTCAATATGGTGTTATCCAGTACACTGGGAAACAATGTTGCGTGTAGTGTACTGCAGTCAATATTGTACTTACATCCACATATGCTCGTCTGACCTCTTTGTTTCTTTGAGAGTTTCTCTCAAACGGCACCGTATAAAGTTGTTTCATTCTGATTTGGTTTCGCTTGAGAATGTGAGCCAATGTGGACTGACTCGTTGAATGTTGTTGAATATGGTGTTGTCTTGGATGATGTGGCTTTGAATTTCTCGTTATCTGATTTCATTATTTTCCAAAACCAACTTTACAATGGCAGCTTCCTGTACCCCGGTGAACATTTGGCCCCTTCCTTCACCATGGTTGCGTCTCTCAGTCCTTTAAAAAAACAAAAAAACAAAAATATAGGGCTTGGACAATGCAGCCTAAAGATATTTTCCCCACAGTAGAGTAAATTCTACAGGAAATCTGTGCAGTTAGTGTATGACATCAGCCATTCATGAAGTAAACAGGTTTCACCCAACTGAAACACTATGACATGGGGTGTACTACATTAGTGTGAAAGAAATGTTGGTTACATACCTGTACTCCAGTCTAAATGTCCGGATGACACAGGCGACAGTAAAACGGCTCAAGTAGGGCTGCACTCTCTGTCCAGCCTCTCGCATTGTCAGCCGATGGTTGATGACATGATCAACTAAGGTTGCTCTGATTTCATTTGAAAGTTGTCTTCTTTGGCCACGAACTCCTCTACCAGCTCTACCCCTACCTCTCACTCTTCCTCCCCCTCTCATTCTCATCCTCCCTCTTCCTCTCTCTGCAACGGCTTCCATTGTTGTTGTAAAACAAAAGGTGCTCTCCTGTGGTCTTTTCATAGTGCTTACTTCCTGATTGAAGTGGTAACAATTAACCATTGAGGTGTTTGGCCAGGTGGCACATGTATTGCTCATGTAGTGTCATTTTGAATGGCAGTGTTTTGAAATGGCAAACATGTGACTTTGTCAGATTGTTGTGTCTTATGCAGAGAACCGTGTGCAGTGCATTTAAAAAGTGCCATTGTGAATTGCAAAATGTGTGTAAAGCAGAAAATGTGTTTAGACTTTTGTAGACTAGAAGAGGTTTTGCGCTCTGTGTGTCAGTTTAAATAATTGCGCTGTGCATGTCATTTTAGTGTGTAAGCAATTGGAAAAAACTGTAATAAATGGAAAGCACAATGTTCAGGGCCATACAATTTGTCCATTGTACAGTATACAGCCTACAATGCACTGTACTACAGTATACAATACTAAAAGGGAGAAAAATCAAAGGAGTAAACATGTGATCAATGTGCTTCTTCTTGTCTTTGGGCTGGGTCAGGCCAGAGCACTTCGTCCACATCACAAGCAATATTGTCCCTCCTGAGGCAACGGGGGAAGAAGCCTCTTGTGTGCCGTATCCAGCCCTGACATGATTCCTCACCTATATCACCACAGGCTAAATCCATGGCTTGCAGCAGATTTACTCTGGTGTAGGGTTGTCTATCATATACTTTCCATCTCCAAGAGGAGAAAAACTCCTCAATCGGATTCAGGAAAGGCGACTATGGAGGGAGGTACAAGTTCATAAACTGCCCATTGATGTTAAACCATGGCCCGCTGTCCAATCATGTTTCGGCCTCTCCTTCTCCTCTTTGTTAGATTGAAGCCTGCTTCATCGACAAAGATGAACTCATGGGGTCTGTCCAAGGATTCCAAGTCAAATATGGTCTGTGTAGAAATACAATATACTGTATGTAGGATTTTGTAAGTCGTACAGAGACAGTGCTATACTGTAGAGTACAATTAGGCCTACTGTATGCACTTCTGATTCACATACATTGTATGTACTGAAGAGTAATGTCATTCACATAGTATGTGTTAGTACTGTAGACAATCTGGATTACAGTAAATATTTCTGAATGTACACTTACTTGCACATACTGAGCTCGCAGTTCTTTCACTTTTGGTGAGTTGCACTCAAAAGGTACTCTGTATACTTGTTTCATTCGCATCCTGTTACGATGGAGGACACGGTCAATTGTGGAAATGCTCACACTGTCGATTCCCTGGAAGTGTGTGTTGTCTTGTATCACTCGTTCCTGGATTTCTCTGAGTCGTATTGCATTATCTTGAATGACCATGCCAACAATAACGGGCCTCTTGCTCCCGAGTGAATATAGCTGTCCTTCCACCTGCATGTCCCAGCCTTGCAATTCTACAAAAAGTAGTTGTGCAGTTACAAAACATATTCATGCAGTACAATACATACAGTGATTAACTTTACAAATGTCTATTGAAACAGCTGCATATAGTGTAGTACAGTAAATTTGCAATTACAAAAATACAGTAGTATACTGTACCTGTTCTCTTCTCTGAATGTCCTTACTATGGTGGACACAGAAAATCCTGCTTCCCTCATTGTCAGTCCATGGACAAGAACATGGTCTATAACTGTTGCTCGAATTTCATCAGATATTTCCACTCTTTGTCTTCCTCTTCGTCATCCTCTTCCTCTTTCTTGCCCTCCTCCTCCTCGTCGCCCACCTCGCATACGCACTCGTCCTCTCACATTGTTTCTTCTATCCATTCTCAGACTTTCTCCTTCCCACCTTCAACAACCTGTTTGCTCTCTGAAATGGCTTATATTGGTTGTGTCGCATCATTTGAAACAGGTTAAATCAATTTTGAGTGGTTGTGTTCAATCAATGACATGTGTTCTCTATTTGTATTTGATTGTTGCCACTTGTGTTTACCAGTGTGGATGACATGTGCATTAGAGTGCAGAATGTGTTTTGAGAATGAGAATGTGTTTAGAGTTTTGCTGAAACGTCTAAGTGAGATCTGCAAATTGTGTTTTACCATGTGAAATGGTTTAAGGTATTGACAACAGACTGCATAATTAGCTAAATGAGTCCAGGCAACTGAGAACTTTGTTCAGCCAATGGGTTTTAGTGTTTTGGAAATTAAGAAAAACTGTAATCAAGTTCCAAAGGTTTTCAATGGGGTTCAGGTCTGGAGATTGGGCTGGCCATGATAGGGTCTTGATCCGGTGGTCCTCCATCCACACCTTGATTGACCTGGCTGTGTGGCATGGAGCATTGTCCTGCTGGAAAAACCAATCCTCAGAGTTGGGCGACATTGTCAGAGCAGAAGGAAGCAAGTTTTCTTCCAGGACAACATTGTATGTGGCTTGATTCATGCGTCCTTCACAAAGACAAATCTGTCCGATTCCAGCCTTGCTGAAGCACCCCCAGATCATCACCGATCCTCCACCAAATTTCACAGTGGGTGGAGACACTGTGGCTTGTAGGCTTCTCCAGGTCTCCACCCACTGTGATTATCTTTTTTCCCAGAGCTGTATATGTGATTGTATAGTGATTATGTTTTAGTCATCTGTTCGGGCTTCTTGGGGTCAATTTGCGGTCTCTAAATTATTTGTAATTATGTTCTGGCCTTCTGAGCATCCGCTCAAGAAAAAATCTAGTTCACGGTCCCTGCTATATGACTTATCGAAACAATGAACTATGTTTTGAAAGTGTGTTGCTGAGGAGCCTGTACTTTGTGCTGTTCAGTTCCCTCAGTCTTCACAGATATAGGTAGTTGATGTTGTAATGGCTTGTCTTGTGTGTTCACTATTCAGGTGCGAGATCACGTCCAGAGAGTACTGTGACTTTATGAAGGGCTACTTCCACGAGGACGCTACTCTCTGCTCCCAGGTGGCCTGTATGGATGATGTGTGTGGCCTGCTTCCTTTCCTCAACCCTGAGATCCCAGACCAGTTCTACAGACTCTGGCTCTCTCTATTCCTCCATGCTGGGTGAGTAGTGTTTCTCTGTAAAGAATATTCATTCGAATCTTTTTATGTGTCTATTTTTAAAGGATTAAGCTAAGAACATGAACAACTTCATAGTTAAGAACACTAGAACAATATGGAAGAAAAAAGAAACGTATTCTAGAAGAACCAATATCACTCCCTAAAAACACAACCCTATGGTACAAACCTTGGGTAGCTTTTCAGAAATCACCGATAAATTGGTCCACATGGAAAAGTAAAGGCATAGAAACCATAAATGACTTGGTAACAGGAAATACATTCATTTCCATGACAGAATTAAAAAGTCATTTTGGACTGACCAATGACAGATTTGCACACTCTTGACATTCTCTCAACCAGCTTCATGAGGTAGTCACCTGGAATGTTGTGACAAGGTAAGGGTAGTATACAGAAGATAGCCCTATTTGGTAAAAGACCAAGTCCATATTATGGAAAGAACAGCTCAAATAAGCAAAGAGAAACGACAGTCCATCATTAATTTAAGACATGAAGGTCAGACAATACGGAACATTTCAAGAACTTTGAAAGTTTCTTCAAGTGCTAGGATGAAACAGGTTCTCATGAGGACAGCCACAGGAAAGGAAGACACAGAGTTACCTCTGCTGCAGAGGATAAGTTCATTCGTTACCAGCCTCAGAAATTGCAGCCCAAATAAATGATTCACAGACACATCTCAACATCAACTGTTCAGAGGTGTGAATCAGGCCTTCATGGTCGAATTGCTGCAAAGAAACCACTACTAAAGGACACCAATAAGAAGAAGAGCCTTGCTTGGGGCAAGAAAAATTAGCAATGGACATTAGACCGGTGGAAATCTGTCCTTTGGTCTGATGAATCCAAATTGGAGATTTTTGGTTCCAACCGCTGTGTCTTTGTGAGACGCAGAGTAGGTGAACGGATGATCTCCGCATGTGTGGTTCCCACCGTGAAGCATGGAGGAGGAGGTGTGATGGTGTGGGGGTGCTTTGCTGGTGACACTGTTAGTGATTTATTTAAAATTCAAGGCACACTTAACTAGCATGGCTACCACAGCATTCTGCAGCGATATGCCATCCCATCTGGTTTGTGTTTAGTGGGACTGTCATTTGTTTTTCAACAGGACAATAACCCAACACACCTCCAGGCTGTGTAAGGGCTATTTGACCAAGAAGGAGAGTGATGGAGTGCTGCATCAGATGACCTGGCCTCAACAATCACCTGACCTCAACCCAATTGAGATGGTTTGGGATGAGTTGGACCGCTGAGTGAAGGAAAAGCAGCCAAAAAGTGCTCAGCCTATGTGGGAACTCCTTCAAGACTGTTGGAAAAGCATTCCAGGTGAAGCTGGTTGAGAGAATTGCAAGAGTGTGCAAAGCTGTCATCAAGGCAAAGGGTGGCTACTTTGAAGAATCTCAAATATAAAATATATATTGATTTGTTTAACACTTGGTTACTTCATGATTCCATATGTGTTATTTCATAGTTTTGATGTCTTCACTATTATTCTACAATGTAGAAAATAGTAAAAATAAAGAAAAACCCTTGAATGAGTAGGTGTGTCCAAACTTTTGACTGGTACTGTATATATGTAAAATATGAATTGGTATTAGACAAGTTGTGTTCAATATGTTTAAACTTTGTCCTGCACAATGTCCTGCATGATGTGTCAAACATCATGAATAAATTAGGAAGCTACTATATTTGGGCAGAAAATCATATTTTTGCATCTCAAATGTTATGTGAATGCGCAACCTGTAGACGTTTGTTTGTCTTGTGTTTCGCGAGTCAGCTTTGTTCCAGGGCGTTAGTGTGCTTCACACATACCAGTCGACGAACTAGCTCTGTTAACCACTGTTGCTTGTGCAGCTAGTTAGTACAGACTAGCTAGGCTAGGTAGCTAGTACATGGAATTTAAATGTAATTTCACCACCCGTGCTGTTGGTGGCGGTAACGTACCATCCTCTCTGGCACCAACATCCTGTCTCATGTTGTATGTCTCAGTGTCTGTGGTGTGAAAATGTATCTGCTGGAGCCAGAAAATAATGTAGTTTGTAACCTGCTGAGACTCTCCATATCTTTGTTTATTTGCTAATATGTATTCCTGTAGGATCCTGCACTGCCTGGTGTCGGTGCTCTTCCAGATGACCATCCTGAGGGACTTAGAGAAGCTGGCTGGCTGGCTGAGGATCTCTATCATCTACATCGTCTCTGGCATCACTGGCAACCTGGCCAGCGCCATCTTCCTACCCTACAGAGCAGAGGTACAGTACTGTAGATACACTGATCATATAGGTCTAGTGATATCACTGGTATAATTATGGGATATTTGTTTGTTTATGATGCTATGCAGCCAAAGTCAGCAAGAATCTCAAATGTAATTGATTTTGTTTTATTGTCATTCCACTGGCTGTCCCTTAGGTGGCAGGAGGCCAAGTATTTACCTGCCAATATGACACAAAAGGTGTGTCTCTCTCGTTCTGTTCTCCTGCTCCCTCTCCCACTTCCTCCCCAGGTTGGTCCAGCTGGCTCTCAGTTTGGTATCCTGGCCTGTCTGTTTGTTGAGCTGTTCCAGAGCTGGCAGATCCTGGAGCGTCCGTGGAGGGCTTTCACCAAGCTGTTGTGTGTCGTCGTCTTTCTCTTCTCCTTTGGCCTGCTGCCCTGGATAGACAACTTCGCCCACATCTCCGGATTCATCTCTGGACTCTTCCTCTCCTTCGCCTTTCTGCCATACATCAGGTGAGAGCTGGTTTGATTTAGTAATATTTGGGGGATTTTTTGTGCATGTAATGTAAAGCGCTTTGAACTACTTAAAAAATAATAATAATGTGTCTCAGATCTAAATGGCTCAGTTGGTTCTGGGTTTGAGGCCTCATATACCTGAATATATTAGATTTTACTTTGGGTAATATTTGTATATATTTTATTATTACATTGAAATGAAATATGGCCTCAAGGTTATGCTATACCCTTTAATACGTAAAACACTAATATTGATTTTATGATCTTATTCTCCATATTATTTCCAGTTTTGGCCGTTCGGACATGTACCGTAAGCGTGTCCAGATCTGTGTTTTCCTGTTGGTGTTCCTGGGTCTCTTCTCAGGGCTGGCTGTACTGTTCTACATCCACCCGGTCAAGTGTGAGTGGTGTGAGTACCTCACCTGTATTCCCCTCACTGACAAGTTCTGTGACAAGTACGACCTCAACGCCCACCTCCACTGACCAGGCCTTTGACTGCACAATTGCAATGACTAGAATGGACAATCTCAAAGAACTATAGCCTCACGCGCCAGGATAGCGGGACAAAAGGGTCGGCTGGTGAACAAGATTCTAAGCAACTTCACGGCATGGACCAGACCGGCGGCCATGTTTGGTGTAACATTCAGGATATTGGACGTGAAGATTGCCAATCTTGGAAAAATAACTGTTGATCTTAATAACTGTTGATCTGTCTCCATTTGGTTTTGTTTATATGGACATTGCTAGCGAGTGACCTGTCACTTTCAAAGCATAAAGACTTAAAGAGAGAAAGGGGGGAGAAGGGGGTTAAATGTGACTGTTGCCTTGCCGCTGCTCTTATTAAAAACAGACACAACAGCGCCACTTTGTGGCTGTCAGACCACATACAGCTGTGGAGGGATTTTGTTTTGTATTTTTCTACACACGTCATAAAGCTGACTAAAAGTTTTATTGGTTTATTGGATGACCTCAGACAGGGAACTATCTCACAGGAAAGAAAAGGGATTACTGTAGTACTGTAGGATGACTGCCTTTGGTGCCTTGGTTATTACTGCCATATCTAGGTCCGTCTCAAATGGCACACTATTCTCTATACCAGAGGTTCCCAAACATTTTCACTCAGGCCACCTTCCAGCGTTGGAGAACATCTCACAATGGCACAAGCATTGTTTATGACACAAACTGTTCACACCCCTCTTGTTGGCAGAGACGTTTAAAGCTTATTTCCTGCAATTCTCGACATTTTGCCAAGCCTAATGTGTATTCATGTGATATTTCAGTGACTCAAACATTACAACAAAATGTATGGGCTAAAAAACCTAGCTAAAAAAACATGAGCTGACATGGGCTAGTTGATCTGGACATTTCTGACAAGTTATAAATATCTCTCTAAGGTATGTAATGACTGACATGACAAGAGGAACTGATGATGCACTAAACCATTTCGAAAATGCACCTTTTGCATTCTACTATTACAAATAGTGTTTTTTGGGGGGGTGGGGGGGGGCTGCCGACCCCTCGCCCCCCCCCTTGGGGAACCACCGCTCTATACAGTGGACTATATAGGGAATGGTGTGTCATGTGTGCCCTATATTACACTCGCCAAAACACTTGTAGGTTAACATGAATACTGCTGTCTAAGTGGTGGGGAGTGTTTGGAGGGTAGCGTTTTAGCTACCTGCTTATCTGTACCTGCCAATACAGCAACACAAACTGACGCTTTCTGTCTGTGTGTCCAATTTATTTCTGTTGTGTGAATGTGTGTGTGCGTGAGGGATCTGAAACTGCCTTGTGCCTTGCTGCACATGCACGTTTTCCCCCAGTAGATGGTAGAGTTGCTTTGAGTAAATGGCTGCCATCAGGAACATGTAACTTACACAAGATGCACGTCTGATGTCGTCATATACCCTTAAACAAACTTAGTCTGAATGGCTCTTAAAGTAAGATATATATAATGCACACATTGTGTGCATAGAACCATTTCTAGTACTCTGTGTTATCCACATTGTCTCTGCTAGGGTATTTGTAGGCTAATGTCGACTACAGACCTATGCTGTTCCATGGCTCTGGCCTCATGATTTAAATGTGATATGTTTATCCCACACAACTCTTAATGGTGCACTTCAAGACATTTCTTTTGTCGCTGACTAATTCTCTCTGCCTCTCCTTGAGTCGCCAGCCTCTTCCCACGCATACACACACACACACACACACAGTCTGTAATTTATGGTGCACTTCGAGTCCTCTCTCTTTTGTCGTTTACTAATTCTCTCTTCCACCCCCCTCTCCTTGAGTCACCAGCCCTTACACACACACACACACACACACACACACACACACACACACACACACACACACACACACACACTGAGTCTGTAATTCAAAGTTAATCAGTGTGTCGACTCCACTCAAGCCTCCTGTCGATGGACAGCTGAATATGACAAACCCTTATTTGCAGCCAAGGTATAATAGCTACATAGTATGTTTAGGAGCTATTCCATGAATCTCACCTTACAGATGCTTCTCTGCCTGTAGATTGAATGCCATACTACTTTCAACCATCCAGCCCTTTTAGATGGGACTAGTTTAGGCTCACTTTCTCCTCTCAACTGTATGTATTTTCTACTGTATACCTCTTCCCCTCAAAACGTCTCTCTCGCTCTCTTTGTTTTTCTCCCGTTCTCTCTCTAAGACAGCTGAACAGCTGAGGCGGGCACACAGTGCTGTTAAACTCACCCAGCCTCTCTCTTCCCGTCCTACCCTCCCCACCATCTCCTCCATCCATGGCCCTATGGAGATGCTAATTTGATTTTAAGTGGGCAATACCCCTTCCTTTCCCTCTCCACATCAGCCGACTAGATGACCTCTGTCTGATTAGCAAACTTCACTGGGTCATATGGATCAAAGAGAAGGACATGCTGTCTGGCCTTTTTACCTCTTTCTCTCTCTCACTCTATCCACTCTAGTTAAGTAAATGTTTTATTCATTTTCTCTGTCTGTCTTATTTGGACATTGGTCACCTTTTACAATACATACCCACTTGAATTTTTTATATTTTATTTAACTAGGCAAGTCATTAAGAAAAAAATATTATTTTCAATGATGGCCTAGGAACAGTGGGTTAACTGCCTTGTTCAGGGGGAGAACGACAGATTTGTACCTTGTCAGCTCTGGGATTTGATCTTGCAACCATTTCGGTTACTAGTCCAACGCTCTAACCACTAGACTACCTGCAGCCTACATTATTAACCACGCCTTCCATAGAATAACCATAGTGGAAATGTTATGTCAGTCTTTCCAATCCTAAGCCGTTGTCTTACATCAGAACAACGCAGTGCTGTAGTACTTGAGTCCACAACTCAGACTTTACCAGTACTGATGTTGTCAGAAAATCTTTCTCCCTTGCTGAACTCACTGCAGTAGCTACTGTATTAGCGAGCTAGCCCTACTAATGTGCAGCACCGTAAGTCAGCTAGCTTTCTACATTATTAAATGGAACTTCAAAGATTGCTGGACTGCAGCTTTTAGCCTATCAAGGGACTCACGACTCGACTTGGGACTCTATAGGACTCTGACTCAAACACTAGGGACTTGGGACTCTATAAGACTCTGACTCAAACACGAGGGACTTGGGACTCTATAGGACTGACTCAAACACGAGGGACTTGGGACTCTATAGGACTCTGACTCAAACACTAGGGACTTGGGACTCTATAGGACTGACTCAAATGTTAGGGACTTGGGACTCTATAGGACTCTGACTCAAACACGAGGGACTTGGGACTCTATAGGACTCTGACTCAAACACGAGAGACTTGGGACTCTATAGGACTCTGACTCAAACACGAGGGACTTGGGACTCTATAGGACTGACACAAATGTTAGGGACTTTGGACTCAATTTGGACTCAAGTTGTTGGGACTTAGCGAACCATTGTATGGGTAGTTAATTTTGTTAAATTGCTACAATTGAAACTGCTCCAGCCTCTCTAACTTATTGTTTGTGTGTAAGTGTGTGTGCATATCGGAGGGATTGAAAATACATTTCCGTCCCCTATAGACTAATGAAGTAAATATTTTATCTCTTATAAAAGGGAATTTGAACTGTATCTCTTTTTAACCATGTCAATGTTCTAAATGGAACTTTACCTGCTGAATGAATAGAAACTGCAATCGGTTAAATAACCTGCGGAAAACATTTACTGCAAACAGAAATGTTTTTCCTTGTTTGTCACACCGGCTAGTCTCTCCACCCACCGGTGCCCACTGCCCAGTAAATTCTTGTTATACTAGAAAGGCTGTATTGTTGATAAATTAAGGTTATTGGGAAATTGACGCGATCAGGACTACTTCACAAAAATTCAACAATCAAGTCTACATGATAATTTAGTCAAATTGCTACAATTTAGGAGATAAAACTGAATTTCAACAGTATCCCCCTTTAACCATGTCAACGTTCCAAACATAACTTTGCCTGATGTGATCTTTGTGGCATACTGTAAGAATGCAGGTGATCAACTGAGAATTAAACATGCAGTGACATTATTCTGGAAAGAACATTAGATTGATTCATGATGATATTTGCACACCATTTAGTGGTGGAAGAAACAAATTGATCTAAACTGTTCAGCTTTTCTTCAAGAACAACATATATTTTCATTTTTGTTGCTTCATGGTATAAGAACCTTGTCGGTTCAGTTTAAGGTTAGGGTTAAACTAACCTACCGTAGCAGGCGTGAAAAGACATGGATGGATGAAGGGATGGATAAATGGATGGATTGATAAATGAATAGATAGATGGATATATGGGCAGGCAGGCAGGCAGGTAGGTGAGTGTGCTACTGCCTCCCTGGCTGGAAAGCCGACCCTGAAACTGGACCCTGACAGCTGCTCAGCAGGTGGTCACTGACAGGCTCTCTCTCTTCATTGTGCCTGGAGCAACACACACACACACACACCAGGCCCCCAGGCTCTTAGCCCAGGTGAGGGGGGTGGGAGAGGGTCCACAGTGCACCTGTCTGAGCCCACCTCCACCCCCTCCAATGACACAGTATTATTGTGAATAATAATAGCCTGAATCACACTTGGCCTATCTGCCACCTGGGCTGTGACTGACTGGCCCACTTCCCCCTGGAAGAGAGAGAGGAGGGAGTTTATGCACGAAGACAACACTGAGCTAAGCGTATCCACACTGGTTCTCTTTTCTCGTTTTGTTGTTCTTGTGTGACTGACTGTCCCCCTTCCCTCTGGCAGAGAGGAGACACATGGAGAGGAGAGTGTGTGTACTGAGAATCTGCATCTGCTCTTAAAAGGGTGCACATTCAAAAAACACCCTGCTGTCCTGCTGTCCCCCTCCTTTCCTTCACCCCTCACCTGTCAGCTCCAGAACCCCTCCTGCCAAGTCCCTGTGTCCCCCAGCAGCCCTACAGACTCACCCCCCCCCCCCCCCCCCCCCCCCGGCCCTGGCCCTGATCCCCTAAGCCCCTTCTCTCTGGTCCTCTGTTTCTAATCACACACAGAGAGAGGGATTTGTGTGCCCTTTATAGGACAGATGCATTCTGGGTAAGGTCAGAGAGTACAGCGGACCTTATGTCTCTAATAGTTTATTTTCAAAAGATGAGAGCAGAGGCGAGGAGAAGAGAGGGAATCAGTGTACTAATATATTCGCATCATTTCAAACACACAGGTGATTCAGCAAATCTCTGTTGAAACAGGTAGAGGAAGTAGAAATATTTCCATCCGTCACTCCAGAATGGAATGTCCACTTGAGCTCCTGTTCTAAAGAACTAGAACGTCTTGTCCACTTGGGCTGTGTTCCACTGACTGTACTGTGTGATGGGTCAATAGTTGTGAAGAAGCAGGCAGCCAATTGTTATATTATGTGTCCTGTGTAAAACCATCAGTGAACCGGGCAAGTAGAGACCTGCCTGGACTGAGGAGCGGTCCAGATCTCTGGTCAGGCTTAATATATTGTCCCCTTCTGACTCAGCACTGGGAACAGAACAAACACACAAACGCATGCATTCAAATGTATGCAGGCACGCAGACACACGCACGAACGGGTGCACACACGCAGGAAAGCTGCTGTAGATATGGATGAATGCTCATATTATTATTATTTCTCTCAAAATCTTTTGACCTGTGGAAAATCACCCTACATCACTATATTGAATGTGTGAGAGCCAGGATCAGCCAGTCCCCATCACTGAAAGTGAAAGAAAATGTTTTAAAAAATCTCTCTCATGTCTGCTTCATTTAGGAAGAAATTCATTTGTTAAAAACTGTTCAGCTATTTTCTTTCTCTCCCTTTGAGTCAACTACTCACCACATTTTATGCACTGCAGTGCTAGCTAGCTGTAGTTTATACTTTCTGTACTAGATTAATTCTCTGATCCTTTGATTGGGTGGACAACATGTCAGTTCATGCTGCAAGAGCTCTGATAGGTTGGAGGATGTCCTCCGGAAGTTGTCATAATTACTGTGTAAATCTACGGAAGTGGGTGAGAACGATGGTGAGAACCTAGTGAGAACTAAGTTTTGTATTGAAGTCAACGTACCCAGAGGACGGAAGCTAGCTGTCCTCCGGCTACACCATGGCGCTACTCTACAGAGTGCTGTTGAGGCTACTGTAGACCTTCATTGCAAAATAGTGTGTTATAATAAACTATTTGGTGACATGTGATTATATTTAGTATAGTTTTATCTAAAAAGGCTAACTTTTTAATGTTTTATTTCTATGAAATTCACTGAGGAGGATAGTCCTCCCCTTCCTCAGAGAAGCCTCCACTATCATAAAGATGTATGTTTTTAACCACTAACCTGTCGATTAAAAGCTTATGTCAGAAGCTGATCCATCAAGTCAGTTGATTAAGGCATAATTCTAATGATGTCATGTATCATTTGCAAACATTCAGTCACTTGTTGATATTTTGCTAACATTATAAAGGCAATATGAACTAGAGACAATGGCCTGTGCTTAAACAATTTTACATTTGATTAAGATCGTCAGTTTACGTTGTATTACTTTTGTCCCACCCGTCTCTCCAGTAACTTCTCTCAGGCTAACATCCAAGACTAGCTAGCATGATACTTGAAACCTACGCTGTTATTTAGTCACGAAATGGGTTAAGAAAATGACATGTGTTTGGTACCTTAACAGTTGAGGATTATAGAGCAGGTTTTAACCCTTTACTTCCTGATGCCTTGACAAGCTCTGTGTTTATTGTCTTTGTCTCACTGTCTTTGTCCTTTCAGTACAGCTAAAAGAGCAGGCACACTCTTTCTGACACTTTTTTTTACACAAACCGTCCAAAACATTGTAATAGGGACCACAATGGAAATAAGTCTTACTATTTTTGTGATATACCTGTCATGTTTTTAAAACTGTAAATACATTTTAAAAACATGGTTTTTTTAAACTGGCAAATAAAATCAATCAATAAACCTGTATTTACCTCAAGAGGTTTTTTTTATGTCACGTACACCGGATGGGGTCCAGTGAAATGTGTTGTTTTGCAGGGTCTTGCTCAAGGCCACATGGACAGATTGTTCACCTTGTTAGCTCAGGTATTTGAACCAGTTCAATGACTGGCCCAACTCTCTAACTGCTAGGCTACCTGCTACCCAACCAAGATCACTTCTCTAACCCCTAAAACCACAAGAACAGAACCCTTGTTATTAGGTCAGGGGAACTCTGTGTTCTATCCGTCCTATCCGATCTATCTCTGAGGTGGTTGTTTGTTGTCTCACCTCCCTCTCTCCCGCTCTTCTCTTACCCTTTATCTTTCCTCTGTTTTATATGTGTCCTGCTCGTCCCATTCCATTCAGGCCTCACTTACCATCACAATGGCCGCCTGGGGAGACCCTCTACCCAGCTATAGCCCAGGCCGCTGTGGGCTCCTGGCAGCTTCATTCACTGGGCCAACCCATTGTGAGCTGTAAAGGGGTGGTGGATGTCTGGGTCGAATGTATAGGGCCCCATAGTAAAGATCCAGACCACGCTTGTTGTGTCTGGTGGATGTAAAATGGAGGACCGGGACGGTTTGGGATATGATGGTGCGGCTTTTGGTTTTATGTGCTGACTGTGCAGAAATTGCACTCTTGAATGGACAGGAAAGCTGTTGGACTGCAATTGTGCAGTGTTAAATTTGAAAGAGACAATGGATGAATAATGGTGCAATGTTCTTCCAATTCTGGTACTTAGTTTCAGTATTATAGCCATTGGGGAAACAACTGGTTGTGGTACTGAGTAAATGAACTAGGACTGTTGTAGGAAGAAATGCAGTTCTGCCATGCATCAGGCCTCAGACAACCTTTCCTATCTTTACAAATCTGCCAACAGATTTCTTTGTCTGAAGTGAATGCACATTCTAACGTAACCAAGGAAATGCACACTACTCTCTCTCTCTCTCTCTCTCTCTCTCTCTCTCTCTCTCTCTCTCTCTCTCTCTCTCTCTCTCTCTCACCACTAGTATACTGACTGTGTGCTAATGGCATGAATGGGAAACGTGAATACAGTATAATGTTGAGTTGTGTGGGGGAGTTGAGACAAAGGGGTTAGAAGTGACTCCTGGTGGGGTTTTGGAGGTCAGTCAGGCTGGTTGGAGAGTTTAGGCCTCTTTAGTAGCTGATGGAGGCTATAAATGATTGCTTTGTCTGAAGAGCCACACTCCATCCAAATCAAGCAAGTTGTAATTTTGTCGCAGGGCACCGACTGGGTCTGTCTGTGATTAGAGGAGTCTGTGTGTGTGTGTGTGTGTGTGTGTGTGTGTGTGTGTGTGTGTGTGTGTGTGTGTGTGTGTGTGTGTGTGTGTGTGTGTGTGTGTGTGTCTCCTCATGCCTCAGACCTTGGGAGGGCTGGCTGAGCAAGCCTGAGCTTGCCTTGGTGATGTCACAAACCCTGTCCGAGTTGAAGGATGCTGGCAACGCTAGCTAGGGTAATATTTCCCTAGTCATGCATTATCAGACCAAACACACAAACACCACCTAATAGTCATTATATATCTACCAAACCTGGGTCAAATGCATAACGGAAAAATACTTTCAGATACTTAGCTGTGCTTGGTTAGTTCTGCCCAGTGCAATGGAACCAATGGAATATTTAAAAAATAGCAAACTCCAATAGCACCTCAATTACCTTCATCATGCATTTTTGAAAGTATATGACATACACTACCGTTCAAATGTTTGGGGTCACTTAGAAATGTCCTTGTTTATGAAAGAAAAGCACATTTTTTGTCCATTAAAATAACATAAGATCAGAAACATTGTTATTGTTGTAAATGACTATTGTAGCTGGAAAAGGCAGATTTTTTATGGAATATACAATACATAGGCGTACAGAGGCCCATTATCAGCAACCATCACTCCTGTGTTCCAATGGCACGTTGTGTTAGCTAATCCAAGTTTATCATTTTAAAAGGCTAATTGATCAATAGAAAACCCTTTTGCAATTATGTCAGCACAGCTGAAAACTGTTGTTCTGATTAAAGAAGCAATAAAACTGGCCTTCTTTAGGCTAGTTGAGTATCTAGAGCATCAGCATTTGTGGGTTCGATTACAAGCTCAAAATGGCTAAAAACAAAGACCTATCTTCTGAAACTCGTCAGTCTATTCTTGTTCTGAGAAATGAAGGCTATTTCATGTGAGAAACTGCCAATAAACTGAAGATCTCGTACCATGCTGTGTACTACTCCCTTCACAGAACAGCGCAAACTGGCTCTAACCAAAATAGAAAGAGGAGTGGGAGTCCCCAGTGCACAACTAAGCAAGAGGACAAGTTTATTAGAGTGTCTAGTTTGAGAAACGGACGCCTCACAAGTCCTCAAGTAGCAGCTTCATTAAATAATACCCGCAAAACACCAGTCTCAACGTCAACAGTGAAGAGGCGACTCCGGGATGCTGGCCTTCTAGGCAGAGTTGCAAAGAAAAATACATATCTCAGACTGGCCAATAAAAAAAAGATTAAGATGGACAAAAGAACAGACACTGAACTCTGCCTAGAAGGCCAGCATCCTGGAGTCGCCTCTTCACTGTTGACGTTGAGACCGGGCGCCTGCAGGCTGACCTTGGTCGTCAGGTGAATGGTGTTGCTTCAGCGATTCACATTTCCTGCTAGGTAACCAAATGACAACTGCATCTCTAGCTGTAGCCACCGAAGCCAGGCGCTACCAAGTGGCGCAGCGGTCTAAGGCACTGGATCCCAGTGCTAGAGGCGTCACTACAGACCCTGGTTTGTTCCCCGGCTGTATCACAACTGGCCGTGATCGGAAGTCCTATAGGGCGACGCACAATTGGCCCAGCGTCGTCCAGGTTAGTGGAGGGTTTGGCCAGAGGGGCTTTTCTTGGCTCATCTCGCTCTAGTGACTCCTTGTGGTGGGCCGGGCGCCTACAGGCTGACCTCTGTCGTCAGGTGAATGGTGTATCCTCAGACATATTGGTGCAGCTGGCTTCCAGGTTAAGCGGGCGAGTGTTAAGAAGCGCGGTTTGGCGGGTCATGTTTCAAGACTTAACATTTTCTTAATCTACATCTCTGAATCTGAATCTCTGAATCTGAAACCTCTTATGAAGTTGGTTTTGAAGCATAAACTGGAGATTTGATATTTTTGATTGATATTAGGATTGTCTTTTTGTCTGCAAAGTAGTTAAAATGCTGTCAGTTCCACTTTAAACCACTCAGAGAAGCTTGACTTTTGTGAGGTAATCAGTAAAGGTTTGTGTATGTGGGGTTGAAGGTGGGGGAGGGGGCCTGTGTGTACCAATGATTGTATGTATGAATGGACAAAGCCATCGATCACATGACACCATTCATTCCTATGCGAAGACTCAATATTGCATTGAAACCAAATGAAGTCAGTTAAGATGGCGTCTCATGGAGACATAACATGCGCAGTTTGAGCTAATCCAGAAAGTGATGTTGCAGGCTAGCTCAGTGCTGCCCCCTCTCATTGAGGAATTCAAGTTGAATGCCAACTGGGTACTGCAAGCTGCCATTAGCAACTAAATTATCCTTATAACTTCTTCTGTGTGCAATTTGTTTTTAATCAGTTCAAGGACATACATCTGGTGTATTAGAATAAATTATTGGTACCATGATTGTCTTCTAAAAAATGTTTTATTTACACGAAGACTGTCATTTTTCCATTCACTATCATGAGGGATAATTTTTTCTGCTAACAATGCCTGCAGTACTGTTGTTGGCCTTGAACTTCCGTGGCCTAAATGAGAGGGGGCAGTCGTTCTCCCCTGGTGTGTACTCACAGCACTGAGAGGGTGAGAGGGAGGGAAAATGACAGTAAACAGAGGGAAGAGAGGAAACTGACTCTTCCTTTCCTCCTTTTCTTAATGGTTCCCCCTTTCTCTCAGTACTACTTCAACACAATAAGAAATACATTATCACCAGGTCCTGCTCTCCTCTGGCACACACTGTGGGGTCATCTGGTAACCCAAACCCTCAACACACATACATATATACACACATGTGCACTCTGACATTGCTTTGTTCTGATATTTCTTAATTTCTTTCTTTCAATTTGTGGGATTTGTGTGCATTGTTTTGTATTGTTATGCATTACTGCACTGTTGGAGCTAGAAATAAAAAGCATTTTGCTGCACCTGTGACAACATCTGAAAAATATGTGTATGCGACCAATAAAATTTGATTTGATTTGACATGTTTACTGGAAGTCAGATTCAAGGCTCACTGACATGACCTTTCTCTCTTTTCATCCCTGTAGCCTTTCTTTTCTCTCCTCTCTTGTATCCCTTTGTTTGTTTGTTCTTTGTCTCTCAGGGCTGTAAGGGTCTTTGGAAGACCACCTTGTGTGTTTGGCATCTCTTCTTGTTTTACTGGTAGTCACACACACACACACACACACACACACACACACACACACACACACACACACACACACACACACACACACACACACACACACACACACACACACACACACACAGTGATCACTCACACGCATGAAGGCACAGAAGCACACACACACTTTTATGTCCAACAATGTCAAGTATTGGCATGAATTCAATGTTCTGTACACTCAGTGTATATCATGTGGATTTAAAAGGAGGTTGTGTCAATCCGCTCGGTTTGCTAGACAAAGCGGTAGCTACTGGGAGATGTCCTTCAATCTATGTACTCTGAACATATACTCCATATTCTGAAAATGAAGTCCTTTGTCTGTAGCCTTTTGAATATTCATCATTTGATGTTGGATTTTCAGTCACTAACATTATCCTATGTTTATTCATCCAAAGTAAAATAAAGAGCACAGTGTCAAAAATAGAAATATGGATATAAACGCAAATCACAAGTGTGAACTTTTATGATCCAATAACATTTCCAGATGACACCAGTAGTCTCTTTGTATCCACTACCCTCTCCTAAATCATTTAAATGCCATAGGTCATATACTGTATGCATCTCATGGATCATAATGTGACCATTTTTGTAAAGTTTATTATCTATTTCATTTCAGCTTTTCATCAAATTAAAGCTTGACATTTGTCATTGTGACATAACCCCGAATGAGAGATCAAATGTCTATTCAAACACAGCCCTGACTTTGGGATATTTTAGTTGGGGGACACACACACACACACCAGTGATGGTCGGTACCATTTAAGATGAGGGATGAAGATTTGTTATTTTTTTTATGAGCATGGTCTTACTTCTATTACAGCATATTGGATGATATTCCAGTCACCCAGCTCAAAGTATCATCGATAGGTTTAGGCTTCTCTAATTTTCCCTATACCCATCATGAGGTTGCAACAACCTAGCCTATGAATGAAAGTTTACAACGTAGGTGCACAGATCGAGAGACATTTGAGTAATCAAGGTGACAGACATTGACACATTCAATACCGCCTTGCACACTCTTGCCTGCATCTAGCTGATCTAGGGTGTAATCATTAGTCCAACAGTTACAAATTAACATTTCTATTGCACAAATTCAGGTATGTTTATCCCCGTTTCGTTCCGTTTGCTTTCGTTTAAGAAAAGTTTTTCAACAGAATTAATACACCCCTGATCATATGCAAACACAGTTCACTTTCATAGCAGCCACATACAAACAGCATGATCCCTTTGATTGTTGTATTCCTTCTCGCATCTATGCGCTCTCCTCTCACCTTTTCCTTTGCATGTGGACTTCAGTGCAAAACTCATCAGCTTTCTGTGACCAGGTGAACAAAAACTTTCCAAGCCAAACCTTCATATCATAACCGCTAGCCACTACACACAGCCTACATCGTTGTCACCATATTAACGTCATAGTCATCATAGCTACTAGAACGAATGTGTTAGTAAACCCGCTACAATCGTGCAGTACAGTATACAGTCAGCAGCAAGCACTTTAGCAGTTACTCCGGCGGGACCCGGAGGAAATAAATGAATTAAACCAAAAGCTTACCTTGACTTGGAAGAGTTCCAGTGTTGGATAGCCATAGTCAGCTAGCTAACATAGCATCCCTCTCTGTTTAAGCCCGGTGTTTGACTAGGCTAAACTAGCTAGCTGCATTTGCTAAACTAGCTAGCTGCATTCGCTAGTTAAATAAAAACGCAACAAAATATAACTCTCTCTCTTGCTTCACATTCATTTTGGAAGAAATTAATTTGTTAAAAACTGTTCAACTATTGTCTTTCTCTCTCTTTGAGTCAACTACTCACCATATTTTATGCACTGTAGTGCTGGCTAGTTGTAGATGATGCTTTCAGTACTGGATTCATTCTCTGATTGAGTGGACAACATGTCAGTTCATGCTGCAAGAGCTCTGATAGGTTGGAAGACATCCTCTGGATGTTGTGTAAGTCTAGGAACATCAACCACCGGAGCCACTGCCTGTTCACCCCGCTACCATCCAGAAGGCGAGGTCAGAACAGGTGCATCAAAGCTGGGACCGAGAGACTGAAAAACAGCTTCTAACTCAAGGCCATCAGACTGCTAAACAGCAATCACTAACTCAGAGAGGCTGCTGCCTACTTCGAGACCCAATCACCTGCCACTTTAATAAGTGGATCACTAGTCACTTTATACAATACACTCTAAATAATGCCACTTTAATAATGTTTACACATCTTATATTACTCATATCACCTGTATATACTGTATTTTATACCATCTATTGCACCTTGCCTATGCCGCTCGACCATCTCTCATCCATATACTTACATGTGCATATTCTCATTCACCCCTTTAGATTTGTGTGTATTAGGTAGTTGTTGGGGAATTGTTAGATTACTTGTTAGATATTACTGCACTGTCGGAACTAGAAGTACAAGCATTTCGCAACACTCGCATTATCATCTGCTAACCATGTGTATGTGACAAATAACATTTGATTGGATTTGATTTCTATGGAAGGGGGTGAGAACCACGAGCGTCCTAGGTTTTGTATTGAAGTCAATGTACTCAGAAACTAGCTGTCCTCCAGCTACACCATGGTGCTAACCTACAGAGTGCTGTTGAGGCTACTGTAGACCATCGCAAAACAGTTTGTTTTAATCAATTATTTGGTGACGCGAATATACTTAGTATAGTTTTATGATAACTTTTTTAATGTTTCACTATTTAAATAAAAAATGAAATTCCCTGAGGAGGATTGTCCTCCCCTTCCTCCTCTGAGGAGTCTTCAATGACACAAACACATACAAACACATACAAACACACCACGCACGCACATGCAGGCACACGCACACAGCACACACACCACACACATGCACGAATACACACACACAGTTTGTAGGTTGTGGGTTGGTATTTAACCTCTCCCCCTCTGATCTTAATTGGCAATGTGGGAGGCTGAGGGGGTTTAATGACACATTATTACTGTAGAGAGGGATCCTGTAATTACCACCGCTAATGAATTCACACCTCTCACCCCGATGTGCACTGGACCAAATCACTGATACACAGAAAGGGACCAAATCAATAGTACATGTCTGCACTGAAAACCTATGTATCTTGTTGTCTCTACTGGGCAAACTGGACACACACACAAACGCAGTTATGCCCGCTCAGCAGGATCCTCTCACACACTTCAGTAAGGTAGCATTGATTCCCCACATAGCCACAGACTACATGCACTTAACCTCCCTCCTCCGCTCTCATCTCTCCGCCCTCCCACTCTCCTCTCCTCTGTTTGCCTGGGTTGATTGGCAGTGTTTGTGGTCTAGCATAATAAGCTCACTATGACAGCAGAGTTGGCCAGGGTCTGGCCCAGGTCTGGCATTAGGGAGAAAACACTTGTCTCTCCTCTCTTTCGATCTCATTTTCTCTTTATTCTCTTCTCTTCTCTTCGCCTGAATGGGAGAATGTGTGGTTCCAAATGGCAGAGAGATACAAGAGTGGGACTAGGAAGAGAGAGCGAGAGACACACATCACACCTCGCCACACACACACACACACACACACACGCACACACAACACACACACCACACACACACACACACACAACACACACAACACACACACACACACACACACACACACACACACACACACACACACACACACACACACACACACACACACACACACACACAAACTCAGGGACACTCACTGTGAGATTGACAAAAAGAAAAAGACTGGACTAGCACAGGAGTGTTTGATACTGAACCAGAATAAAGTCCTTTTGGAGTCCTATAGATCAAGGGTTATTTTTCACTCTGGCCCCCCTTCCAGTATTGGGAAAAAATCCTGCGCTCGCGTACGCACCATGTCTGTTCACACCCTTCTTGTTGGTGGAGAAAATTTAGTAGGTTTATAGCTTATGTCCTGCAATTCTACACATTTTGTCAAGGGGTGCAAAGAACATTTTGCTGTTTTAAAGCACATTTTCTTGCAGTATACATTTTGCCATGTCTAATGTGTATTCATGTGATATTTCAGTGACTCAAACATTACAACAATATCTTTGGCCTAAAAAACCTAGCTAAAAAACATGAGCTGACATGGGCTAGTTGATCTGGACATTTCTAACAAGTTATAAATATCTCTCTAAGGTATGTAATGACTGACATGACAAGAGGAACTGATGATGCACTAAACAATATAGAAAATGCACCTTTTGCATTCTACTATTACAACTTTCAAAAGTAATTAAAGCCAGACTGGGTTCCTTTAAGAAAAATACAATTCAATGTTATTTTATTTTTCTGAGGGGGGGGGGGGGGGTCTCCTAATTTGCTACAGTGGGGTGCCGTACAATTAGCTGACCCTGTAAAACAACACATTTCACTGCATCTGTGTATGTACATCCGGTGTATGTGACAACAAAACATATATTTTTCTATTTTCCCACTCTCTCTTCTCTCCCTCTATCTCTTCTCCCGTATCTCATTATCCCTCTCCTCTCCGCTCTCTCTCTCCTTCTATCCCTCTCCCCCTGCTCCTCGAATAAGCTCTCACGGCTCCTCCCCCCCCCTCTCTCCCCCCTGTTTCTCTCGCTCTCCTCTCTCTTGCGTTCCCATCCAGCCTCAGTGGAGATCTCTACCGTGGCTCTGTCTGTTCTTAAGGGGCCAATTTGACTGTTGTAGCCTGCTGGCAGAGCACAGGGAGGTGTGTGCTGTTAGTGGCTGTCCCCTGGCCCTGCCATGCTGCTGCTATAGAACATTGCTTTGCTTAGCTGACATGAACAAACAGCACGTAACTCTAACCAGCCTGTGACAGAGCAGAACATAACATGCTAATATGAACACACCATTATCTTGGCACAGACAGTAAAAGACAACGCTCTTAATTTGCTTGTCTGTATGGATTTCGCTCGTTGTGTATGTGTGGGTACGCGTGTGTGTGTGTGCATCTCGTGTGTGTGTGTGTGTGTGTGTGTGTGTGTGTGTGTGTGTGTGTGTGTGTGTGTGTGTGTGTGTGTGTGTGTGTGTGTGGTGTGTGTGTGTGTGTGTGTGTGTGTGTGTGTGTGTGTGTGTTTCTGTACATCTTTCTGTCTGCGTTTATGCAGAGTGATAGGCCTAATGTAGTGCTCGTGGGCTCTAGACTCTGTGTATTTACCCCCAGCAGTCCCAGAAGGATCCAGAGAGGTGCACCATGCTCTTCAGAGTCACTTCAGAATGCTAATGCACGACTGCTGATTAGGCCTACACTCTGGAACACTGGAACACTCTGGAACCAATTCCTGTCTCCCTGCAGCTTCACACCTGTCTCACTGAGAAGCACTGCACTTGGGGGAGGGGAGGCACTGCTTAGCTTACACATATATGCACACACACACACACACACACACACACACACACACACACACACACACACACACACACACACACACACACACACACACACACACACACACACACACACACACACACACACACACACACACACACATACACACACAGACACACAGACACACACACACACAAATTATGTACAAACACACGCAGGCACGCGTACACACACACACACACACACACACACACACACACACACAGACGCACACACAATAGTACATGTGAGACTGATACCTTACCTGTCAGCGGTATGTTTGGTCCCACAAGAGCCAATCAGTTTTAATTAACCCCTTGTGTGTGTGTGTGTGTGTGTGTGTGTGTGTGTGTGTGTGTGTGTGTGTGTGTGTGTGTGTGTGTGTGTGTGTGTGTGTGTGTGTGTGTGTGTGTGTGTGTGTGTGTGCACGCATGCCTGCGTGTGTTTGTACATAATTTGTGTGTGTGCATAAGTGTCTGTGTGTGCTCTCTCAGGCAGGCTCTACCTGTCATAGCTTACTCATCTAATTCAGCTCAGCCAGGTTTGTCATCATGCAACCATAGTCCTGCAAACAAGCTCTTCAAAAACACATTCTACCATGACCATGTTGATGTGGTCACTATAAGGCAAGTTGAGGGAAGACACCTGATGTTTGGCATAATGGCCTATTCACACCCCACACAGGTGACCAGTCAGTTCATGCATATTTAATCAGCAGGGGATTAGTTTAACTAAGGCCTGACAGATAGAGTTACACACTACACAGTCACCCTTATGTAATCAGAGGTGCTTTCCCAACAATGGAGTGAGATCATAGAGGTCATGATCAGGGTGAGAGAGATGTAAATGATTTAGACTGGCCTGTTTTTTGTTAGGAGCGCTGCTTATGCTACTGATGATGGTGGTGGTGGGGATGGATTGTGTATGTATGTGTGTTACGTGCCTGCGATGTGTGTGTGTGTGTGGTGTGTGTGGGCGTAGGCAGAGCCCAGTGTAAGGTGTACTGTAGCTCTCCTGGTGTGCCAGATGCCAGGCTTGACAAAGCAAAGCCCAGCCAATCAAATAAGAGCAGGGTATGTGTAGTCTGAGAGAGAGAATGGAGTGTGTGTGGATGGCGGCGAGAGAGAGGCTCAGTGTAGGGCCTTCAAGAGGATAACACAGTTGTTATATAGACATACAGGAACAGACATTGAACCTTTATTGAACTAGGCAAGTCATTTAAGAACAAATTCTTATTTACAATGACAGCCGACCCCAGACAACACTGGGCCAATTGTACACCACCCTATGGGACTCCCAATCACAGCCAGATGTGATGCAGCCTGGATATGAACCAGGGACTGCAGTGACACCTCTTGCACTGAGATGCAGTGTCTTAGACCGCTGCGCCACTAGGGAGCCCCACACATACAAACATTCTGCTGATTTCTTTTTTGCTGCAAGAGTCTCAAGAAGTATTATACAAGCATTCATTTCATTGTCTTGATAATATCCACCATGACAGTCTCCACCATGACAATCTCCACCATGACAATTTCCACTATGACAATCTCCACTATGACAATCTCCACCATGACAATCTCTACTATGACAATCTCCACTATGACAATCTCCACTATGACAATCTCCACTATGACAATCTCCACCATGACAATCTCTACTATGACAATCTCCACCATGACAATCTCCACTATGACAATCTCCACCATGACAATCTCCACTATGACAATCTCCACTATGACAATCTTCACCATGACAATCTCCACTATGACAATCTCCACCATGACAATCTCCACCATGACAATCTCCACTATGACAATCTTCACCATGACAATCTCCACTATGACAATCTCCACCATGACAATCTAACCATGATTGACAATGTATCTCTGTGAAAAGCCAAAAGAAGTGTCTCAAGAAAGGCGATTTGACCAGTCTGCTGCTGCTACCCTCTCCAGTCAGTTACAGCCCATCTACATCAGTTCTCATGGTCTACCTGTTTAGTATTACATTATTCCTTTATTTAGAATGTTGGTTGCTTTGGTAGTTTTGTAGTGCAGAGTTCATTCCATGAATAGATTGAGAATCTGAATTCCAGAGGGACAGAGAGAGAGAAAACCTCCCAGGAGATGTATGTCTGAGGAGTGGAGAACGAAGAAACTATACAGCAGACACAATGCTGGATTTGGACAGTCTGGGCACAGACTTGTTCTCTGCTCTGCTGCTTGGCATGGGGCAGTGTGTGTGTTTGGCATGGGGCAGTGTGTGTGGCAGAGGTCCAGGAGGACTGAGTCCCTCTGGTCCCTCTTGTCCCCCACGTCTGTGCCCAGTTTACCCACCCCAGACATGCTGGCCTCTGGCTGGCCTCCTCTCTAAAGCCAGCAGCCTGTAGTCTCATAGGCCCCCCTCCCTTCTCTCCCCTGAGCAGCCAGTTTAGTCCCATAGTACCCAAAGATCATAGTGACCACAGGGAACAGAGAGGAATGCCTTTCACTGACATGGGCAGTAGCAACACACACCAATACCCTCTGGAAAACAGTCCGGGGGACTCCCTGGAAAATACTGGCAATTTTTCCTGAGTGAACACCAGTTCACACACTCAAACAACACAAACCATCAATACACACATCACTATGGCACATACCAACTCCATCATACACCACAGTGCATTGCACTGCCTCATCAGACTAGAGGCCAGTTATGAGACCTGACTGGACTGATACTTTACACAAAAAGAGGATCTTCTACAATGAGCGAGCACTATAAGCTATTTATGAGATTCATGAAAATAAATGTAATGTCTCTGTTTCCCATTTCAAGCTCTCGGTTCTGCAGCATATAGATAACCCCATAACTACTACTATACAGTGGTTCAATGGTGGTACCCAATTCCAAATCGATCCCCAGTCCCTAACTGCTAGGCACTTGAGTAGACCTGAAAGTATTTCATAGGTATATTCATAATATGTTAATAGTTTCACCTTGACCCCTATTATACTAATTGGTGTTTTTTTCACCATTTTGCTTCCATCATCTATATCCTATAGTTCAGCTGCCTAGAACAGCTCAGGGTCGATTTAGAATGGGTGGTTGTCATCTTTGATCGAAGAAGAAGTTATAAGACACAGCCCTTGTTAATCATAGTCACATAGACAGAATGGTTAATTGCCTCAGGAAAGCTTTTGGGTTTAGCTTAACAATAACATCCCTAAACCCCATTCAACACAGGCTGCTGAGAGCTTTTACATGTAATGTGTTCTGGACAGACAGACACATGGACACATGTAGACATGTAGGCACACACACAAACACAAACATACACTCTGACTACAATTTTGGACACAACGCCGTTGTAAGTGCACAGTCTTTCATAATGTAAATCATTGTATCACAGGAACACAGCAAAGCACATGGATGAAAAGAGCAAATATTGTCAAATGGAACAAATGGAACAAATGGAACCTAATTTACATGTCATACATAAACATCAACCTATTAGAAAGATCATTGAGGTGTATTTCCTATCTTAGCCACTCCCCTCCACTTCTCAAATTCCCTCCTCCTGTCCTGTATGTGTTAGGGGGGTCTGTATGCAGCCCGCTAATCAGGGTTTGTCCATGGGGTGCCAGGGGGGCTATAAAAAAATACACACACACACACACACACACACGTTGCCAGAGAAGCTATAAAGTAGCGTAGCATTAGCCCACTGTGACAGGCGAGTCTTGTTCCTGGTCTTGCAGTCATAGTGTCCGCGTGCTGGGCAGCGCTGGTCTCAGAGCCAGGGTGAATAGAGCTGCAAAATCCTGCCTCCATAGAGATAAGGTTATCTATTCAAACATGGAGGCCAATATTTAAACTTCACACACACACACACATTTACAAACCCCCCCACACACACACCCTCACCACCACCATCATCATTATCATTAGAATAAGCAGGACTCCTGGGAGACTGGAACATAATAACTGGTACAGGCTGGTATGTAACTGATATAGCATAGTTATCAGCTCTCAGGAAATGGTGAAATCACGTAACCTCATGATTCTGTCTCCTTGCACAGTCCCTGCTGTTTCTAGGAATCTGAGTTATTTGGCTGATCCCAAAAGATCTTTACTCCTGACCTCCAACTGCAGGGAGGGAGAACCAATGGGATTGGATAATCCACATTTTTCTCCCCTTTTTTGGCTTTTTCAATTAAAAAGAGATTTGAAGGGAGAAACTATGTGTGTATGGCACAGACGCAATATCCTTGAAAACTGTTGCTCTTAGTTCAAACCAACCTGGTTTGAGAGAATGTTCTCTGGATATTGATCGGATATTGATCGACATAACTGCTGAGAGACATTAATCTTTCAAATGAAAGAATACAGCAAAATTAGACAACTGGAAATAGAAAATAACCTATATGCCGTTCTTCATGCTCCAACTGCAAGAGATTTCTTTGTTTAGCATCTGAACTGAGAGAGCAAGGTTTCCTTTCACATTATATTCTATAAACTTTCCACCTGTACATAATGCTCCTGTACAACCTCTATTCACCAGCTCATAACCTAACCTAGCACTGATCCTGGCCAGATCACATCGACCAACGATACTGGCAGACACCCAACAGAGTTATAGGTATTTGTTCAATGTGATGTTGCAATTCTGAGAGACCAGGCTAGTCTGGGCCTGACCAAGAATGAGGTATTCTGTATCTTCTCATCTGTGAACAAGCTGTTCTTCACCCTTACTGACCAATGGATTGCATCTTTGACTTTCACATGCAATATGGCAAACGAATGAGATAAAAACATCTAAATTGACAACATTTATTGCATTGAGGCATGATTGCATTTTTAACAACTTCTAAGAGTAGAAATAAAAACAACAGAATGACATTGAAGACATTGTATAAAGGTTGATCTGATCTTCACAATTGACTCAAGAAATTCAAACCTTTCAAGAGCACAAGCCTTTTCATTGGTTCATCCGTTCTCCCAAACAACATACCATTTGAAATGAATCGTCCTTTCAAAAACAGTCCATTGTTGTTCATTTGTATATTTATCATAGTTTGACGTAATCAATCAAAAATCAGTAATCATTTTTCACAAAATGGAAGCCAATCACCCAGTGAGAGAATTCAGATTTCCTCAGTATATCCTGAACAGACTCATTAACAGAGTTCAATCAAATGCAAGATTGGCAGAATAATGGAAAACTTGACCAAAACCGTCAGTGCCTACTAAGGCTGTGGTGTTGCTGTCAAATGATGGTGTGTGCACGCTGAATCTGTGTCATTGCATGTTTTATGGAACAAGGGCAAATAGCATTCTGATGCACAGCAGAAATATTTTCTATCCTCAAACATACCTGTTGTCACTCAAAGTGCATATGCTTGGGTATTCTGATTGAGGCATTTCAGTTCATTTCTGTCCCTCTTTCTGCTTTGCCATAGCCCATGACTCAAGACACACGGCCATCTAGGCTCTTATCATAGACTCTAATCGATATACATATATATATATATTAAATTGATTACTTGAAAAACACATTGAAATTGGATCAATAGGTTTGACTATGACACAACACTAAGTACTGCATTTGACTTCATTGACTTCTCTAGTCAGCGATCAAACCAGAAACATAGATAGTCATAAACATACATACAAACATAGATCTCTCAAAAACATAATGCAAAAACAAACAAGAAAAAAATACATTTTATGTATATAAGATTTCATTATGCTAATGTAGAAAAATAGTGGTCTGTATGTAGGTCTGCCCCACAAGCCAATAGAGTGCATATTTGTTTGGAGCGTGGAGCACATAGCAGAATGTAAGACCAATAGTGTTTCATTGTCAAGTGAAACAAATACAACATGCTCCTTCAAACCACAACAACACAGTCTTTAACCATAGTCTGAAGGAACTGCATGGACAGGACACGAATGACCAGCAGTCTCCTGAATCCCCTGTCCCAGCATTTACTGTAAGGAAGTCGTGGCTAGGGCCTGAATCCCTTGGTTAAGGGCTGGCGTAAGCAGTGGTTCAACAGTGGTTGGTCTGTCACAGGTAGGCCTCAGCCCTCTCCCAGGGTTGTATCTCTGAGAAGAATCCTTCACATAGCCCAAAGCCCTGATCCAGAGTCTGAGGGATGGCCTGCACTTCCTCCTTCATCTCCTCCCAGGGGTGCACCTCCTGCTGCTCTGGGAACAGAGTCACCTCCTCAAACTGGTGCAGGTGGGTCTGTAACAACTGATCCTGGTTCAGCTGCTGCTGTTGAATGTAAAGGTTCCCTATGTTACTACTATTACATCCCACTGAGCCACTCAGCTCCATGTAACCGTAAGAGTCATGGGTCTGGTTCTGGGTTTGGTTGTCCCCCTCTCCACACCACCTCCCCAGACCGACAGAGTGCCTCTCCTGCAGGGTCAGATCCAGCTCGCAACCCAGGGAGCTCAGAGCAGTGTTGATGTCCAGGTCTTCGAATGTACTGCAGTTTCCACTGAGGACATCGTCAAACACAGATGCAAGGTCGAAGTCTCCCCTCAGAACTACATCTGCGCTGTGTGCCTCCATGGCTAACAGTGGGGATTTGGGTGTCCGCACCATCTTGCTGTTTTGCCTTGGAGAAGGTTGTTTACGCTTGTTGCCGGCTCCAGCTCCTTGGTAGTGGTAGCCATCTTGGCCCCGCTGAGTGGCTCTGTGGTAGCCAGTTTCCTGGTTGTGTAGGAGTTTGCTCTCCCTGTGGGTGTTGTAGTGGCTGGAGGACATTCTCCTTCTCTTGAAGACTCCGTTGACGAACATGTCAGCGTACTGAGGGTCGATCTGCCAGAAGCCTCCTTTCCCTGGTTCATCCTTCTGCCTCGGAACTTTCATGAAGCACTTGTTGAGCGAGAGGTTATGGCGGATAGAGTTCTGAGAGGATGAGGGGAGAAGAAACAAATGTGTTAAATCCATGTTAAATGTGTATCTAATTTAATATAACGTATGAATGGTGTGCGTGTCAAACAGAGAGAGGGAGAAAGAGATAGAGAAAGGCATTTAAGGGAGAGGCGGAGGAGGTATTGTTGTTGTTTGTGTAGGAAAGCAAATGCACCTAATGAGGCTTTCTAGTGTAGAGTTCTGTGCATTTCAAACATGATCAGCCGTGCTTTGGCTGCCAAGGGAGCTCCACACACCACACACACACACACACACACACACACACACACACACACACACACACACACACACACACACACACACACACACACACACACACACACACACACACACACACACACACACACACACACACACACACACACACACACACACACCCTCCCTGGAGCAGTATAGCACTTGTGCCTGGCCCCCTGAGAAAGAAGCCTGACAGAGATTTCTTGGAGGGTAGAAATTGCAGAGATGTTCTGTGATTTGAAATGTAAATCAAAATGAACATGACTAGGCTAGTCAAGCTGTGTCATGCATAATAGAATACAGTATAACTTACTGTTAGACTGGATGATTATGAGAAATAATAGGATAAATGTGTTTTAAATGTATGTTGTATAAGTGCATTAATATTCTTACAACAAAACAACAGGTTTAATATGCATGTTGCAAACCATTCTGCTCCCCCTTCTCCCTCTCTCTTCTCTCCCTGTCACCATTTAGCTAATCAATAATAGAGAGACAGAGGAGAGCCGGGTCATTTACCTGCCAGCTGGGCTCAGCATGTCTGTAGTAGCAGAAGTTGTCTGTGATCCAGTTATAGATGGTGGAAAGAGTCACCTTGGGCTTCTTGCTGGCCTGCATGGCCATACAGATGAGAGAGGCATAGGAATAAGGCGGTTTGACTTTGGGGTTCGTTTTAAAGTCAATCTCCTCTGGTGGGATGATCTGCGTGATGTGGTGGTTGAGGTGAGGGTAGGTTGTGGTTTGGTGGTGTGGATAATTCACCAAACGCGCGTCGGTGGAGTTACTGCCAGAGGTAACGGGGCTCCCGAGGCAGAGAGGCATCCCGGTAGCGGCCGTGTCCCCGGCTGGAGGGCTAGACGGGGAGTCGGTGCCCGGGGGGTACAGGCGCTGGTGGTAGGAGACCAGGTGCTGTGAGGGGAAACCGGAGCCGGTGCCGGTGGATCTTTCCGAGTTAGTGCTGAGGATGGAGAAGTTCTGAAGCCAGTGGAGGCTGGTCAGACTGTCGTCCAGGTGCACTGACCCGGCTGCGGTGTCCTGGTTCTCCGGCTGTAATTCCAGCCATTTCTCCTTAAACTTGGAGGCGATCTCCGGACTCATCAGGACAGGCATTCTGAGCGTGACGCACGAGACGGTCACCAGCAAAAATTTGGAAATTTTGTAGGACTGTTCAATGAGATGTCCTGCACAAAACAAATATTGAAAAACACATACAAATTCGAATTTGATCCACTACCCCCATTACAGTATTAAAAACACACCATAAAAAAATGGACTATTTGGCTCAACATGCCAACGTGTCAAAATGTGATTCGAAAATGTAATAAAAACGATCATAGTACAGCAGATAGCCTATATCCTTACCTCAATGACAGGTCAGCGATGATGCTCGGGAACAGTTTGCACCTGTTGCAACCGTCTGTCGATCGGTCCCTGTGCTCTATTCTCAAAGGACTCCAGCGAAGCACTATCCTCTGCGCAACAAGAGTAGAGGGGGAAGGCTCACCAAAGTAGCATCCAGCCGTTCATTTAAAAATCCATCAGATTATTTCATCCATTTCAGTCGTTTTTGCATAATCCTAATTATTTAATTCCCGGCCAGTTGCTTTACGGAATGATACATGAAAAAGTCTGGGTGCTGGAAGGTTTTTGGACGCTCATAATAAAGGTGGAGAGACTGCCCACAAGCCCTTTAAACGTCTTGGAAGTCTCTGATTGGTTGGTTCCTTTCTCTCCAGGTTTCACTTGGCTTGTCAGACACGGCTGACGTTCATGGGGATATGAGGAGCGCGCTGAACTGCATATTCAACCTCGGAATTAATGTAGCATACGCATAATTATATCCACAGTAGGCTAGCCTATGTTGTTAAAGGGGGAAATCTGAAGTTGCTGTATCAATTTCTGGATTTATAAATGATGTGTAGGCCTACCCATGGATTCTTAAAGTATATAATTTATACATGCCTCATGAGTTCAGTTCAACTGTAGTAGCCCCTCAGAACCCAAAATATAAGCTTGTTTTACTCCAATGTTGGTAAACAAAGTAAATGTTAACAAACACTATATAGCCTCAAAACATGGTTAAAACTATAATTGTGATGCCATGGATGGTCAGTCCTTGCATCCATAGCTCTGTCTGGTTTCATTTCTCAGCCCAAGCTTTTTACCGAAACAGGGTCGGGGATAACGCTTTCTTGTAGTTTAAATTGATTATTGCCCCTTTAAGGTTAAATCTCGGAATACAAAAATATCCACAAAATCAACAACATTTGGCCATCTCGTTCTTCTTTCCTAAAGGCTATTGTTGTCCCGACCCCAAACGTAATCCATAACCTGTTCAGAGCGATTTGGCGCGACAGTCCTCCCATGGAGCGCTGAAACATCGCGCCAAAAGTCCCGCGCTTGTGCTACACTTTACCCTCAGCATTCCATACATTTTGTCCACATTTAACTAACCCCTTATTTACTGTAAGCTATCAAATAGCTCCATTCAACTGCAGAGGGAAATATGAGAAGAAATTCCTACACAAGTGCATCAAACTATAATAACGTATAGGAATCTGAATTGTTTTTGTTTAGTTTAATGTACATGCCATGTATATTAGTCTTCAAACAACATAATGGTTTTGAAATAAAATCTGAAATGACTCAAGTTGTACAAATCAAATTTTATTTGTCACATGCTTTGTAAACAACAGGTAAACTAAAGGGAAATGCTTAGCCTACTTACGGCCCTTCCCAACAACGCAGAGAGAAAGAAAAATAAATAATAGAAAAACAAGGCAACAGTAAACATGTAATCCCCAACGAATGATGTAGCGCCCCCCTTGGGCGAATTGAGATAGCTGAAATGTGTTAGTGTGTGACGACAGATTATCCTTGACATTGACCAGATACTCAAGTGGCCTCTCTAACAATGAAAATAAATGCCTTCAAAAATGGAAGGCAGTTACCCTGGGTACCAGTCTCTTTAGTTAATCCACCCCCTGTACTCCATGTCATGTGCCAAAGAGACTGGCCTTTTTGCCATCTTCAAATATGAACATTTTCATGAATGAGCTCGATGAGAACAGAGGATTTGATTAAGCAATAAAGCTTGAGGGGTTGTTATATATGGCCAGTATACCACGGCTAAGGGCTGTTCTTATGCACAGCGCATCGCGGAGTGCCTGAATACAGCCCTTAGATGTGATATATTGGCTATATACCACAAACCATAAGGTGCCTTATTGCTATTGTAGACTGGTTACCAACATAATTAGAGCAGTACAAATAAATGTTTTTTCACACCCATGGCCTGATATACCACGGCTGTCAGCCAATCAGCATTCAGGGTTCGAACTACCCAGTTTATAATCAATTGACTGAAATCTGTGGTATCTCAGACCGTATATAGGTATACATCAAGGACCATTTCCATTTGAATTGGTCTTGTAAAGGTTTGGGGTTGAAGGTAGATATACACATAATATCTGTCTTGGAACAATTGGCTTTGTAATCAGATAGTTTACCAAACTCTTCAAGCAATGACAGGAGGACTGGAATTTAGTATGAGGGGTCTTGGAGATAGAGCAAGACATCATTAGCATATAATGATGCAATATTGTATTCTTTTCCAATTGTAATTCCTTTAATTTGGTCATGTGCTCTAAACATGGCAGCAAGGGGTTCTATGACCATAGCAAAAAGTCCTGCACTGGCCAGACAGCCTTGCCTTGTCCCTCGAGACAACAGGAAGGGGGTTGAATATTGGGTGTTGTTTTTAACTACAGTACTGCCATTGGTGAATTATAAAGATTTTGAATCCATGAGATAAATATTGGATCAAAATTAAACCTTGACAATACAGACATAAGGTAATTCCATTCCACTCTCAAATGCTTTTTCAGCGTCAAGGGACACTACAACATTTGGGGTCTTAAGATCATTAGCATGAAAAAGAAAGACTTAACTTAAAATAGACTTAAAACGACCCTGCAGAAAACCAGTTTGGTCTGTGTGGATGTGACGGTAGGCGCAAAGTTAATATTTTTGCAATCAATTTATAATCAACATAAAAGTGACTGGTCTATGGGAGGAGCACAATATATGATCTTAATCTTTATTTCTTCAGTAAAGTTATAGCTGCAAAATGTAAAGTATGAGGAAGCTGTTTTTTTTACCCCAGACAGACCTTGATCATAGGGAGAAAAAGAGGCATCAACCAGTCAGAGAATTGCCTATAGAATTCTATAGGTAACCAATCTAATCCCAATGCTTTTCCATTTTGGAGGGAACCCATAGCATCTGATAGCTCCTCAGTAGTAATGTCTTGATCTAAATTTAGCCTTGCTTCTTTAGGGCTAGGCCCCTTTTTTCTCCACTTCCTGTCTGAATGACATGCCCAAAGTAAACTGCCTGTAGCTCAGGCCCTGAAGCCAAGATATGCATATAATTGGTACCATTGGAAAGAAAACACTTTGAAGTTTGTAGAAATGTTAAAATAATGTAGGAGAATATAACACAATAGATATGGTAGGATAAAATCCAAAGAAATTATTTTTTTTGAGACCAACCTCTTATAAATTCAAGAGAAAGGGCATATTGAAAATTATTCCTATGGCTTCCACAGGGTGTCAGCAGTCTATGTTCAAGTTTTCAGGCTTGTAACTTCAAAAACGAATAAGAAATATCAGTTTTAGCAGAAGGACACAGTCTTGGAAATTCGTGTTTGCGCGCGCCATGAAGACAGGACGCACCTGCTAAAATCGGTTTCCTATTGAACATACTTCTTTCCGTAAGAAATATTATAGTTTGATTACATTTTAGGGTATCTGAGGAGTAACTGGAAATGTATTTTGACTTGTTGAAACAAAGTTTAGGGGTAGATGTTCGGATTCCTTTCTCTGCAAGTTGAACGAGTGGATTACTCAAATTGATGGCGCCAACTAAACTGACTTTTTGGGATATAAAGGATTTTATATAACAAAACGACACTACATATTATAGCTGGGACCCTTTGGATGAAAAATCAGAGGAAGATTTTCAAAAAGTAAGTGAATATTTAATTGTTATTTGTGAATGTATGAAACCTGTGCTAGTGGAAAAATATTTTGATTTGGGGCGCCGTACTCAAACAATCGCATGGCATGTTTTCGCTGTAATAGCTACTGTAAATCGGTCAGTGCAGTTAGATTAACAAGAATGTAAGCTTTCAGCCAATATAAGACACATATGTACATAAATGTTTAAAATCCATATTATTTATGATTATTTGTATGAATTGCGTGCCCTCCAGTTTCACCGGAAGTTGTCCCTGGACCCCTAGCCCTAAGAAGTTATAAAGTTGGTATATTGATATCTTTCAGGAAGGCATTAAAGAGTCTGAGTAACATTGCAAACTAGATGAGTCCAAGTCTTCATAGAATAGTCTAAACGTTTCATTAATTTGAAGTGGATCTACTGTTGAATCTAACACTGCCATTGTTTTTAACACTACTATTGTAATGAACACGATGGGAGACAGAGAGCTGGTTTCAAGCGCAGGGCACAGCAGGTGTTTATTTGTAAAGGCCCACAGGAGGAGGCATGTAGCTGGGTCCAGGGGCAGGCAGAAGGTCATACACAGGAGGAGGCAGGTAGCTGGGTCCAGGGGCAGGCAGAAGGTCATACAGTCATGGCCAAAAGTTTTGAGAATGACACAAATATTAATTTCCACAAAGTTTTCTGCTTCAGTGTCTTTAGATATTTTTGTCAGATGTTACTATGGAATACTGAAGTATAATTACAATCATTTCATAAGTGTCAAAGGCTTTTATTGACAATTACATGAAGTTGATGCAAAGAGTCAATATTTGCACTGTTGACCCTTCTTTTTCAAGACCTCTGCAATCCGCCCTGGCATGCTGTCAATTAACTTCTGGGCCACATCCTGACTGATGGCAGCCCATTCTTGCATAATCAATGCTTGGAGTTTGTCAGAATTTGTGGGTTTTTGTTTGTCCACCCACCTCTTGAGAATTGACCACAAGTTCTCAATGGGATTAAGGTCTGGGGAGTTTCCTGGCCATGGACCCAAAATATTAATGTTTTGTTCCCCAAGCCACTTAGTTATTACTTTTGCCTTATGGCAAGGTGCTCCATCATGCTGGAAAAGGCATTGTTCATCACCAAACTGTTCCTGGATGGTTGGGAGAAGTTGCTCTCAGAGGATGTGTTGGTACCATTCTTTATTCATGGCTGTGTTCTTAGGCAAAATTGTGAGTGAGCCCACTCCCTTGGCTGAGAAGCAACCCCACACATGAATGGTCTCAGGATGCTTTACTGTTGGCATGACACAGGACTGATGGTAGAGCTCACCTTGTCTTCTCCGTACAAGCGTTTTTCCGGATGCCCCAAACAATCAGAAAGGGGATTCATCAGAGAAAATGACTTTACCCCAGTCCTCAGCAGTCCAATCCCTGTACCTTTTGCAGAATATCAGTCTGTCCCTGATGTTTTTCCTGGAGAGAAGTGGGTTCTTTGCTGCCCTTCTTGACACCAGGCCATCCTCCAAAAGTCTTTGCCTCACTGTGCGTGCAGATGCACTCACACCTGCCTGCTGCCATTCGTGAGCAAGCTCTGTACTGGTGGTGACCCGATCCCGCAGCTGAATTTTAGGAGACGGTCCTGGAGCTTGCTGGACTTTCTTGGGCGCCCTGAAACCGCCTTCACAACAATTGAACCGCTCTCCTTGAAGTTCTTGATGATCCGATAAATGATTGATTTTAGGTGCAATCTTACTGGCAGCAATATCCTTGCCTGTGAAGCCCTTTTTGTGCAAAGCAATGATGACGGCACGTGTTCCCTTGCAGGTAACCATGGTTAACAGAGGAAGAACAATGATTCCAAGCACCACCCTCGTTTTGAAGCTTCCAGTCTGTTATTTGAAGTCAATCAGCATGACAGAGTGATCTCCAGCCTTGTCCTCGTCAACACTCACACCTGTGTTAACGAGAGAATCACTGACATGATGTCAGCTGGTCCTTTTGTGGCAGGGCTGAAATGCAGTGGAAATGTTTTGGGGGGATTCAGTTCATTTGCATGGCAAAGAGGGACTTTGCAATTAATTGCAATTCATCTGATCACTCTTCACAACATTCTGGAGTATATGCAAATTGCCATCATACAAACTGAGACAGCAGACTTTGTGAAAATTAATATTTGTGTCATTCTCAAAACCTTTGGCCACAACTGTACACAGGGGGTGCAAAAAGGCAAGAGTACAGGCAGGGGAAAGGCTAGTAACGTCGTCAGGGAGATCAGGCAATAAATCAAATCAAATCAAATCAAATGTATTTATATAGCCCTTCGTACATCAGCTGATATCTCAAAGTGCTGTACAGAAACCCAGCCTAAAACCCCAAACAGCAAGCAATGCATGTGAAAGAAGCACGGTGGCTAGGAAAAACTCCCTAGGAAAAACTCCCTAGAAAGGCCAAAAACCTAGAAAGAAACCTAGAGAGGAACCAGGCTATGAAGGGTGGCAAGTCCTCTTCTGGCTGTGCAGGGTGGATATTATAACAGAACATGGTCAAGATGTTAAAATGTTCATAAATGACCAGCATGGTCAAATAATAATAATCATAGCAGTTGTCGAGGGTGCAACAAGCACGTCCGGTGAACAGGTCAGGGTTCCATAGCCGCAGGCAGAACAGTTGAAACTGGAGCAGCAGCACGGCCAGGTGGACTGGGGACAGCAAGGAGTCATCATGCCAGGTAGTCCTAGGGCTCAGGTCCTCCGAGAGAAAGACAGAAAGAGAGAAAGAGAGAATTAGAGAGAGCATATTTAAATTCACACAGGACACCGGATAAGACAAGAGAAATACTCCAGATGTAACAGACTGACCCTAGCCCCCCGACACATAAACTACTGCAGCATAAATACTGGAGGCTGAGACAGGAGGGATCAGAAGACACTGTGGCCCCATCCGATGATACCCCCGGACAGGGCCAAACAGGCAGGATATAACCCCACCCACTTTGCCAAAGCACAGCCCCCACACCACTAGAGGGATGTCTCCAACCACCAACTTACCGTCCTAAGACAAGGCCGAGTATAGCCCACAACGATCTCCGCCATGGCACAACCCAAGGGGGGGGGGGGCGCCAACCCAGACAGGAAGACCACGTCAGTGACTCAACCCACTCAAGTGACGCACCCCTCCCATGGACGGCATGGAAGAACACCAGTAAGCCAGTGACTCAGCCCTGTAATAGGGTTAGAGGCAGAGAATCCCAGTGGAAAGAGGGGAACCGGCAAGGCAGAGACAGCAAGGGCGGTTCGTTGCTCCAGCCTTTCCGTTCACCTTCACACTCCTGGGCCAGACTATACTTAATCATAGGACCTACTGAAGAGATAAGTCTTCAGTAAAGACTTAAAGGTTGAGACTGAGTCTGCGTCTCTCACATTGGTAGGCAGACCATTCCATAAAAATGGAGCTCTATAGGAGAAAGCCCTACCTCCAGCCGTTTGCTTAGAAATTCTAGGGACAATTAGGAGGCCTGCGTCTTGTGACCGTAGCGTACGTGTAGGTATGTACGGCAGGACCAAATCGGAAAGATAGGTAGGAGCAAGCCCATGTAATGCTTTGTAGGTTAGCAGTAAAACCTTGAAATCAGCCCTTGCCTTAACAGGAAGCCAGTGTAGGGAGGCTAGCACTGGAGTAATATGATCAATTTTTTTGGTTCTAGTCAGGATTCTAGCAGCTGTATTTAGCACTAACTGAAGTTTGTTTAGTGCTTTATCCGGGTAGCCGGAAAGTAGAGCATTGCAGTAGTCCAGCCTAGAAGTAACAAAAGCATGGATTCATTTTTCTGCGTCATTTTTGGACAGAAAGTTTCTGATTTTTGCAATGTTACGTAGATGGAAAAAAGCTGTCCTTGAAACAGTCTTGATATGTTCTTCAAAAGAGAGATCAGGATCCAGAGTAACACCGAGGTCCTTCACAGTTTTATTTGAGACGACTGTACAACCATCCAGATTAATTATCAGATTCAACAGAAGATCTCTTTGTTTCTTGGGACCTAGAACAAGCATCTCTGTTTTGTCCGAGTTTAAAAGTAGAAAGTTTGCAGCCTTCCACTTCTTTATGTCTGAAACACAGGCTTCTAGCGAGGGCAATTTTGTGGCTTCACCATGTTTCATTGAAATGTACAGCTGTGTGTCGTCCGCATAGCAGTGAAATTTAACATTATGTTTTCGAATTACATCCCCAAGAGGTAAAATATATAGTGAAAACAATAGTGGTCCTAAAACGGAACCTTGAGGAACACCCCGAAATTTACAATTGATTTGTCAGAGGACAAACCATTCACAGAGACAAACTGATATCTTTCCGACAGATAAGATCTAAACCAGGCCAGAACTTGTCCATGTAGACCAATTTGGGTTTCCAATCTCTCCAAAAGAATGTGGTGATCGATGGTATCAAAAGCGGCACTAAGATCTAGGAGCACGAGGACAGATGCAGAGCCTCGGTCTGACGTCATTAAAAGGTCATTTACCACATTCACAAGTGCAGTCTCAGTGCTATGATGGGGTCTAAAACCAGACTGAAGCATTTCGTATACATTGTTTGTCTTCAGGAAGGCAGTGAGTTGCTGTGCAACAGCTTTTTCAACATTTTTTGAGAGGAATGGAAGATTCGATATAGGCCGATAGTTTTTAAAATAATTTATAGGTTGATAACAGGAAATCCGATAACAGGAAATCCGATAGGCTAAAGTACAGGCAGGGAATAGGCAAAAGGCATCGTTAGTGAGGCAGGCCAAAACTATCATACACGGGAGGATTCAATTACAGTTAAAAAAAAACAAAAAAAACTGAGCTTTGAATAGAAGTGTGTCACAAAACAACCAATACCTCACAATGATGGGATGCAAAGAATTGAACTAAATAGTTGTGATAATGACATACAGGGGATCTACGTGATTGAGAGTGTGAGTTGGAAGCAGACGTTACAGCCATCCTTTCTTCTGTTTCTTTCTTTATTTGCCAAGCCAGTAACTTGCCAGCCATTTCACCTTGTTCTACATATCTTTGTTTTGTTTTTAAAATAGATAGTTCTGTAGAGTGAGTATTTCAAGGTGTTGTATCTCATATTTTAATTCTCTAGTTGGCGAAGTGTGATAGATTCTTTAGTAACCGAATGCAGATTCTCCAAGTGTTTTATCTCCTTTTCAATATATTTGAATTCATCTTTTGTTTTCCTTTTTAGAGAAGAAGCAAATGCTATGTTGTTCCCTCTAAAGTACGCTTTCAGGGTATCCCAGACCTTTCAAGGCATACTGCTGTGTTCCTGTGCACTTCAAATGAACATAATCAATAAATTCATGATTTACTAGTAGTGATATTTTGAATCTCCAAGACTTTGGTGTCACAGGAGGTCCGTCAAATTCAATTGTAAAAAACAGGACAGAGTGGTCAGATAGAATTCTAGGATAATAAACACAATTTGAAATCTCGGAGAAAATGTTTTATGGAACAAAGAACAAATGCATTGTTGAATAGGATTTGTGTGCATTAGAATAAAAAAAGACCCTTTCATTAGGATGTTGTGCTCCATACTTCTTGAAGTCCCAAATCTTGAGTGTTATGGACAAGTACTATAGACATATTGGACAATGATTGGACATTAGTCGATGATTTATCAAATTTGGCATCCAAAATACAAATAAAATCCCCCCCACACACTTGGGGTCATCATGATTAGGGAAGTAGCAGTTTAGTAAGATGACCTCAGACTTAATTTATTCTGGGGAAAAATACATATTTTGTCTAATCAGGATGGCAACACCTCTAGTGTCGGATGTAAAAGAGGAATAGAAAACTTTGTCACTTTGTCAACCCATCCAGATCAAAGTTGCTCATGAGCAGGTGGTAAGAGATGAGTCTCTTGTAGAAAAGCTATGTCTACTCTTTTTTTATTCAAATAACACCATATGTTTGTATTTTTCAAAGTGCTATCCAAACCATTGACATTATGGCTCACAAAGCTGTATTTGAGCATTTCATTTTCAAATTCATAATCATCTTAGGAGTGACATAATAAAAACAGGAAAGACAAACAAAATAACAACACAAGACAACATAACACAATAAGCACATATAACAAGCAAGACATGAGGGGAAAAAGTGTCCCCCCCCCCCCCCACTCACAATTGCAGCTCCCTAAGAATGTCCCCCTTGTACAGATGCAGGGTTGTGGCATAACAAGGTGCTTAGCATCCGTCTCCTAATGTAAAACATGAATTAGTAAAGAAATTAGCAGTCTAAATAAAAACATTTTTATTTTATTAAAGTGCTATATTATTAGCGAATACAAAAACATTATGCACAAATGCTGATCTTAGGCTGCCTGCTTGAGATGTTCATTCATGTCAGTGTTCTTACGAAGCGTCCCAATGAGAAGCGCCTTAATTAAATATTTTTTTTAACTCGCCAAGGGAAAATTGTCAATTTACTTTCCCAGTTCACTCCCTCCCCATTTGTATAACGGCCAATTAGCAAAAGTGAAACGCTACTAGATATTGTATAGGCCTAGATTATTTAAATTGTTATAACCATATACTTAACAGGGCTCCAAACAAAACAAAATTATTTCACTCTTGGCAGATCATCCGTTCAAACACAACAAGTCTCAATTATTAGACCAAATCTCAGTCTGCTTGATTCCACAGAGCGACACAATGTCCATAACCAATGTCCATAACCAGAGAATTGATTGTCCATTATGGCCCCCAAAAATGATAATAATAGCAACCAAAAATAGAAATAGCTTGTTGATCATTTGGCCTTGTCAACAGACAGTTGGCTCAGATTGAATCTACAGAATAATTAGATCTATCGTCTGATAGGTCATTAGCCTAATTAGCTAATACAACAAAAGAAAAAGCATCTGTGAAGCATTTCGGCCGAACAGCCAGTGGCGATTTTAGCACGTAAATCTTGGTTGGGCAAACCATTTTTTTTTTTGCTGTATGACACCAAGCCACTACACAACACAACACAACACTAAACAATACATGAATTGCACTATAATGTGATAAATGGTGCCCACAAACTGTTAGAGCCTACATAAAGCTGTCCCAACAGCAGAGCTTTCTTTTTAACACCTTGGAGTGAATCCTTACCACCGCTACACCTGCCTAACAGCGCAGCTAAGACTAACATAGTCAACATAACTATTTGTTCAGCACTTTTGAAATGTACAGCGACAGAATTCAGAACATGGACTGTTCTTACAGTATTCTCCCTGTACACCAAGTCAGAACTGTAGGACATATAAAGGAGGCATATAAGCAGACAATGAAAGCTCTTACAATATTCGATGATTGCATTTCTCTAAACAGGCTATATGCTACATGTGCACCACCAAGTTAGAACAGTAGGCTAAGTTATGAGGGGGAAAGGGACCAAATTATTAGGGTGAGGCACATGGGCTACTAACAGCATACTACACAACATATAGTTAGTATTACTTTCTTAGCTACAGTATACATATCTTCCTGGCATATTACATAATTTATGCAGCAGCATACAAGACATTTTTGGACTTACCATTGTGCTGTACTCACTTGTACAGGAAGGTGGTGCAGCGGTCCTTCTTGTGGCCAAATTTTGTCATGAAACTTGATCATCAAAGTCTGGCATTCTCTGGATTTATAGGGCTTTCAAGAGATCTGGGAACTCTGAAAAAAACAAGGTCGAATCACGACATCAGTGATCTTCAGGTCGGAGCTCTAGAAAGACGCCCGAGTTCCCGACTTGGAATTCCGAGTTGGATGATCGTTCAAAATGTATATTCCCAGTCGGAGCACATTTCTTCCCGAGTTCCCAGCTGTCTTGAACTCCCTGAAGTCTGAGATTTCCCTGTTCTGAGTTTCCAGTTGTTGTGAACACCCAAGAAGGAATGCTGGATTGACAGCATGGCCAATGTTTTCAACCTTTTCTGGCCCATGGGGTTGCGTGTGAATGTTTATCCTTTTAAACGTGGAAAATAGACCAATTAAACACAGACTTGCACCACACACCCTCTCCACTGAATAGCAGGGGAAGCAAAACAGTGATTGCTTTGCAATGCTTGCAGTTAGCCACAGATTCCTTCCAAACCACTCATTGTTGAATTTGTGATTTCGTACTTGTTGTGTTATGTTTATGTCCAATGGCCGATGAGCACCGATACGTTAGTTTTATCTGTGGCCAATGACCTTGAGCCTTCTTGGATGGACACTTCTAAATGTAAATCTATGGCAGCACCCAAGGGGGCTTAAACTTTATAGCTCTCCCTGTAGATTTTGTGGTGAGGCAATGTCCCCATGAGTGACAGAACACTGAGCCAATCACGGTGCAACTAGAGATGTACCAACCCCTATGGTCTGTATTTTCCGCTGACTGCCCCTCCACCACAGAAAGCACAGAGCTAGGCTGTTTGTATGCAGCTTTATTAACTCAATATTTTTTTTTTAACATTATTTGCAAACTGATATGTGGCACGTATTAATTCCAAAATAACATGCAATAACAGGCTCAGCCCATTCTGCCCTGAATGACGGGTCGCCACTGGCTGTAGCCTAGGCCTACTTGAATCTTAAGAGGCTGCATAATCCACAAATGAGAGCACCCAAAAATAAAATACATATTTCCATTAGACTGGAAGTGGAGCTAGGCTACTGTCCAAATTATCAGATGGGAGATGGACGGAGCTGTTGCTCATTGGGCCAAGAATTGGTTGGAATACCATAGTGATTCTTGGTGTCTCTGGAGTCTCTGAAAGATAGTGTGATGTCCCGGAAAGTCACAATCAGCCTGCAGGGAAATAGCAGCCCATATCTCACTTTTGTATCCCGCAGGTGGGTACGCACTTTGTTGAACGATGCCCTGTTTTTCATCAGTTCAGCAGAGACATCCGCATAGATGTGCACTCTCTGGCCCTGGTACTTCAGATTGCCAGCAGCCTCACCAGCCAGCTGCACAATGGTCCACATTGTCTGACGATTTCCTCTGAGAATTTAGCATGTTTAGAGTAAATAGAATGTCATCACGTGATCAAAAAGTGGTCCACACACACCAACACAGTCGTGAAGAAGGCACAACAACGCCTCTTCCCCCTCAGGAGGCAAAAAAGATTTGGCATTGGCCCTCAGATCCTCAAAAAGCTCTACAGCTGCACCAGTGACAGCATCTTGACTGGCTGCATCACCGCTTGGTATGGCAACTGCTTGGCATTCGAGCACAAGGTGCTACAGAGGGTAGTGCGTACGGCCCAGTACATCACTGGGGCCGAGCTCCTTGCCATCCAGGACCTCTATACCAGGCGGTGTCAATGGAAGGCCCTAAAAATTGTCAGAGACTCCAGCCACCCAACTCATAGAATGTTCTCTCTGCTACCGCACGGCAAATGCTATCATGCACCAAGTCTGGAACCAACAGGACCTTGAACAGTTTCTACCCCTAATCCATAAGACTGCTAAATAGTTAACCAAATAGCTACCCTGACTATCTGCATTGACCCTTTTTTAACTAACTCTATTGACTCACCACATACGCTGCTACTACTGTTTATTATCTATTATGTTGCCTAGTCACACATACAGGTGAAGTCGGAAGTTTACATACACTTAGGTTGGAGTCATTAAAACTCGTTTTTCAACCACACAAATTTCTTGTTAAAAACTATAGTTTTGGCAAGTCGGTTAGGACATCTACTTTGTGCATGACGCAAGTCATTTTTCCAACAACTGTATCACAATTCCAGTGGGTCAGAAGTTCACATACACTAAATTGACTGTGCCTTTAAATAGCTTGGAAAATTCCTGAAAATTATGTCATGGCTTTAGAAGCTTCTGATAGGCTAATTTACATAATTTGAGTCAATTGGATGTGCACCTTTGGATGTATTTCAAGGCCTACCTTCAAACTCAGTGCTTCTTTGCTTGACATCATGGGGAAAACAAAAGAAATCAGCCAACACCTCAGAAAAAAATTGTAGACCTCCACAAATCTGGTTCATCATTGGGAGAAATTTCCAAACACCTGAAGGTACCACGTTCATCTATACAAACAATAGTACGCAAGTATAAACACCATGGGAAGACGCAGCCGTCATACCGCTCAGGAAGGAGACACGTTCTGTCTCCTAGAGATTAATATACTTTGGTACAAAGAGTGCAAATCAATCCCAGAACAACAGCAAAGGACCTTGTGAAGATGCTGGAGGAAACCGGTACAAAAGTATATATATCCACAGTAAAACGAGTCCTATATCGACATAACCTGAAAGGCCACTCAACAAGGAAGATGCCACTGCTCCAAAACCGTCATAAAAAAAGCCAGACTACAGTTTGCAACTGCACATGGGGACAAAGATCGTACTTTTTTGAGAAATGTCCTCTGGTCTGATTAAATAAAAATAGAACTGTTTAGAAATAATGACCATTGTTATGTTTGGAGGAAAAAGGGGGATGCTTGCAAGCCGAAGAACACCATCCCAACCGTGAAGCACGAGGGTGGCAGCATCACGTTGTGGGGGTGCTTTGCTGCAGGGGGGACTGGTGCACTTCACAATATAGATGGCATCATGAGGAGGAAGGAACATTATCTGGATAAATTGAAGCAACATCTCAAGACATCAGTCAGGAAGTTAAAGCTTGATCGCAAATGGGTCTTCCAAATGGACATTGATCCCAAGCAAACTTCCAAAGTTGTGGCAAAATGGCTTAAGGACAACAAAGTCAAGGTATTGGAGTGGCCATCACAAAGCCATGACCTCTATCCTATAGAACATTTGTGGGCAGAACTGAAAAAGCGAGTGTGCGCTAGGAGGCCTACAAACCTGACTCAGTTACACCAGCTCTGTCAGGAAGAATGGGCCAAAATTCACCCAACTTATTGTGGGAAGCTTGTGGATGGCTACCCGAAACGTTTGACCCAAGTTAAACAATTTAAAGGCAATGCTGCCAAATACTAATTGAGTGTATGTAAACTTCTGACCCACTGGGAATGTGATGAAAGAAATAAAAGCTGAAATAACTCATTCTCTCTACTATTATTCTGACACTTCACATTCTTAAAATAAAGCGGTGATCCAAACTGACCTAAGACAGGGAATTTCTACTAGGATTAAATGTCAGGAATTGTGAAAAACTGAATTTAAATGTATTTGGCTAAGGTGTATGTAAACTTCCGACTTCAACTGTATCTACCTCAATTACCTAGCACCCTTGCACATGGACTCGGTACTGGTACCTAATGTATATAGTTACTCATTGTGTATTTATTCCTCTTGTTATTATTGTTCCCCACGATGAAATCGGTGAGGGAACTGTGGATCAGTCTCTGTCTGTCAGTTCGTACATTAGTCACACACCATATCTCAGACAGCACTGGCCCAATTTTGAACAAACTTGGGTAAATGATGCGTCTTGCCATAGAGATCCTGCATTTACAAAATTACACTGATTGGCCCAAGGTGAGAGCTATAGTAAATCATTTATTTGTCACACCAGACAGGAAGACACAAAGCAAGAGGGATAACTGGGCCCAACATCTGTCTTCTACAGCATGTGTCGTTTTTTCGTTTTTTTCGCTCACCAAGCGAGGTCAATGAGAGTACTGAATATGGTAAACATAAATGTGTGGTTTATTTGATGGAATAGAAGTTTTGTAGTGCTTAGGTTGTTATGAATGTAGTGATACTGATAAGTTTACAATTTACAAAAAATCTGAGGAAAAAAACCCTGTTTCCATCTGTTGCCTATTGAAAACTACCTCAGCTCCTCTCATAGAGATGCACTGCCACTCTGTGGAAATAAAGTGTACTGCAGCTGAGACTCACTTCCAGTTGGCCCACCTACAGATTATTTTAATTTGAGCCAGTTTGCTACAGCAGGAAAATAATCCTGCAGAGACAGGAAATGTGAATTATTATGTGGATTATAATTAATGTACATTTTTGTAGGGCTTGATAAATTTTTCGTAAGGGAAGATTAAGTCTAACATTTCAAAGTGGAAATTACAAACTTCAGAAGCCTTTTTAAACCTAAAATAAACTTAAAGTATTATATTTCCTGCATTGCAGGACAGTTCTCCTGCAACAGGGGGATCAAATTAAGATCCTGCACCTCTACCCAGAGAGCTGAATCAATCTGTATTGATATGAAAGAACTGGACAGGTGAAAGAAAATTCCTGGCTTGTACAGTGCATTCGGAAAGTATTCAGGCCCCTTGACTTTTTCCAAATTTTGTTATGTTCAGTGGTGGAAAAAGTACCCACATGTAATTCTTGAGTAAAAGTAAAGATACCTTAATAGAAAATTACTAAAGTAAAAGTGAAAGTCACCCAGTAAAATACTACTTGAGTAAAAGTCTAAAAGTATTTGGTTTTAAATATACTTAAGTATCAAAAGTAAATGTAATTGCTAAAATAGACTTAGGTATAAATAATTTCAAATTCCTTATATTAAGCAAACCAGACGGCACCATTTTCTTGTTTTTTTTTAATTTACGGATAGCCAGGTGCACACTCCCACACTCAGGCATAATTTACAAACAAAGCATTTGTATTTAGTGAGTCCATCAGATCAGAGGAAGCAGAGATGGCCAGGGATGTGCATGACCATTTTCCTGTACTGCTAAGCATTCAAAATGTAACTAGTACTTTTGGGTGTCAGGGAAAATGAATGGAGTAAAAAGTACATTATTTTCTTTAGGAATGTAGTGAAGTAAAAGTAAAAGCAGTCAAAAATATAAATAGCAAAGTAAAGTACAGATACCCCCAAAAACTACTTATGTAGTACTTTAAAGTATTTATACTGAAATACTTTACACCACTGGTTATGTTACAGCCTTATATTAAAATGGATTAAATTGTTTTCCCCCCTCATCAAGCTACACACAATACCCCAAACTGGTTTTTAGAACATTTTTCAAATGTATAAAAAAATATATATCTGAAATATCACATTTACATAAGTATTCAGACCCTTTACTCAGTACTTTGTTGAAGCACCTTTGGCAGCGATTACAGCCTCAAGTCTAATTGGGTATGACGCTACAAGCTTGGCACACCTGTATTTGGGGAGTTTCCCCCATTCTTCTCTGCAAATCCTCTAAAGCTCTGCAAATCCTCTAAAGCTCTGTCATCAGGTTGGATGGGGAGCGTCGCTGCACAGCTATTTTCAGGTCTCTCCAGAGATGTTCGATTGGGTTCAAGTCTGGGGTCTGGCTGGGCCACTCAGGGACATTCAGAGACTTGTCTCAAAGCCACTCCTACATGGTCTTGGCTGTGTGCTTAGGGTCGTTGTCCTGTTTGAAGGTGAACCTTCGCTCCAGTCTGGGGTCCTGAGCGCTCTGGAGCAGGTTTTCATCAAGGATCCTGCACTTTGCTCTGTTCATCTTTCCCTCGATCCTGACTAGTCTCCCAGTCCCTGGTGCTGAAAAACATCCCCACAGCATGATGCTGGCACCACCATGATTCAATGTAGGGATGGTACCAGGTTTCCTCCAGACGTGACGCTTGGCATTCAGGCCAAAGAGTTCCATCTTTTGGCAAATTCCAAGTGGGTTGTCATGTGCCTTTTACTGAGGAGTGGCTTCTGTCTGTCCACTCTAACATAAAGACCTGATTGGTGGAGTGCTGCAGAGATGGTTGTCCTACTGGAAGGTTCTCCCATTTCCACATAGGAACTCTGGAACTCTGTCAGAGTGACCATCGGGTTCTTGGTGACCTCCCTGACCAAGGCCCTTCTCCCCCAATTGCTCAGGTTGGCCGGTCGGCCAGCTCTAGGAAGACTCTTCGTGTTTCTAAAGGTCTGTTTTTATTTTTATTAAATTGGCAAACAATTTTTTTTAATCTGTTTTTGCTTTGTCATTATGGGGTATTGTGTGTAGATTGATGAGGAAAGAAATGTATTTAATCCATTTTAGAATAAGGCTATAACGTAACAAAATGTGGAAAAAGGGAATAGGTTTGAATACTTTCCAAATGCACTGTACGTGCATGTAGATCAATGCAAATGAAGTATAGGGAATGAGCAGAGGAAACCACGTAAGACTATTTAGATGCTCCCTATGGTGGTTTCAGCACCTTCAAACAGATGGCCCTAGACCTGAGCCAGCGATAGATCAGGCATTTTCTAGAGGTTCGCACAGATTACGGATCATAACCTGACCTGACCCAACATGCACTTGACGGCTTTACAGTGACCTGTCCTGTAACCCTGTGACCCTGCTGCTCAACCCTGGACCATGTGTACACTCTATGGCAGTTTCCCTTTCTTAATCCCTGGACTGGTTACACAACATACACAATCTTTGCACTTTCACAGACCTAATTTAGCCTCTGATGTAGTTTCTCGGAATCTCTGTATGTTGGCCTTAGAATCCTATACTAATGCCTCTCCCAAGACACAGAACAGGGGGTTGGTGGTTGGAACCCCGAGCTGGCTGTTCCCCCTCATTTGTTACATTGGTGGCAGTGCTGGGATAATACTACAGTCTCTTAATCATTACACTATTAATAGTGGACATTCATGTACTAAGGAGCCTTTGGTCCATGCACCATCCAGGACTGTATAAGACTGGATAGCAGAGGGGGTTCACAATCAGTAGGCCTAGCTGCCTGTACAAATCTGGCGCAAAGTAGAGCTCTGAATGCTGGGTCAAAGGAGAAGTGGGTCGCATCACTGCATGTAAAAACTGAGATAAGCCAATCCAGCTGTCACATGCTGCTGTCTGTCACGGAAGGAAGGAAGGAGGCATCACATGGTTTCAAAATGCTTCCAGGTTTGTTTCAGTTCATTCACAAAGGGCCCTGGTGAAACAGGGTAAATGTTTGACCAGCTGTTCTTACTGTTGTGAAAGGCAGCAGCAGTGTTTCTCAAGAGAGGTCTATGGCATTCAGCACGTGTACAGTGTACAGACAGGGGTCTATTGTAATAGGGGATGTCTTATAATCTATCATTATGCACCTAGTCCTGCATGACGTCTAGCCCACTTTCTTTCAAGAAACTGAAATCATGCCAGGGTGTTTGGTCTAATTATGATGTCATCAAAGGGTCTTCAAAAAGGTAAGCAGATCAAACAAAAAGGGAATTACAGTACTAAAAGAGGCAACATTTTCCATATTCATAGAGAGTCCAAAACTATAATTTTGGGGTTTGGCTGTGCTCTAAGGATGGCTATACAGTAATAGGAATCTATTTTATTTTGAGCTCTGACCTAATGCACTGCTCGAAAGGACCATTTCACCAGCAGGTGTCTCCATTTCCAAAGCCTATCGCGTACACACACACACACACACACACACGACACACACACACACACGCACACACACACACACACACACACACACACACACACACACACACACACACACACACACACACACACACACACACACACACACACACACACACACACACACTTCTGTTTTAAAGTCCCCACAGAGAGACTGCCCATAAGCACAAGGCCAATAACAGGATGTTTACAGTGTCCAGTTTCCCACAATCCTTGGCAGTTTATTGATGGTATTGAGGATTCTATTTACACACAGTCTACTCCCTGTGGCTGTAGTGCTATTTTCCTTTCACCATGCATCACCATCAATGCAATTTTAAGTACAGGCCACAGGGCCTGTTGTTATTGGGTATTCTTATGAGAGCTAAAGGGGTCAGCCAACTAGAGGCTCAATGCATAGAGTTGCATGGTGAATGGACAGAGAGAGAAAAAAACCAGTAGGCCAGTGGAAACATATACACATATTATAAACACAAATTATTCATAGCACAAAACACTGAGAGATTAATTTCAAATGACAGCAGGATATTAAACACATTGTTTATAAACATGCCATAAATTATTTGGTGAATGTATATTGGTAATACAGCTTGTACTGTGTGGTTTTGACTGCAATATTGACTTCACTGCGCAGACATGACGCGTCTGAATGTACTTTAAATACACCCGCCGGGAGACTGTCGTTAATGTAACTCCATGCAATGTAATTGGTGGTGGAAGATTTGTTTACCATATTTGGCAAGATAGCGACACAGAGCGTATGGGAATTGGACAGGAGTGGCCGTCATTCACAAAATTCAGTCCCCCAGGACCACTATATGTGCTAGAAATTTACAAACAAAGCGTTGGCTCACGGGACTTGTAGTCCAAAACAAACAAAAAGAAGACGTCCTTATTTTGGGGGGACATGGTAATCCTTTCATATTTGATATTACTTAACCTAATTAGTCTATCTTATATTTCCATTAACATGTGAACTGTCTAAATTCCAAGCTTTTCCATCTTGTTTTTGCACTGTACTGACCATCTTGTCTTGTGATTTGAGAGAATGGAATAATTTCATCAGCGGCGCTCGTATTGTGGCAGGACTTTTGTGGCATACATATCCCATTTGCACTGCTCTGTCTTCATTGGTTACCGGCTGGTGTCACTCAAGGCGGCGCTACTTACACTCTGATCAGCGCTCTTACAGTAAATATTTGTGTTTGCTCAACCGGCTGTAATGGTGGATGACTGAGACAGAGAAGAGAGGAATAAAGCCACGAATATCGAAGTCCAGACACAACACTACGAGCCGTGAGTAGGAATAAAGCTTCGTCGCAAAATGGAGGAACTCAAACACCAAGTAATGATAAACCAGTTCGTCTTGACAGCAGGTTGTGCGGCAGATCAGGCGAAGCAGCTTTTGCAAGCGGCACATTGGCAATTTGAGGTAAGGGGTTTACGATCAGTAGCGAGATGGCTAGCTAATGTTTATGTCTGACTGCCATTGTGGCAGACAGTACTTTTAGTTTTGACTAGGCTGCGATGTTCGTTTTTATCATGGCTGATATTTGACGTTGCATAAGAACATTAAGAAAAGAGATCAGTATCAACACTTTTAAACTCAACTTCTAGCGTCTATTTATTGGTGTTATATATAATTGTTCTGTTGTATTTATGTATGTTATAAATATCCATAGTATCCACGAAGTAAGGCTGGACTGGGAAAAGTTTACCGTTAGATTTTACTCTAGAGATTAAATATACTAGCTATTGCTAATCCTGTTCCCATGCAGCGGCTAGGTGAGGCTAGAAAATGCTATTATGCAATAAAGATAAATGTTCGTTTGTATTGACTGCACGTGATTGTTTAGTCTGAACATAACAGTGGGATATATTTTTCACGTCAAATTTGATTCAGCTCCATTGTTTATGTGCTGAATGTTTTGTAAACACAAACTGTTGTATTACATATATTACATCATTCTCTACACAATTTGTATTTATATTTATTTTTGAAACACATTTTGTATGTAGTAACGGCTAAATATAACTGATCAAATTATATTTGATTTGTGTTTGTTTTAGACTGCCCTCAGTGCCTTTTTTCAAGAAACGAATATTCCGTACGGTCACCATCATCAAATGGTAAGTATGGGCTCCCTATTAGAATGCACCCTAATCCTTTTTTTAATATGATGGTGTTATTACAATATTATTACTAACTGTGTCAATAATACCGATACGCCTTCTCTTAGTTCATTAATTACTTAGAAAACGATGCGTAAAGACCCATAATTATGATGTAGTAACAATAACAAAGCACACGTCGGCCATGTTGTGGAGTCGGGGTTTCCATAAATAAACACATGAGGCATGCGTTTAGCAGCAGCGGCCACGTTTGGTTCGGCCAGCACAGCCTGCGTTCGATTAGAATGTTGATGATTTTTGGAATGGAAAGAGGGATGTTGAAGATGGATTGGAAGAAGATGTCAGTGACATGTGTACTGCTTAGTGGTGGATACACGTGAACGGATTCCACATTCTGTGTGCCCCAAACACCATGTCCTTATGTTTCTGGGGGAAATGTATATTTCCCGCTGATGTTGTATTCCATTTGTCTGCCTATTTTATTACATCATTATGAGTTGTTCTAACGGTATTACACACATAATGTAGTGCAGCTGTGATGTTTTAGGAATAGTGTAAACAAAATATCAAGCATAAAATTGGCAGTCAGTCAGTCTGTCAACAGTGCCTGAATATTATAGAACACTTGTTATGGTTTTGCACGCCCTGCACTGCCTACGCAGTGGCACATAAGCCTTTGTGTTGAGCTGCATGGCATGGCAGCATCTAGCAACAGCTGCATTCTGGAACACATATATAGGCTAAATAAAGGATTTGGGGGAATGTTGATCAGTTTGGAGTTGAGTGGAAACCCATTCATGTGTCTGTCCAGATTCTCTGGTGTCAGGTGGCCTCACCATACTAGTGGACATTTTAATGTTCATGCTGGTCTGTGAATGCAATGATTGGTTTCAGATATGTTTTATGTGGGTGCGTGTTGCTCACAGTACAGTGTATTCATACAACAATGTTCAAGCTGGAGAATATAGTGTTTTACCTGCAGCTTTTGTGGTTGAAAATAAAACACTGTAGGAGCGATTAAAATCAAGACCTGATAACATCTATTAGCTGTGCAGAAACAATATGTCTACCCTCCAACCTTTATTTAGCCTATATGTGTGTCACCTGAAATTACTTTCATTTAGTAAGTCAACATAGGCTCAGATATGGGTGAACCTGGGTTGTACACACGTCTTTGTGTACAGTAGCCTGTATCATATCAGTGGAGGGTATTTCATATCGCTGTATCCATAGAGACAGAATAATGAACTTTTCAATTTCAATAGAAAACAGCTTGCTCTCTGTCTCTGTGTTTCCATATGTAGGCCTGTGTAAGACTGCTAAACAAGACTGCTATATAGCCAATCAAATGGCTACCCGGACTACCTGCATTGACCCTTTTTTGCATTGACTCTCTTGCACTGACTCTATGCATACATGCTGGACTCTACTCACACATACTTACACTGACACCCCAACACACACACACACACTACATACACTAGTGCTGAGTGATTAGTGCTTTTTGAGGTTGGTTTGGTTTTGGTTCGATTATTTAAAAAAAATAAGAATGTTTTTCAATTTTGGTTTCAAATCTTTTTTGGGAACATTAAATGCATTATGAAATAATGACTTTAAAGGATTTTAGAGATTTTTTATTAGGGATGCACGATATATCGGTAAGCATATCAGAATCGGACGATATTAGCTAAAAATGCCAACATCGCCATTGGCCCGATGTCTCGTTTAACGCTGATGTGCAAAACCGATGTCAAAGCTGACGTGCATACCTGTATAACGTAGGTAGATGATGCAATGACGCCACAAAAAATACAGCGCTACATGTGCAACACAGCATTCCTAACCTAGCCCACAATGTCTGCTGTGTGGATCTATTTTGAAGTTTCAAAGGAAGATAACAAAAAGGCCATATGCAACGTTTGTGCTGCTATTATTTCCTGAGGGGAGAAAGTGAAATCTTTCAATACCACAAACCTAATTACTCATTTGAAAGTTCATCACCCCCAGACGTTCAGCGACCACTTAGAACAAAAGTAGAAAAAACTAAGCGCACACTTCCAACAACTAAACAAGTTCAAGTCGAGCAGTCATTTGAAAGAGTAAGAACATTTCAGCAAGACAACTCAAAGGCGAAACCCATTAACGGCAAGATAATGGAATTCATTGCCCTTGACAATCAACCGTTCTCTATCGTGGATGATGTTGGCTTTCGCCGACTGGTCGAGCACCTCGAGCCCCGGTACACACTACCAAGTAGGCGCTATTTTTCGGAGTTACACAGTATTGTTGAAACCACATCCATGAGCGACTTGCTATGGGCTTCACTGCTATTAGCTTCACGACTGACATTTGGACCAGCGATGTCAGCCCCGTGAGCATTCTGAGTCTGACAGCATAGTGGTTCAACGAGGATTTCGTACTGAGGAAAGCCGTATTGCATGCTTAAGAATGTGCTGGTTCACATACAGCTGCTGCCATTTCAATGGCATTTGAGAACGTGTTTGAAACTTGGAAACATGAACACACTCCTTGCTCCATTCGATCAACTGACTGGAGAAATAAGCTCATCAACTGTGCCTGCAGCAGACGTGATACCCTCTGTCATGGCATTGAAACGCTGCTCAACAAAACTGCAGACAGACCGTGGGGTTAAAACTTGCAAAAGTACTCTACTAGAGGCTGTGAACAAGCGATTCAGCGGCATTCCCTCTGAGCCTCTTTACTGTGTCGCCACCATGCTCGATGCTAGGTACAAGGACCGCTACTTCGATGCAGACAAGAAACAGGGTTACGTGAAATCTTACAGACACAGCTGGACAATATGGAAACAGACACGGTGACCGTGCGCACCGAGGAAGAGGACCCACGACAGAAGAAGTCAGGGACAGACAGAGCTGAAACTTCACTGTTTGACATGTATCATGAAATCCTAGTTGAGAATGAAACAACTGAGCAAAAATCACTGAGCAAACAAAACAGCACAGCAAGTAAGTGAAAAATGTTTTGATTATGTTTTACTGGTGATGGGGACATACGTACTGTAAATGATAACAAAATCATTTTTGGGTCAGTGTGTGTGTGTGTGTGTGTTTCAACTATGTAACTGTACTAGAATGCTTGAAAGGACTCAGGAATTTTAAATATCGGTTATCGGTATCAGGTTTTTTGGCAAGGAAAATATTGGATATCGGTACCGGCCAAAAATATCGACATCCCTATTTTTTATGAAAATTCCAAAGCCAAAAATAGTGAACATTCAATTGTCAAAACATTGAATATATTCCATTGTCTCTGTCATTGGTTAGATGTCAATAGGAAATAACTATATTGTATTTGATGACTTTAATATTTTTCATTCCTTAAAGTCCTCATCTCTGCTCAGGCAGTAGCAGCCAGCCAGACAGCATTATCTCTGTGCTCCCCATACTGTAGTCTTAGGCTAACCTAGTTCTTAAAAGTAGACAAGGCATACTTTCACAAACTGTCTCTATTCCCTCTCTCCTTGTTGTGTTGTGTACATTCCCCTCTCATGCGGTCTATGCGATCTGTGTTTATCTAACCTAATGTAGCTGGCATAAAAGTGTATCCATTTTTGTTCGAGCCGGAAAGAACAGGCGCAATGGATTATGGTCATTGTGGTACCATGTTTCTGCGCTAAACTAGGTTGAATATTTGCTCAGTAAAAATGACAACTCCCTTCAGCCCAGCGTCCCACATAGTTTTTGACTTTCTCTCGTGAATTATTTGATTTCTCTCTAGAGAAACGGTACGTTGAGCTCACAAAAAAATAACATTTTGGTTCATCGCACAGCACTAACCCACACACACATAACATGCACACACATGCATACTGACGCCACACACTCACACACACTCACAATCACAGGCTGCTGCTTCTTTCGATTATCTATCGTGTTGCCTACTTTACTGCTACCTATATGTACATAGCTACCTCAGTTACATCATTCCCCTGCACATCAACTTGGTACTGGTACTCCATTTATATAGCCATGTTATTTTTACTCGTTGTTGTTATTCACTGTGTATTAGATCCTCGTGTCACTATTTCTGTACACATACTTTTTATCTTTATTTTTAACTCTGCATCGTTGGAAAATGACCATTATGTAAGCATTTCACTGTTAGTCTACACCTGCTGTTTACGAAGCATGGATCAAAAAGGGGCTTAGGTGTTGGGCATGGCAAGGTGAGCGGTCGGCCCACCTGCACGGCTGAATGTTAGAGATCATTTTAGAGGCCCCCATCTTGGCAGTGTAGAGACATTTTTCAATTTTTAAGCCAATTTCCTGCAATTGTACATATTTCTCCATGGAGCTGAGAGAATTTTTTGCAGTTTTAATGCAAATTTCCTGCAATTCCACACATTATGGCATGCAGTTGAGAGAAAATGTTGTTGTTTTAAAGCAAATTTTCTTCAATTCTATGCATTTTCCATGGCTAATTGCTGTGTTCTAGATATACTGCTCAATTCATTGTTTTTGGAATTTACAATTGTACATTCTCAAAGATTATATTCTAAAAAATAAATAGGTCCATTATCTTTTCTACATACTTTTTATCTGGTTTTAGTAATTTAAGTTTACACTGAAAGCTTTTTTCCATCCCAAAAATGAATTTCACTGTTTGGACTTAGGTGACTTGGAAAAAAACGCCCACCCAAGGATTTCAATGGCAGAAAAATCCCTGTGTGTGTGTTAGTCTACTTCATGGCAGGCTGCAGCCATTGCCAATGCCAACTCCCTGGAGCTTATCAGCGTAGCTTGGCTATAGAGACTTAATCCACTTTGCTCCAGTATTTACTCCGACTGGCACATTTTATTGTGATTGACAGACCCGATGGATGCAGGAAAAGCTCAGCGCCATACATTTCTTTAGTCTATGCTCATGAATTCCCATAAAATGTTCATCCTCAGTATGATGAGATGATAACTGTTCCAGACTATACTATAAAATATTCTCCTTATTAAGTCTAAATTGTATTATGATTTACCCTAGAATCAACACATTCTACCCATGAGTTTTTTCAGCCAGAGATGACCAATTAAATATCAACCAGCTCCACTAGCGGAATGCAGCTCCCCCCCTTTCTCCTTGCATTATGTTGTGAAACATGGTAGATTTAGCCTAGCAAAGAATAAAGAAAGCCAGAGGAGTGCCCTGCCTGTTCCCTGCCACAACATAAACAAACGTTCATCTTTGCACAGACACGTATTTGAGGTGTGTGTGTGAGAGAGAGGGAAAGGGATGGTATGTGGGAGTATGTGTGCTTGTGTTTGTACACAATCATTTTTTTTCGCGAACATGACAGGCTTCAAATGAGTCATGTGGCTATGGGTAGAATACTAATTTATATTTTAATTTTTTAATTTTTTAATTAATTTTTTTACATTTTAGTCATTTAGCAGACGCTCTTATCCAGAGCGACTTACAGTAGTGAATGCATACATTTCATACATTTTTTCCCTGTGCTAATGAAGCATCCTCTAATTGACAACACAAAGACTAAAGGCCGTGAAGCAGACCCTTTAATGTGGACTTTCTCTTCTCTGAGCCTGTTCATATTGATATAAAGGGCCTAGGGACAAGCATTGTGTCTGTCATTAAAGTGAGAGTTAGCCTAGCCATGGTGGAGTTAGGAGACAACTACTCAGTGAGGAGCTTGCATGAGTAATGGGCCTAAGTAGGATCAGCTTTCCCTCCCTAAATCCTAACCTTAACCATTAGGAGAACTACAGGCCTTCCAGATCAGTGGCGAGGGGAAACTTACTCCTAAACTTGGGTAGTCCCCCTGCCCTCCATGCTGCCCTTCCTACCCTCCTTCCTGCTCCCCCCTGCCTTACCTTGGCTGTCTCTTCCCCCGGCCCAGTGTTCATTTCATCAACAATAACTATGACCAAAAATGCTTGTCAATAACCTATTTTTTTCTGACTAAAACTATGACGATAACGAGATGCGACGCCCTGGAAAAAAACCAATAACTATTACAAATGACTTTTTATTTTAGTTGATGAAAATGTGATGAGACGAGAATTCCACGTGAGTCTAATGGACATTTCATTTGACATGGAGCTTCTTTTCATCTGTTTTGTCCAGCCCTAAGCAGGCATGCATGCAGAATATTTCATGCAGTCTCCTCATTGGCAGGGTTTACATCTCTCAGTTGCGCGGTCTGATTGAGCTGATCCCCCCCCCCCAGCACAGCTCCCATTCAATCTTTTGAACTGATGCGAAGCCTGGGCACTTGTAACTAACCTCAACTAGAAACAATGTTTACTCTCTTTTACTTTCATGTAGGCTATTTTTTCTTTGATCACATTAGAAGCTCTATATAACTAAAACTTAAGAAGGATGAAATGACAAAAATGTGATTAAAACTAAAAAGGTATTTTAAGATGAAAACAAAATCTAAAATAGCTGCCAAAATGAACACTACCCCCGCCCCTCCTTGCCCCTCCTGACGCCGGTCCTAAGCAGCCAGCCTGTGCTCGGCCATGTTTAGATTTGCCTCTTTGTTGTGTCTCGTCAGCTCTCCCCTCAGCGGTTTCCCTCTCCATACACTCTCTGCCCATACAAACACTGCCACCGCAACACATTCCAACAGGAAGCCAGGCTCCGGCTTCCCCAAAATGGACGCTTTCAGAGCAGCAGGGGCCAGTTAGTTAGGCTGTGGACACAGAGCTAACTATCTGGCTGTGTTTTGGTAGAGCCTCGACAGAGGCCATAGTGTCGGTCTCTGGGGGTATGAGCTGGGAGACTTTCTGAATGGGAGATGGTGAAACCACTGACTCAGTGAAGTGTGTGTATGTATGTGCGCGTGCGCATAAATGTGTGTGTGTGTGTCTGCTATTCAGAGCAAACGCTATTTGTATTCGCACGAGAAACAAAATCACATGCGTATAGTTACCAGAAAGTACTCCTCATTCCTCCATCCATCCCTCTCTCCCTCCCCCATCCCTCCGCCCCCTCCCTCACAACCTCAGAGTATGCATAGTGCCAGGAAATAATCTTTCAACTACTCTTAACATGCTCTGCTGTCCAATCCTTTCTTGACTACGTCACTGTATCCAGACGATAGTTAGCCAGCGACTGTGAATGCCAGCATTGTAGAGAGTGGTTCATTTGACCTCAAAATGACATATGGAGCCTATTGGTTTGTTCATTGATCATCTAGACCTGCCCTAGACCTACAATATCACACCAGACATGAATGAACAATGACATCCATGTCTGTACACTGTATATTTGTGTTTGAATGAGTAATTTCCCCTGGTAGTGAAATCCACAGGCTTATGTTGTATTATTATTAGCCTTTATAAACTGTATTTCCTGGTTGTTAGTGTAGCTGGTTGTCTAGGTTAGTTATCGGTCACATGGGCTGTAGTGGAAGTCAATCCACTTCCTCTTCCCAGGTCACATGATGCTTCATTCACATTACTACAGTTGTAAGGCCCAGATAGAGGTATAGATCAGAGACGTTACTTTCAGTACCCCTCTCCAGCAAAGCAGACAGTCAATAACTAACACACACACACGCACTTGTTTTTCTATCTTTGTGGGGACCTACAATTGATTTCCATTCAAAATCCTATTTTCCTTAACCTCTAACACTAACCCTTACCCTAACCTTAACCCGTAACCCTAACCCCAAACAAAGATGAATGATAGTTAAAAACTCTGGAGCACCTTAAATTAAATTTTAGGCAAAATAAGATGAACAAAACTGATAAAAGAACACCTTACGGCACAACAGGGACTGTGAAGAGACAGGCATTTTTATATATTTTGCATTGTATTTTTCATTTATGTAGTGTTATGTATATTATTTTATTTGTTGTGTTTTGTTTCCTGTTTGGACCCCAGGAAGAGTAGTAGCTCCCTTGGCAGCGGCTAATTGGGGACCCTAATAAAATACAAAAATACCCGAACTGTAATTTTAACCCTAAATTTAAATGTAGCCCTAAACCTAAACCCTAATCTTGAAATAGCCTTTGTCCTCGTGGGGACATGGGAAATGTCCCCACGAGGTAGAATTTTCTTGTTTTACTATCCTTGTGGAGCAGGGTTTCCGTTAGTCGCTAATAGCAGGCTTTTTGCCGATATTTTATTTTTGAGAAGCCGATAAATAAAACTGGCGCCAGCCAATTGTCCGGAGAAGAAGAAAAAATCCCATTGCAAAATAATACTTTAATTAATGTAAATAATAGTCAATGTAAATACATTTGACTGGTCATGCTTATCGGACTATAGGTTCATTTGCATTCATTCACATTTAGTGGAATTAAAAGAAAATATATACTTAATTATTTGAAACCTGAACGTGTGTACAGTATATTTGTTATGTATCTTATTTATCACACACGTACAGCATACAGCTACAGAGCCTTCGAGTGGAAAATCTGTCAGAAAGCGTGAGAGCTGCTGCTACAGCATCTCAAACAGCAAATGCACAGGCAACGGAAGACAGCCTTCATCAGCGCATCACACACCACTTTGCAATGAGCTGGAGGCAGTCTGCATTTTGAAAAGATATACTTAATTATTTGAAACCAGAACGTTTTACAACATATTATGAGGCATGTCTTACCTTGCTTCAAAGTAGCCTAGCCTATCCGTGGAGGCAATTATTTTATATAAACTTTCATTGTCCAGTAGCCAAAGGCACAATCCTAGTCATATAAGCAGCTCATGCTAGCGCTTTCTAAATTTCTAACCGCTCGCATGTGCTTTTGACAACAGTGTTTTCCCGCTAATTGCATTATGGAACGAACAGTCGCAAGTTGCTTACTGCCTTGTGTGTTTTGCTGCGATTTATAATGTGAAGAAATAATAGGTTATCAACATTTTAAGCTGAACTTTCTGATCTGTTTCATCAGACTCATTGCTTATAAACTTTTTTTTTTAATGTAGCCTAGGCCTACTGGTTGTATGATATTGGGACCTATCGTCCCCCAACTGTCCCAGAGTCTGTTTGGAATAGGCTATTTCTTTCTTGACAAGCTGACCAATAGAATAGGTAAACATTTCTACTATGTTGGATAGTAGATTGGCATAAGCTTGTGATTTTGCTGTTCGGTACTCGTCTTGTTGGCTGAAGAAAAGTAAATGTGGACAGTTATTTTTACATCAAAGTGTGCATCAGAATTAGGTAAGAAGGACCGCACATTGCATGTTCTGTTAATATGAATTTACTATCATCTAAATGTGATTTCTGTCATTCTGAGCACCGTGGGTGGATGCCCTAATCAGGTTACACACCCAATGCATATGGGTCCGGTAAATTTCTAAAAGGTCCGGTAAATTAAAATGCTGCTGGTCAAATGTCCTGCGCCACATTTTCCTAACGGAAACCCTGAATTGGGAACTTTGGGGGATTTTGGGTCCCCACGAGGATAGAAGAACAGGAGCACACACACGTAACTGTATTTTGAAGTCTCCATTACGCTATAACTGGTTGTGTGTCAGATGGTAAGAGATGCACAATCACAGTCATAAATCATCACAACATCAACGACTGTACTGTTGCAATGGCTGCAGGGAGAGAAATTGTCCTATCCCTTTCTGTCTGCCTGGCCCTGGACCATGGTCAGTTTATCACCAGGGAAGAAGGGAGAGAAAAGCAAGTCAAGAGATGGAATGGAGGAAAGAAGTGAGGTAGCAACAGTGGGAAGAAATAAGGAAAGGAGAAATGGGGGAAGAGAAAGGGGGAGCACTTAGTTTTCCAGCAGGGTAGGGTAATAACAGGGTAATGATGATGAATTATTTGGAGAAGAGAGATCATTCTTTTCAGTTGGTAACACAGATCAGTTTTGTGTCTATGGCAGTCTGTTTGGCTGGTGAAACAAGTTATACTTTTTCATTGGAATTAACTGAAATCCAATTTATTTTTCCCGTATTGAGAATGTGCAGTGTGCCCCAGGTTTGTGTGAGTGTATGACTGTGTGTATCTGTGTGTGTGTTCTTGCTCATAGTTCCAAAGCCTAGGCCTACATCTGTTTAAATGAAATAAAATGTTGTTGGTCGTGTACACATATTTTTCAGATGTTATTGCGGGTGTTCCTAACTCCAACAGTACAGTAATACCTTACTATACATGCAAACCCCCCCCATGCTCATCAGTTTCCCGTGCGTATCAAGAATGGTCCACCACCCAACGGGCATCCAGCCAACTTGACACAACCACTGGGAAGTATTGGAGTCAACATGGGCCAGCATCCCTGTGGAACGCTTTTGACACTTTGTAGTCTCATGCCCCAACGAATTGAGGCTGTTCTGAGGGCAAAAGGGGTTGCAACTCAATATTGGGAAGGTGTTCCTAATGTTTTGTACACTCAGTGTAAATGTATATTATGGTGTGTGTATAGACATTATGGACAGTATATGAATAGAAAAGGTGTACAGCATTAGTTATATAGGATGAGCCTTAACTAGAATACAGTATATACATATGAAGTGGGTAAAACGGTATGCAAACATTATTAAAGTAACCAGTGTTCAATGACAATGTACATAGGGCTGCAGTCTCTAAGGTGCAGGGTAGAGTACCGGCTGGTAGCCGGCTAGTAACAGTGACTAAAGCTCAGGGCAAGGTACTGGGCGGAGGCTGGCCAGTGGTGACTATTTAACAATCTTTTTGGCCTTCCTGTGACACTGAGGGCTGTAGATGTCCTAGAGGGCAGGCAGTGTGCCCCAGGTGATGCATTGGGCTGACTGCACCACCCTCTGGAGACCCCTGCGGTTGCGGACGGTGCACATGCCGTACCAGGCAGTGATTCAGCCCGACAGGATGCTCTCAATGGTGCATCTGTTTAAGTTTTTTAAGGTCTTAGGGGCCAAGACAAATTTCTTCAACCTCCTGAGGTTAAAGAGGCGCTGTTGCTCCTTCTTCAACGCACTGTTTGTGTGGATGGACCATTTCAGGTTGTCAGTGATGTGCACGCCGAGGAACTTGGAAGCTTTTCACCCTCTCCACAGCTGCCCTATTAATGTGGATGGGTGCGTGCTCCCTCTGCTGTCTCCTAAAGTCGACAATCAGCGTCTTCATTTTGTTGACATTGAGGGAGAGGTTATTTTCCTGGCACCACTCCGCCAGGGCCCTCACCTCCTCCCTCTAGGCTGTCTCGTCGTTATTGGTAATCAGGCCTACCACTGTTGTGTTGTCTGCAAACATGATGATGGGGATGTACGTGGCCACGCAGTCATGGGTGAACAGGGAGTACAGGAGGGGGCTGAGCACACATCCTTGTGGGGGCCCTTGTTGAGGACCAGCGTAGTGGAGGTGTTGTTGCCTACCTTCATCACCTCGAGCTTAGTGATGAGCTTGGATAGCGCTATGGTGTTGAAGGCTGAGCTGTAGTCGATAAACAGCATTCTTACATAGGTATTCCTCTTGTCCAGATGAGATAGGGCAGTGCGATGGCGATTGCATCATCCGTGAATCTGTTGTTGTGGTATGCAAATTGTAGTGGGTCTAATGTGTCGGTAAGGTGTAGGCGATATGATCCTTAACTAGCCTCAAAGCACTTCATGATGACAGAAGTGAGTGCTACAGGGCGATAGTCATTTAGTTCAGTTACCTTCGCTTTCTTGGGTACAGGAACAGTAGTGGACATCTTCAAGCAAGTGGGGACAACAGACTGGGATATTGGGAGATTGAAAATGTCTGTGAACACTCCAGCCAGCTGGTCTGCACATGTTCTGAGGATGCGGCTATGGATACCGTCTGGGCCTGCAGCCTTGCGAGGGTTAACACGCTTAAATGTCTTACTCACATTGGAGAACAAAAGGACATGAGTTCCTGTAAGTTACCACAATCACACCATGTGTAGTTAATCATAAAACATACACCTCCACCTTTCTTTTTCCCGGAGAGTTCTTTCTTCCTGTCCGCGTGATGTACAGAGAACCTCGCTGGCTGCATGAAACGAGGACAATATATCCAGAGAGAGCCATGATTCCGTGAAACAGAGTATGTTACAGTTCCTGATGTCTCTCTGGAAGGGGATCCTCGCCCTGAGCTCGTTTACTTTATTGTCCAGGGACTGAGCATTCACAAGTAATAATTTCGGAAGCAGTGGATGGTATGCACGCCTCCTGAGTCGGACTATAAGCCCATTCTGTAGCCCCAGGGATGACTGGAAATGCCTCGGGCTTGGGTAAGAACATAGGACCCAATTCAGGAAAGTCACATTTCTGGTCGAAATGCTGGTGAGTGACCGGCGATCTGATATCCAAAAGTTATTTAGGACTGTAGGTAATAATGCGAGAAACGTTATTACCTACACATACACACACGGCGCCATCTTGTGATTCAGGCCAAGCAGTGTGTATAGTATTTCCTTGTGCCTTTCTGTGTGTGTGTCACAGTGCCAGGCAGTCAGCCACATCAGAAGAGCCTTGGCCTGAGCTCAGCATGTTCCAGCGTGCTGCCCTGCGTGTTTCCAAGAGCACCGCTTCCCAGAACACTGGGCCTGGCTGGCCTGGCTAACCACACCTACACACACACACAGGCACACACACACACGCTGGCTGGCTGGTTGGCTCAGGCGACACAGCGAGTGAGGACACGTGGGGGAGTGCGAGGTGCAGATGTGTTCATGAGCAGTGGTGTTCACCTTGGTTTCACACACACACACACCTCTCTAGGTTTCTTCCTAGGTTTTTGGCCTTTCTAGGGAGTTTTTCCTAGGGAGTTTTTCCTAGCCACCGTGCTTCTTTCACATGCATTGCTTGCTGTTTGGGGTTTTAGGCTGGGTTTCTGTACAGCACTTTGAGATATCAGCTGATGTACGAAGGGCTATATAAATAAATTTGATTTGATTTGAAACACAAGCACACTCTACTTTTCCCAACCTGTAACTGTAAAAGTGTTCATTGGGTCAGCTGACAGTGTCTGTGAATGATCATGGAAAATCCCAGACTGTGTCACTGAATATCAGTTCTACAGGTCTGACTGACTGACTTACCAGGGGATTTAGGCTAACTAGCAATGAATCTATAGGCCATTTCTCACGTTGAATCAGGTTCTCATTAGGGGTGTGAACGTTTAAACCAGCGTTTCCCAAACTCGGTCCTCGGGACCCCAAGTGGTGCACGTTTAGTTTTTTGCCCTAACACTACACAGCTGGTTCATATGATCAAAGCTTGATGATAAGTTGATTATTTGAATCATCTGTGTAGTGCTAGGGCAGAAACCTTGATTGGAGTCCACCTGTGGCAAATTCAATTGATTGGACATGATTTGGAAAGGCACACAGCTGCCAATTGACAGTGCATATCAGAGTAAAAACTAAGCCATGAGGTCGAAAGAATTGTCCATAGAGCTCTGAGACAGGATTGTGTCTAGGATCTGGGGAAGGGTACTAAAAAAGGTCCCCAAGAACACAGTGGCCTCCATCATTCTTAAGTGGAATAAGTTTGTAACCACCAAGACTCTTCCTAGAGCTGGCCGCACGGCCTAACTGAGCAATCGGGGGAGAAGGGCCTTGATCAAGGAGGTGACCAAGAACCCGATGGTCACTCTGACAGAGCTCCAGGGTTCCTCTGTGGAGATGGGAGAACCTTCCAGAAGGACAACTATCTCTGCAGCACTCCACCAATCAGGCCTTTATGGTAGAGTGGAAAGACGGAAGCCACTCCTCAGTAAAAGGCACATGACAGCCCGCTTGGAGTTTGCCAAAATGCACCTAAAGGACTCTCAGACCATGAGAAACAAGATTCTCTGGTCTGATGAAACCAAGATGGAGCTCTTTGGCCTGAATGCCAAGCTTCACGTCTGGGGGAAACCTGGCACCATCCCTACGGTGAAGCATGGTGGTGGTGGCAGCATCATGCTGTTGGGATGTTTTTCAGCGGCAGGGACTGGTAGGCTAGTCAGGATAGAGGGAAAGATTAACGGAGCAAAGTACAGAGAGATCCTTGATGAAAACCTGCTCCAGAGCGCTCAGGACCTCAGACTGGGGCGAAGGTTCACCTTCCAACAGGACAACGACCCTAAGCACACAGCCAAGAAAACGCAGGAGTAGCTTTGGGACAAGTCTCTGAATGTCCCAGAGTGGCCCAGCCAGAGCCCAGACTAGAACCCGATCGAACATCTCTGGAGAGACCTGAAAATAGCTGTGCAGCGATGCTCCCAATCCAACCTGACAGAGCTTGAGAGGATCTGCAGAGAAGAATGGGAGAAACTCCCCAAATACAGGTGTGCCAAGCTTGTAGCGTCATACCCAAGAAGACTCAAGGCTGTAATTGCTGCCAAATGTGCATCAACAAAGTACTGAGTAAAGGGTATGAATACTTATGTAAATGTGATATTTCAGTTTTTTTATTTAATACATTTGCTCCAATTTCCATAAAACAGTATTTGCTTTGTCATTATGTGGTATTGTGTGTAGATTGATGAGGGGGAAAAAACAATTTAATACATTTTAGAATAAGGCTTTAACGTAACAAAATGTCTGAATACTTCCCCTCCTCTCTCTGGCTTGCCATTCTATTTATCTTCGCTAATAATGTGAGTGTGTGTTCGTTCGTCGGTTTGTTGCGTGTAGAATATCCTAGCTTTTTTATTGATGATAGGCCCAGCTTTACTGAAGTTGCGAGACATTGCAAGCCAAGAAATTGTGAGATACAGCTTTTGATTACCAATAGATAGGCGTAGGTGCTGACTCTGTCTGCCTGGTGGCTGACCTACCTATACTGTGCCCCTAGTTAGCTCGCAATGGAAGATGCGAGTGTTTCTGTTCTCTGAATTATGGCAACTAATCAATCTCTTCTCTTCCAAAAATACAGAATCTTAGGAGTCCTAAGATTTATTGACACTCAGAAATGGGAGTCGACACCGGGAGTTGATGTGTAAGGAGTCGAGGAATCAATTATTTTGGAGTTGACTCTCCACCACTACGTCATTGTCATTAACAGTTGGAAAAATGGCAGAGAAAGAACAACAGCAGTAGCAAAGTCAATACTTTGAGAAGTTAAAGGAGAAGGTAGTTGTTTAGGTGCAATGCTGAAAGGGACGCACCGTAAGTCCCAAAACGTTGCTGGCAGCAGCACAGCTGCATTGTGAATTGATGTGGAATTTTATACATTTTTTGTATTGTTTGAACAGAAAACCAAGAGAAAAAAATACAGTTTAACTTCTTCGGGCAAGGGGCAGTATTTGGAAGTTTGGATGAATGAGGTGCCCAAAGTAAACTGCCTGTTACTGCGGCCCAGAAGCTAGGCTATGCATATAATTGGTAGTATTGGATAGAAAACACTCTAAAGGTTCTAAAACTGTTAAAATAATGTCTGTGAGTATAACAGAACTGATATGGCAGGCGAAAACCTGAGGACAATCTATCCAGAATAATTTTTTTTCAGCTCACCCTTGATTACTATGGCTGTCAATGGGAATATAAAAGGAATACCTCCCAGATTGCAGTTCCTAGGGCTTCCACTAGATGTCAACAGTCTTTAGAAAGAGTTTCAGGCTTGGTTTTTGAAAAATTAGTTAGAATTTGTAGTTTTAGTAAGTGGCTCCCATTTTGGATGTAGTGTTTGTTGCGCGTTCCGGTGAGGGCGCGTACTTCGTTATTTATCTCCGGTAATGGTCTCCGGTATTCTCCGTCTTAAATTTGATCGTTTATTTACATATTAGGGTACCTGAGGATTGATTAGGAACGTTGTTTGATATGTTTGAAAGAGGTTTATTAGTAACTTACGGGATTCATTTGTATGCATTTTGAACGAGGGAAACCGGTGGATTCCTGAGTCAAGTGCGCCAATGAAACTGACGTTTTTGGGATATAAAGAAGGACTTTATCGAACAAAAGGACCATTTGTTATGTAGCTGGGACCCTTGTGATTGCAACCAGATGAAGATCTTCAAAGGTAAGTGATTTATTTTATTGCTATTTCTGACTTTCGTGATGCATCTGCTTGGTTGGAAATGTATGTAATGCTTTTGTGTGCGGGGCGCTGTCCTCAGATAAATGCATGGTGTGCTTTCGCCGTAAAGCCTTTTTGAAATCTGACAAAGTGGCTGGATTAACAAGAAGTTAAGCTTTTAAATGATGTATGACACTTGTATTTTCATGAATGTTTAATATTACGATTTTTGTAATTTGAATTTCGCGCAATGCAATTTCACCAGATGTTGTCGAGGTGAGACGCTAGCGTCCCAATGATTAAGAAAAATTAAGAAAAATCTGCCATTTGTCCCATCCCTAGTTCTCATAGTGTCTGGTATTGTCGTTTTCACAAGTAATGTGCTCTCCCGTTTCTAGATATGACTACTGTATATTCATCACCCATTGTTGATCTGCTGTCTCTTGTTAGGCCGGGAGTATGGTGCCCATTGTCATGCACACTTGAAATAAGAAATACACCCCGCTTGGGATGTTACTAGGAAGGTTAATCAACAGCCATGTTGAGTCCAGCGATCATTCAGCCATCACATAGGGAGGAGAGGTGGGGGCAGCAGAAGACCGATCCACTCCTGCATATGATCATAAGCAGTATGATTGTCAGAGCACAGTGAGAGCTGCAGTGTGTGAACAAAGAACACTGCAAATGTGCTGCATAGTAGAACTGAGCACTCCTACTTTAAACATTTAACAGATATAGTACTCTCCTCTCCCCCTCCCCTCTCTTTTCTCTCTCTCATTCCGACCATTCAGACACTGTTGCCAGTCTGTGTATCATCATGTCTTATCAGGTTGTCTGTCGTTTTACGGTGGTACACAGAGACTCATCAATTATTCCATTACCTACCATATAATTCCATTAACTACCATAATATTATATGAACTACAGGACGTCCTAGTCACCTAGCCCTAAGGGTTCCTGATAGTCAGAGGAAGCATCCCAATAGTCTAAAGTTAATTCTATTGCTTATCTCCGTTCCTGTAATTGCACTGACCTGAAAGGACTGGACAGGTGAAAGCAGTGCTGATGAAGGAGAGGAGACAAGAAGCAGAAGCTACTCTGTTGAGAAGATGCATCACCCACTCAAACAGACCATCCTGCTTCAGTCAATGTCTCTGTCACAACTAGAGGTCGGCTGATTAATCGGAATGGCCGATTAATTAGGGCCGATTTCAAGTTTTCATAACAATCGGTAATCGGCATTTTTGGACATCGATCTTGGTGGATTACATTGCACTCCACGAGGAGACTGCATGGCAGGCTGACTACCTGTTATGCGAGTACTGCGTGGCAGGCTGACTACGTGTTATGCGAGTGCAGCAAGGAGCCAAGGTAAGGTGCTAGCTAGCACTAAACGTATCTTATAAAAAACAATCAATCTTAACATAATCACTAGTTAACTGCACACGGTTGATGATATTACTAGTTTATCAAGCTTGTCCTGCGTTGCATATAATCAATGCGGTGCCTGTTAATTTATCATTGAAGCACAGCTTACTTTGCCAAACAGGTGATTTAACAAGCGCATTCGCGAAAAAAGCACTGTCGTTGCACCAATGTGTACCTAACCAGAAACATCAACGCCTTTCTTAAAATCAATAGACAAGTATATATTTTTAAACCTGCATATTTTGTTAATATTGCCTGCTAACATGAATTTCTTTTAACTAGGGAAATTGTGTCACTTCTCTTGCGTTCTGTGCAACAGAGTCAGGGTATATGCAGCAGTTTGTGAAGACCATTTCTTCCTAACAAAGACATCCATATTGACCATATTAATGACCTAAGGCTCGTATTTCGGTGTTATTATATTATAGTTAAGTCTATGATTTGATAGAGCAGTCTGACAGAGCAGTGGTAGGCAGCAGCAGGCTCGTAAGCATTCATTCAAACAGCACTTTACTGCGTTTGCCAGCAGCTCTTCGCAGTGCTTCAAGCATTGTGCTGTTTATGACTTCAAGCCTATCAACTCCCGAGATTAGGCTGGCAATACTAAAGTACCTATTAGAACATCCAATAGTCAAAGGTATATGAAATACAAATGGTATAGAGAGAAATAGTCCTATAATATCTACAACCTAAAATTTCTTAACTGGGAATATTGAAGACTCATGTTAAAAGGAACCACCAGCTTTCATATGTTCTCATGTTCTGAGCAAGGAACTTAAACGTTAGCTTTTTTACATGGCACATATATTGCACTTTTACTTTCTTCTCCAAAACGTTGTTTTTGCATTATTTAAACCAAATTGAACATGTTTCATTATTTATTTGAGACTAAATTGATTTTATTGATGTATTAAGTTAAACTAAGTGTTCATTGTTCATTCAGTATTGTTGTAATTGTCATTATTACAAATATATATATATAAAAACCGGCCGATTAATCGGTATCAGCGTTGAAAAATCATAATCGGTCGACCTCTAGTCACAACACAGGGCAATGACTCTTTATTGGACAGAATGGAATTTGAAAACAATCCTGCACCATTCTCCATTATGCTGCTACACATTCCACCGCTTATTGCCAGGCTCTCGCAAAGAGGTGTTTGAATATTTGTTTAATTGTTTATTGAGCGAGGGACGTCATTGGACAGGGATTCATGCCGTGTTACAGTGCTAATCGGAACTACGAAACTCAGAAATGTCCTGATTGAACATTGCAAGTGTAAAACTACAACCAATTGAAAGTGGCACGTGTAAAAGTACAACCATTTAGCAAGTTGGAAATGTCAGAGATTCCTAGTTCCAACTAGCATGTGAACACGGCATTGCTCCCGAGTGGCGCAGCGGTCTAAGGCACTGCATCTCAGTGCTAGAGGCGTCACTACAGACCCTGGTTCGACAAAGCTCTCCCTCGCCCTCCATTTGTTACGTTTGTCGATGGAAGGAGTGGACCAAGGTGCAGCGTGGTAAGCGTACATCTTTCTTTATTAGATGAACACCTAAACAAAACCAAAATAAATACAAAACGAAAATGTAACTTTCAGTAGGGCATACAGCACAGTACCAAAAACAAGATCCCACAAACAATGGTGGGAAAAAAGGCTGCCTAAGTATGATCCCCAATCAGAGACAACGATAGACAGCTCCTCTGATTGAGAACCATTACCGGCCAACAAAGAAATAGATAACATAGATTTCCCACCCTAGTCACACCCTGACCTAACCAAATAGAGAATAAAAGGGATCTCTAAGGTCAGGGCGTGACAGTACCCCCCCCACCCCCAAAGGTGCGGACTCCGGCCGCAAAATCTGACTCTATAGGGGAGGGTCCGGGTGGGCATCTAGCCTCGGTGGCGGCTCTGGTGCGGGACGTACACCCCGCTCCGCTCGCGGATCCGTCATCTTTGGTGGCGACTCTGGTGCGGGGATCGTCGCCGGAAGTGCCGGACCGTGGATCGTCGCCGGAGGAACCGGACCGTGGATCATCGCAGAAGGTTCCAGACTGGGAACCCCCGCTGGAGGCTCTGGACCGCCGACCGTTGCTGGATGCTCTGGACCGCCGACCATTGCTGGATGCTCTGGACCGCCGACCGTCGCTGGAGGCTCTGGACCACCGCTGCAGGCTCCGGACCCCCGACCGTCGCTGGAGGCTCCGGGCTGTGGATCTTCACTGGAGGCTCCGGACCGTGGATCATCACTGGAGGCTTCGGACCGTGGATCATCACTGGAGGCTTCGGGCCGTGGACCGTCTCAAGAGGTTCCGGACCGTGGACCGTCTCAGGAGGTTCCGGACCGTGGACCGTCTCAGGAGGTTCCGGACCGTGGACCGTCTCAGGAGGTTCCGGACCGTGGACCGTCTCAGGAGGTTCCCGGACCGTGGACCGTCTCAGGAGGTTCCCGGACCGTGGACCGTCTCAGGAGGTTCCCGGACCGTGGACCGTCTCAGGAGGTTCCCGGACCGTGGACCGTCTCAGGAGGTTCCCGGACCGTGGACCGTCTCAGGAGGTTCCCGGACCGTGGACCGTCTCAGGAGGTTCCCGGACCGTGGACCGTCTCAGGAGGTTCCCGGACCGTGGACCGTCTCAGGAGGTTCCCGGACCGTGGACCGTCTCAGGAGGTTCCCGGACCGTGGACCGTCTCAGGAGGTTCCCGGACCGTGGACCGTCTCAGGAGGTTCCCGGACCGTGGACCGTCTCAGGAGGTTCCCGGACCGTGGACCGTCTCAGGAGGTTCCCGGACCGTGGACCGTCTCAGGAGGTTCCCGGACCGTGGACCGTCTCAGGAGGTTCCCGGACCGTGGACCGTCTCAGGAGGTTCCCGGACCGTGGACCGTCGCCGGAAGCTCCGGACTGGGAACTGTCGCCGCAAGCTCTGGACTGGGAAGGCGCACTGGAGGCCTGGTGCGTGGAGCCGGGACAGGTGGCACCAGACTGGTAACACGCACCTCAGGTCGAGTGCGGGGAGCAGGCACAGGACGTACCTGACTGGGGACATGCACTTCAGGAAGAGTGCGAGGAGCAGGCACAGGACATACTGGGCTGTGGAGGCGCACTGGAGACCTGGTGCGTAGAACCGGTGCAGGATATACTGGACCATGGAGGCGCACTGGAGGTCTGGAGCATAGAGCTGGCACAACCTTCCTGGCTGGATACTCACTTTAGCCCGGCAATTGCGGGGCGCTGGCACAGGACGCACTGGGCTGTGAAGGCGCACAGTGCATAGAGCTGGCGCAGGATATCCTGGACCGAGGAGGCGCACTGGAGACCAGGAGCGCTGAGCCGGCACAACCCGTCCTGGCTGAATGCTCACTTTCGCACGGCAAGTGCGAGGAGCTGGCACAGAACGCACCAGGCTGTGGATGCGCACTAGAGACACATTGCGTATCTCCGCAAAACATGGTGCTTGACTGGTCCCACGCTCCTCACGGCGACTGTCTTGCTCCAGACACCAATGCATCCACTCTACCTCATCACCCCCCTCAACTATCTCACAATACTCCTCGCTCAGTCAATCCCAATATTCCTCCTCGCTCTCAGACTTGCCTCTCGGCTTCGCCGACCAACCCGGCTGCCTCTCGGGCTTCCGTCGTGGTCGTGAACTTCGGAGTCGCCGCTGATCCTCCTTCGCTGCCTCCGCCTGCATTCATGGCAGGGTCTTGTCCCCTGCCATAACTTCCTCCCATGTCCATGATGTCCTCCACTCCCTTTTCTCCCGGGCCCAGGATCCCTGGCCACGCTGCTTGGTCCTTTGGTGGTGGGATCTTCTGTTACGTTCGTCGATGGAAGGAGTGGACCAAGGTGCAACGTGGTAAGCATACATCTTTCTTTATTATATGAACACCTAAACAAATAGAAAACGTAACGTTCAGTAGGGCAAACGGCACAGTACCTAAAACAAGATCCCACAAACAATGGTGGGAAAAAAGGCTGCCTAAGTATGATCCCCAATCAGAGACAACAATAGACAGCTGCCTCTGATTGAGAACCATACCCAGCCAACAAAGGAATAAAAAACATAGATTTCCCACCCTAGTCACACCCTGATCTAACCAAATAGAGAATAAAAGGGATCTCTAAGGTCCGGGTGTGACCCCATTTGGCAAATCTGACCATAATTCTATCCTCCTAATTTCGGCTTAAAAGCAAAAACTAAAGCAGGAAGCACCAGTGACTCGGTCAATAAAAAAGAGGGTCAGATGAAGCAGATGCTAAGCTACAAGACTGTTTTGCTAGCACAGATTGGAATATGTTACGGGATTCTTCCGTTGGCATTGAGGAGTACACCACATCAGTCACTGGCTTCATCAATAAGTGCATCGATGACGTCGTCCCCACTGTGACCGTACGTACATACAGTTGAAGTCAGAAGTTTACATACACTTAGGTTGGAGTCATTAAAACTCGTTTTTCAACCACTCCACAAATATCTTGTTAACAAACTATAGTTTTGGCAAGTCGGTTAGGACATCTACTTTGTGCATGACTCAAGTAATTTTTCCAACAATTGTTTACAGACAGATTATTTCACTTATAATTCACTGTATCACAATGCCAGTGGGTCAGAAGTTTACATACACTAAGTTGAATGTGCCTTTAAATAGCTTGGAAAATTTCAGAAAATTATGACATGGCTTTAGAAGCTTCTGACAGGCTAATTGACATAATTTGAGTCAATTGGAGGTGTACCTGTGGATGTATTTCAAGGCCTAACTTCAAACTCAGTGCCTCTTTGCTTGACATCATGAGAAAATCAAAAGAAATCAGCCAAGAACTCAGAAAAAAAAGCTAGTCCTCCACAATTCTGGTTCATCCTTGTGTAACATTTCAGCTTCCGTCCCTCTCCTCGCCCCAACCTGGGCTTGAACCAGGGACCCTCTGCACACCTCATCAACTGACACCCACAAAGCATCGTTACCCATCGCAGCACAGAACCCACAGCCCATGCAGAGCAAGGGGAACAACTACTTCAGGTCTCAGAGCGAGTGACGTCACCCGATTGAAACGCTATTAGCGCGCACCACCGCTAACTAACTAGCCATTTCACATCAGTTACACTTGGGAGCAATTTCCAAACGCCTGAAGGCACCACGTTCATCTGTACAAAGAATAGTACGCAAGTATAAACACCATGGGACCACGCAGCCGTCATACCGCTCAGGAAGGCGACGCATTCTGTCTCCTAGTGATGAACGTACTTTGGTGTGAAAAGAGCGAATCAATCCCAGAACAACAGCAAAGGACCTTGTGAAGATGCTGGAGGAAATAGGTACAAAAGTATCTATATCCACAGTAAAACTAGTCCTATATCGACATAACCTGGAAGACCGCTCAGCAAGGATGAAGCCACTGCTCCAAAACCGCCATTAAAAAGCCAGACTATGGTTTGCAACTGCACATGGGGACAAAGATCGTACTTTCTGGAGAAATGTCCTCTGGTCTGATGAAACAAAAATAGAACTGTTTGGCCATAATGACTATCGTTATGTTTGGAGGAAAAAGGGGAGGCTTGCAAGCTGAAGAACACCATCCCAACCGTGAAGCACGGGGGTGGCAGCATCATGTTATGGGGGTGCTTTGCTGCAGGAGGGACTGGTGCACTTTACAAAATAGATGGCATCATCAGGAGGAAGGAAAATTATCTGGATATATTGAAGCAACATATCAAGACATCAGTCAGGAAGTTAAAGCTTGGTCGCAAATGGGTCTTCCAAATGGACAATGACCCCAAGCATACTTCCAAAGTTGGCAAAAATGGCTTAAGGACAACAAAGTCAACAATGGCCAGTGTAGGTCGTCACTGTGAATAAGAATTTGTTCTTAACTGACTTGCCTAGTTAAATAAAGGTTAAATAAAATAAAAAATAAATAGCGGGAATGTGGGTGGAGGGAAATATAATGATGGTGAAAGGTGAAGTTACTCCTAGACACTGATCTATGGTCAGTTTGATGTTTTCCCCCTATTGATTGGCATTAGGATTCGGGGAGGGTAAGCTGATCCTAGGTCTGTGCCTAAGGGCAACTTCTATCCAGAGCTTTTTGGTTATCTAGTTAAACTCTAATGGATCTGCCTGCAGGTGGTGACATGAAACAGCTACCGGAAGGAGAGACGGAGACCTTTGTAACATGTGGTTGAATCAGCAGGGCTACAGCATTCATGTGACGTTTCAAGGCAGTGGGGTAACGTTTGAACCCCTCCAGTCTGTGAATGCAGGCTGGATAGTTGTAGGGAGGAATATCTGCTTCTCCTTACAAATTCAATACAAATTGCTCCCTGTAAACAGGGTTTTACTCAGGAATGTCGTCTGTCAGACTGGAAATGACTGCTCATCAGTCTTGCAAGGAGAAGCACAGAGAGAGCAGTGAGGAGTGAGCGACTGAGGCTTAAGCTTCACCAAAGTGGAGGGCTGGTTGGACAGACAGACGGGCATGTCTAGAGCGGTGCAGGGTGAAACTTCAGATAGGAGTCCACAGTAAACTGCACTCAGTAAACAGATCTGTAGAAAGTTAATGACAGATGTGTCTAAGCTTGCTCTAGTCCTATCCATCACCACCAGGTCTGTCTTCCTCATAGCAACGGACCATCTCCAAGGCAACGCCTCAGTGTTTGCAGTGTTTAGAACACACTCCTTCTAGAACAAATATTCACCAGTTCTCTAAATAATGAATGCTGCGGTCGCTAACATGCATTTCTCTTAGTTTAGGTAACATACATTTCCCCCTGATTTCCCTTACCCGAAAAAACTGTCTTCTGAGGGGTTGGGTTAAATGTGGAAGACACATTTCTGTTGAATGCATTGTTATGCAGCTGACTAGGTATGTCCTTTCCCTTCCCCAAATGTGCATGCATGTGCTTTTCTCATTTTAAATGCACATGCCCCCAGTCGCCTCAGCCAATCGGATTTGATGCTTTGCCCGCACGCACTGTCCCAGCAGCCTTTGAAGTATTACCTGACTGTGTCCTTCACAGACAGACGCCTCCTAGTTTTAATCTGCTGCCAGCCTAATCAAGCTACTGTGGCTTTACAGCAGGCCCTAATGCTGCAGTCTGCACAGCCCTAGCCTGTGTGTGCTGCCTGGCTACCAGTGATATGTGGGAATAAACTGTACATATAGTTTCTCTGAGCATGTGCTTCATCTTAGGCTATATTGACATTGTTTGGGACTGCACCGAAAACATCTAGGCTAAGCCTGCTTCGTTTTTCATTGGATAAACAACAGCAGCACCTAGACAATGACTGCTAGGTTGAGGGCACAGAGACTAGACCTCTACAGTGTGCTGTCTACACTGAGAACAGATCATTTTCCCAATGGAGCAATACATAATCACTGTTTGTCCTGTTGTTTGCGTGCGTTAGAGCTGGGCGATATGGACAAAAATCCATATTGCGATAAATTGTCTGAATTGATGTGATAACGATAAATAGAATGATAAGTTTATAACATTAATGTGCATCACAGTTTTTTTCTAGTAATTTGATGGTTGTAGCAATCAATTGTCCCATTAACAATCATCCATGTTAGCAAACTTGTTTCCTTACAAACTTCACATTTCTCTAGTATAGGCTACTTATTGAAATAAAAAATATCAACAAAAGTAATCGGTATGGCTGGTGTCGTACATTTTTCGGTTCATCGTCCCAGCTCTAGTGTGTGTGTGTGTGTGTGTGTGTGTGTGTGTGTGTGTGTGTGTGTGTGTGTGTGTGTGTGTGTGTGTGTGTGTGTGTGTGTGTGTGTGTGTGTAGGACATTGGTGAGTGTGTGTGAGTGAGAAGGGCATATGTGAGCTCAGCAGTAAAACAATCTGGGGTGGTCCGTTTAACGGTGGCTGTGTTAGATATCTGAGTAGAGTAAATAAGGAGGAAGTAGAGGGGGTAACCATGAAGGACAGGAAGTTACCTCTCGCTGCAGGGTGTCTCTTTACACATAGGACAGGAAATAGACCGGAGACATGACACAGCACTTCCTGTTAGAGGGCAACAGAGACATGCTCACCCTTCATATCATGCCGCTTATTGGGGCTAAATCTGGATGCATACATGACACATTCTCAAAATGAGCATTCATCACGCGTTGGGCTTTTTTTACACTAGTTTTGTTCTTTGGACCTTGTTTACCTGCTGTTGGGAGTTAAAGGCTGTGTAATAATGGCTTGTTGTAGTTCCAGGCCTTTAGACAAACTTTTTCAGTTGATAGCACCAGCACATGATTTGGTCGCACCAATTTTTCACCGCTACTTGGCAATAATAACTGTCTCATAATGTACCTGCATTCCATACAGAACCAGGCTAATAATGACTAGCCATCTTTTTTAAATTAGCATGCCCTTGCAGGGCTTGACATTCAGGTAAATTTGGCAGTGGCACCCAGGGCCAGTGCCATCTGAAAGCTACTGGACCAAATGAAAATAATACTTGCCCGGGAAAGCGGATGATGCGTGCATAATTTAAATGTTATCTTTAATCTGAGTGCTGAGCAAGTAGCCTATAATGACTTACCTTCCATACACAAATAGTTACATTTTAACTTGACAATATCATAATTACATTGATTGCACAATCTCAAAAAGGGTGTTATTGTTAGCGTTTTTAAACAGACACTCTACAGTTGTAGAGCCCTTAAAATGTGTTTGATCTTTTCATAAATTCAGTTTTTGTAGTAACATTTTTCTAGGTTTATGAGGTATTCTGTCTCAAAATCACACTTTTTTTAATAGAAAAACTACAAAATCTGGATGTTCTAAATCCAAACAATGCTTAAGGAGATCACTTTTAAGGTTGTGAAACATTACAAAAGAAATGTGGAGTGTGTTGTTGCCCTTTAATTCAATTGTGCGCTTAGCTAGAGACCTTGTGTTTAGCTAGCGGTGTTTTTGTACTGTACAATGTGTGATGGCAGAGTTAGCAAAACAAATGCCCTGCGATTGATACAAATCATCATGATATCATTCTGCCCTGTAAGCAGGCCTACCTTGCCATCAAAATGTACTGTAATTGGGAAGTTCTTTTGAGAAAGCATTTAGAAATGTTCATTCAAACAGCGCATGATGACTGAATTGAGCGTCACAAAGATTTAACCAAGACTTCGGACTAAACTTTTTGAAAACCTGGTCTGCATGCCCATTGTTGCGTACCCATTGCTGTTTGAATAAATCTGCGAACCAAAAACAAACTTTACCAACAGAAAATATTTCACTGGCACCCCAGTTTTGAGCCCTCCTTCAGAAGTAGACAGTAGGTCTATGGGGCTGCCTGTGTAACAGCTTGTTGTTGTGGCCAGCTATAAACAGTAGGTCTATAATAATAGGCCTATCTATGTGGAGTAAAGGAAACTGGCCCTGGACCAACCAGGCCTCTTGGAGTGAGATCCTTTTTGTTTTTGCCTCAACACTTTGAGGAGTGTGTTCTGAAAAAAGTGTTTACGTCTACCTGACCTGGCTTCTGACCTGCAGGGAGGTGCTGGTTGGCTGCTCCATGTTGTTTTTGGCTGGATAGGGGGTTGTACTGTATATGGGGGAGTTCTTTCTGACATTGTTGTCCTCACCCACACCACCATCGTCACTGAAGGAGCTACTACCACAGATGGGACCGTGACAATCAGGTGATCTGCTAACATGATGTGAGGTCATGGAGGGTCACCTTGTTAATAGGGACATATAACACTAAATGAGTTTCCAATACCTTTCAGAGAGTATATTTATGTGATCAAAGCCATTCCCAGTGGTCTAACTGCACTAATGAAAAATAATATTAGCTTTGATGATGATCACAGAGAATATCCAGAACTCAGCCTGGAAAGCATGGGCTTACTTGAGAAATCTTGTAACAAATACATAACACGTTTCCATTCAAAAAACCAATTTATGCCTAGAGGTAAAACAAAATATTGGAACATGTTGGTTGATGCCTTACAAATACTGTATACCAAACAAACTTAAGGAAGTGCTCTTAAGATTTTACATAAGATATCACGTATCCATGTAATTCCATGTTGTCCAAATTTGTTGATGTTGATATGTGTTTTCTGTAAAATGGAAGGTGAAAATCTGACACACTAGGTTCTACTGTATGAGTGTAAGTCTGTGATAGATTTCTGGGAAAACCTTGCAGAACACATATTTAGCTTTTAGAAAACTACCCATGTTTTTGACATGAAGGTTATACTATGCTACTATTGTGATGACGACAAGACCATTGAAATTGTGATTTTTGTTTTTTTTATTCTTGTTGCCAAATACATAATCAATACACAAATGCACAATCAAAAATTCCAGAATTCTATACCAAAATGACAAATATTTGATTTAATTGAATCATCTAGTTAAGACATTATCCGTACTTAATAACAAAAATAATGACATCTTCTTGAATCATTGAGATCATGTATTTAAAGTGTGTTGTTTTTGCCTGTGTGTTTTGTTTTGTGTTAGACATGTTTGATTTAGTGATGTAAGTTGTTGATTGCTGATAATTTGTAGAATTAATATTTGTGCCGGATATTTGTAATGTGTACAGAAAAACAACACAAAAAACAAAGAGGAGGAACAGAGAGGAGGGGAGGAATGTCTTCAGGATCCTCCGGGAGAGAGAGGACAGGATCCCCCTATATTCCCCTCTCTGTTTTGGACTGACTTTATACAGGCTTCGATATACAGGCATCCTCGTCCTGGATGTAGTGATGGTGTGAAACAAACAGGATGCACGGCAGTGATGGTGTGAAACGTATAGTGATAAGTCTGATAATGATAGTTATATCACATTGTGATGTATATGGATGTGCTCTTCCATACGTCTTCTCTCCCCCTAACATCTCTCTCCATCTCTCTCCTCCAGATGTGCACCCCAGCCAACACACCGGCCACCCCGCCCAACTTCCCTGATGCCCTCACCATGTTCTCCCGACTCAAGGCCTCGGAGAGCTTCAACAGCAGCAGCCCCATGGCCTCCATGGCCACCTCTCCCCCTCCTCCACACGGTTGCTGGGGCGTGCCCCCACTCCCCATGAGCGGCCCACAGGGTCAGGGACTCTGGACTCAGGGGCAGCCCCCTTCGCAGCCCCCCTCCAACCCCGCAGTCTGGCCCACGGGGGTCACCGTTAACCAACACCAACATCCAGCCACCGAACAGAAGGCGAGTGTGGCCATGGAGGCCGAGAGATGAGGGGCCAGGACTAGACGTCCCTGGAGGGAGGAGAGGGGAGAGTGATGAGGAGAGAAAAGTGAAGGTGTGTCTCTTTCCAATTGAGGATGGTAGGGTGGAGACAGCTACACAAACCAAGAAAAACCAAGCAAGTACTAAACATGGACAATTCAAGAAGTGGAAACAATGCAAATAAGAAATCAAACATTTTTTTTGTTTTTTAACAAGCGCACACACTTAGTAATAAGAAAGAGAGCAACTGAAATCTTTGTTTAGAAAAAAATATTCTCTCAGTAAATGCATAGATAAGAGAAATGTATGGAACAAAAAATCTTCAAGCCCAAGGATTATACTTCTGATGTTTTCTGAGACAAGGACTTAAAAGGCAGCAACTGTTTCTGCTCTTTCTTTTCTTCTCTTCTTTTCATCTGTCCAAGTGTTTTTTCTGTACTGGGAACATGTTATAAAGTGTGTACTGCATGGAGAGAGAGGATCTGGCAGTGCAGTGTTTATACTCTACTCATCACCAACGTGTTTGTGTGCAGTGTGTAACCATCTCTCTCTCACACACACACAGCAGAGCAGAAGAAACAGCGACCTAGTTTTCATTACCCATCGTAAGGTGGGACTCTTACCTCACCTAGTCGTCACCTGACTTCTTTCAGCCTATCAGGGATTCTCAACTGTTTGACAGTGCAGGACATTTTTTTTAAACCAATTGTGATTTTTCAGCTCTGGTATTTGCTCATGTTGACGATGATATTGTTCACTGCTATAGCTTTTCTTTCCAACGAGGGGGGATGTTTTGCTATTAACCTGGTCTGGAAGATACAACTGTCCACTGCAAGGTTTCTGCAGATTTGGGTATTATATAAAAATCATGGTTTGATATATTATAGTTGAATATGTTTTTTTTCTTGGTGGGAGGATTTGCGAGTGGGCGGGATTTGTTTAGGTTGTGTTTAGGAAGAGCTGATCGGTGAGGGAAAAAAAAAATTATCTACAGAAAAAAAACAGACTACTATACTATCTGTAAAGCAGAACTTGCCACTTTGCATGATGTGCTCATAATGTATACTGTCTTTTGTAGCAAACATACATGAAACCGAGATGTGTTTCTGGCTGTGGGGTCAGGGGATAATACATTTGAACCTTTATTTTACTAGGCACGTCAGTTAAGAACAAATTGTTATTCACAATGACGGTCTACATGGTTGTATCCATTCCCTCTGGTATATCATTTGTATTGCAGCATTAAACAACTGGTTATCCCCTGTACTGTGATCCTGCCTATAGCAGGCTATGAAAGCCATTGATTCAAGGCAATATTAACATGCAGGGTCGGCCCCATTCAGTTCTGTTGTCATTGGGTTATTTAAATTGAATAAAGAATATAAAATAAAACCTAGCTAGAAATATTTTTTTCTTTTTTTAGAAAGAAAAACTAGGAATAACTTCTTTGGACAATATAATAATGATTATGAGTAAGCCATCTTTAAATTGACTAAAATAATGTTTCAGTTCATCCCTTATCCACCATTTTGTTTGAATCCGGGAGTCTCGGGATGGTTTCCCCCTGTATGACTGTATTGATATACCATTTCCACAATATTTGTGGACTACCTGATAATTAACTTATCATTTTTTGTGTTCCTAAATAAATATCGTATGTTGACCTTCAAGGTATGATGTATGTCTCTTTAGTTGTGACTGAATTTACTCTAGCCGTTAGCTGGTAGGTGAAAGAGAGATGGAGATATAGAGAAGAGAGGGGTAGAGAGAGATTGATATATACTGAACAAAAATATAAATGCAACAATTTCAAGATTTTACTGAGTTATAGTTCATATAAGGAAATCAGTCAATTTAAATAAATTCATTAGGCCCTAATCTATGGATTTCACATAACTGGGCAGCGGCGCAGCCATGGGTGGGCCTGGGAGGGTATATGCCCACCCACCGGGGAGTCAGGCCCAGCCAATCAGAATGAGTTTTTCCCCACAAAGAGGGATTTATTACAGACAGAAATACTCCTCAGTTTCATCAGCTGTTCAGGTGGCTGGTCTCAGACGATCCCACAGGTGAAGAAGCCGGATGTGGCGGTCCTGGGCTGGCATGGTTTGCGGTATTTAGTTCAGTTGGACGTACTGCCAAATTCTCTAAAACAACATTAGAGGCGGGTTATGGTAGAGAAATTAACATTAAATTATCTGGCAACAACTCTGGTAAACATTCCTGCAGTCAGCATGCCAATTGCACATTCTCTCAAAACTTGAGACATCTGTAGAATTGTGTTGTGTGACAAAAATGCACATTTTAGAGTGGCCTTTTATTGACCCCAGTACAAGGTGCACCTGTGTAATGATCATGCTGTTTAATCAGATTCTTGATATGCCACAGCTGTCAGGTGGATGGATTATCTTGGCAAAGGAGAAATGCTCACCAATGCATCTCCGGGGGCAAACTACCTGCCCTCCATGACACCTACAGCACCCAATGTCACAGAAAGGCCAAAAAGATCATCAAGGACATCAACCACCCGAGCCACTACCCGTTCACACCGCTATCATCCAGAAGGCGAAGTCAGAACAGGTGCATCAAAGCTGGGACCGAGAGATTGAAAAACAGCTTCTATCTCAAGGCCATCAGACTGCTAAACAGCAATCACTAACTCAGAGAGGCTGCTGCCAACATCGAGACCCAATCACCTGCCACTTTAATAAGTGGATCACTAGTCACTTTATACAATACACTCTAAATAATGCCATTTTAATTTGTAAGTCGCTCTGGATAAGAGCGTCTGCTAAATGACGTAAATGTAAATATAATAATGTTTACATATCTTACATCACATGTATATATTGTATTTTATACCATCTATTGCACCTTTGCCATCGCTCATCCATATACTTACATGTACATATTCTCATTCCCCTCTTTAGATTTGTGTGTATTAGGTAGTTGTTGGGGATTGTTTGATTACTTGTTAGATATTACTGCACTGTTGGAACTAGAAGCACAAGCATTTCGCTACGCTCGCGTTAACATCTGCTAACCATGTGTATGTGACAAATAACATTTGATTTGATACAAATTTGTGCACAGAATTTGAGAGAAATACGCTTTTTGTGCTTTTGGGACCAACACTTTACATGTTGCGTTTATAATTTTGTTCCGTATAGATAGAGAAAAGAGTTGAAGGAGAAAGAAAGGGAGAGTCAGCTTGGGTGAACTGAAATGTGTTAACAGTGACACAGAGAAGATGGATGAATCCTAATTATCACGCCTGGCTACTCAAGCGAGGAAAAGGAATTTAATCCACCAGACCAGTGTCAGACAGAAAGACTCCTAACTCCCGTTTAACCAGTAGGCTACCGTCGGTCTGCTTGTCCCTCAATACTGGTCTGACAACTATGCTGACTGGGCACTGATGACTATGTTTAGGCTCTCCTGCATGTGAGGTCATCAGGGCTGTGTGGAGGGGGAGGGGATGTGTGTGGACATGTGTAGGCTCTCTTGACAGACTGGTAACGTGCAAGATTAGGTTCTGGGCTCCGAGATTCATTTGTGTGAGTTTTTCTTCCTCACTACCACCTTATTAGAAAGAGCCACAGACACACCTACTGTAGCAACGCTGAGCTGTAAGTATTGGATGAGATACAACTGATCCAACAGATGAAAAAGGGAAGGTGTGGAGTTCGACAGAGAATAGATTAAAGAGTAGGAGAGAGAGCGTCATTTGATTTGATAGAGGGTTTGATCAAGAAGGCAGCCATCCCTCCTTTTACCTCCCAGAATAAAACACAAACAACAGCTGTTTCCAACACACACACACACACACACGCGAGACGCACACTCATAAACAGACACACACAAACACATCCGTCCTATCGTCATAGTAACGGTGAGGTCACTGAGTTTTGAGTTTGTCCTCAGCTCACCGCTGCTTGCTTCACACTCCTCAGCAGGAAATGAGAGAGAGCGCCTTTGATTCCTGTGTGCCCTGCCCTTCCCAACCCAGCGTTGTGTGTGTGAGTGATTCAAAGCACTGCCAACTTGGCACTGGGCTGCGGCTCTGAGCCTGTGGGAGCAGGCATGGGACCCAGCCTGACTAACAGTACCCAGAGTATTCTGTCTCACACACACACACACACACACACACACACACACACACACACACACACACACACACACACACACACACACACACACACACACACACACACACACACACACACACACACACACACACACACACACACACACACACACACACACAGTTGTGTTTAGAGCACCACAGAACAGCACAGCCTGGTACAGTATGGTGCAGTGGAGGCAGTTGGCCAAAATACACTCACATGACAATGAGACCTGAAGACTTACATCAAGGCTTTAGCTCGGCGTGCTAACACAGTACTGAGTAACCCAGACCAGATCACCCAGGTTGGATACCTGTTTAGTTGGTTGCTATAGAAGAGTAGGCTATGGTGTAGATTTTCCATGACACAGCCAACCACATTACACAGCACAGTAGTACTGCTCACAGAAACTCAATACAGCATATCCAATGTTAGACTAAAACCTTATAGCAACGCTTACAGGAACATTGCATATAATCTAATAATGACAAAGTCAGTTTCATACATAGGCTTCTCTTATTCAGCGGGCAAACCATTTGCAAAGCCACCAATATTAGAAAGCAGCCTTTGAGTCCAACCACTCCAGTCAGGAATGCTGGACTTTAGTGTACGCTTTCACTGGTGCTGGCACTGGACCACACTGAGATAGCCGTTTCAGGCGCAAATTGCCCTTCACCACAGATCTAGGATCAGCCTACCCACCCCTAATCCTAGGGTGGGAAACGCAAAACTGACCTTGGTGTCTAGGGGTAATTTCATTATATGCTGAGTAGGCCAGCCAGGCAGGAGAGATAAAGGGAGACAAGAGGAGAGCAGGGGAGAGTATCAATCAAATCTATTTTATAAAGCCCTTTTTATATCAGCAGTTGTCACAAAGTGTTTAGACAGATACCCAGCCTAAAACCCCAAAAAGGCAAGCAATGCAAATGTAGAAGCACAGTGGCTAGAAAAAAACCTGGAGAGGAACCAGACTAGAAGAGGTGGTCAGTGCTCTTCTGGCTATGCCGGGTGGACAGGGGCGAAAATCTGATATCCACTTTGGAGGGGACAAATACATGAAATTTTCTCAAGAGCAATTCCTGAGGGGGACACCAAAAGTAGTGCTGTAACACATAGCCTACATTGTAATATGGTAAATGTATATTGAGGAACCAAAGAAATAAGGTGTTTGCCGTACTCCTAACTACCGGTACCCAAAACTACACAACTAATCACAACAGCAATACCATTGCCTTTAACAAATCTTAGTTCAGTCACCAGTTTAAGTTGAGAGTGGGGGTATCCATGGTATTTTCCAATTATGTTCCTATTTTACAAGTCAAAAAAAATTGAGAACCTTTCATAATGTTGCCAAACAAAGACTCAACAAACTTACCTGAGACTCCCTGTCTCTGCCAGTCTGTCCCTGCATATCTCTCCCCAACTCTGCTGTCTGTGTGCCATCTGTTGCCTGCTCTGCCTAATGACATCATTGTGAAACATTTCCATTAGAATTTCATTTCTTTCTTATGAACATTTTATCAACTAGTCTTTGAGATATTAGGCTACTAGGGTTCTTACTATGCGTTTTGGTGTATTGAAAAATACTCTGATGTCCGTCTTTTATTTTTCTGCCATTTTTCTACCTGGCTGGCTACACACACAGTGTGTAGGTTATTTACAGTAGGAGATGGGCTTCTATCATCTTCAATCATTCTATATGGGCTTCGATCTAAAAGGTAGCTAGCAAATGTGAAACGGATTAAAATGACAAGAGTTGACAGCTGTATGAGTTCACCATTTACACAACATATGCTGCAACCTTTTGTAATTTTAATAGTTTGTTTCATATTGGCTGGCTTCCAACAATAGCTGAATTTGCAAAGCTAGCGAGCACCAATTCAGTTTCAGTGGTGTTTGCTATAATCTTTGCTACCCGGGTTAAATAAAGGTGAAATAAAATAAATAAATAAAAGTTCCCTTGCGACAATTTAGCTTTTGCAACGAGACCATTAAATAATTTTAAGACAATGGTAGATGAGTGTGTAGTTCTGTTCAGTTTGGACTTCAGTTTATCGCTAACCTTATCACAGGGACTTTGAAGCACTAACTTACATCATCTGCATGCTGATTCCATCTTTGACGACGCCACATAAATGGAATAGGTACTAGCTAGCTTAATAGTTAATATTTGCGCGCTAGCTCTGCATATTCAGCTAGTGTGTGTGTGCGCGATTGACTGGATGAACCTCACGGCAGTTACGTAGCAAGCTAAGGAACTGGCAGTGGATCAAACCATTGTGAGACAAAGGGCGGGGGGATCGCAATCTTTTGAAACTTAAAAACGCGCTATTAAGTGTCTATAATCAGCACAATTGCTTTCATTGCGTATTATTAATATTATTTAAATTACATAGTTATGTTTCAGTGATATATTGGGGGGGACAAATCATATTTTTCCCAGGATGGGGGGGTCGTGTGTCCCCCGTCCCCCCCGGGATTTCCGCCCCTGCGGGTGGAGATTGTAAGAGTCCATGGCTATTAAGGCCAGATCATTCTTCAAGATGATCAAATGTTCATAGATGACCAGCAGGGTCAAATAATAATCAGTGTGTTTCTAGAGGGTGCAACCAGTCAGCCCCTCAGGAGTTAATGTCAGTTTGCTTTTCTTAACTGAGCATTCAGAGGTTCAGACAACAAGTGTGAGAGAGAGAAAGAGATACAATCTAGTAGAGGAGAGTAAAGGAGAGCAGGGGAGAGTAGAGGGCATGGTGGTATTGGGTGTGTTGGTAACCTGGCCCCTGAGTCTCTCCGGGTGAGGCTGAGGACGGTTGGTTCCTTAATAAATGTCCATGAGTTAGCAGGAAATGGGACAAAGGTTGCAATATGCTGGAAGGGAGGGGCAGGAGGGAAGGAGGGAAAGAGAGAAATAAGACAAAAGAAAGATTGTGAGTGTGTAAATAAGAGAGAAATTGACTGCGCGAGAGAGCGAGAGAGGGAGAGATTAATATAGATGGATCCATAGAAATCTATTACAACTCTCCGCTGGTCCATTCTAGTGTTTTATAGTGTTGAAACTCAGCCAGAGAGAAGACTACAGGGAGACATCTCTACTCACCTCACTGCCCTCACACTTATATACTCTCATGAACAGATATATAACTCATACACATTATAAGGTAGTACAATAGGTACAGTGCTTTATTATCCATGTTTGTTAGAGAGATGGACCTGTACATTTCACAGTGCAATGGCTATGTGCAATGTACTGTATGTAGCCTACCATGTGAATGAGATGCTCCATTTATTCTATACAGCAGCAGTATCAGTAGCTACAGTCAGCAGTAGCCTGTACTAACTGGCCTTGACATGCACCCTGTGAACCTACAGTAGCATGACAATACCCCATGCAGCTTCAGCCCTTCCATGGTCCACTTCCTAAGTGGGGCACAAAAGGCTGGTTTATTGTGGCTCTGTTCTGTGGCATGTCAGTACTGCCTGAGTAAACACACACACAGAGAGTGAAGGCCTAGACCTATCTGAAGAAAATAAACTTGGCTCCTAAGACCGTCACGAACTTCCACATATGCACCATCGAGAGCATTCTGTTACGCTGTATCACCGCCTGCTACAGCAACTGCATCACCCGCAGCCGCAGGGCTCCCCAGAGGATGGTGCGGTCAGTCCAACGCATCATCGGAGGCACAGTGCCTGCCCTCCAGGACATCTACAGCACCCGGTGTCAGAGGAAGGCCAAGAAGATCATAAATGACCTTAGCCAGCCGACCAACGGCCTGTTCAGCTTGCTACAATCTAGAAGGCGGAGACAGTAAAGGTGCATCAAAGCTGGGACCGAGAGACTGAGAAACAGCTTCTATCTCCTGACATTGCTCATTCTGATAATGCTCGTTCTGACATCTAATTTATTGATATTTATTTTTGTGTGTGTGTGTGTGTGTGTGTGTGTGTGTGTGTGTGTGTGTGTGTGTGTGTGTGTGTGTGTGTGTGTGTGTGTGTGTGTGTGGTGCAATGGAACAGTCCAACACCAAGTATGTCCTACTGTGATGATGTGTTGTAGGGGAGACAGCTGCTCTTCTGTGTCCTGAATATGCTGCAGCAGGAGAGAAGTGGAGAGAGGGGAAAAGGAAGAGGAGACAGGGGGAGAAAGAAAGAAAGAAGAAGAAAGAAAGAAAGAAAGAAAGAAAGAAAGAAAGAAAGAAAGAAAGAAAGAAAGAAAGAAAGAAAGAAAGAAAGAAAGAAAGAAAGAAAGAAAGAAAGAAAGAAAGAAAGAAAGAAAGAAAGAAAGAAAGAGCAGAAGAGTGACTAGTGGCTGTGAGTCTCTTATGTTATGCGTCAGTTCTTTCATTCTCATGGCATTACTCACCTCCAGAGGCCAGCTGCTTAGTGCTACATGGGAGGTAACACACACACACACACACACACACACACACACACACACACACACACACACACACACACACACACACACACACACACACACACACACACACACAGAGTACAGAGGAGTTTATTGATGAGAACTCAGAGGCTGAATAGGAACAGAATTCTGTGGCGTAATCCGGCCATGATGCAATCTTCCAGATCAGTGGTTCCCAAACTTTTTATAGTCCCGTACCCCTTCAAACATTCAACCTCCACCTTGCTAAACCCTTCATGTCTTATCCACATCCTAGCCCCATCCTAGCCTCAACCCTAACCCTACGCTTGCTTCATGTCCCCTTCCTAGCCTCAACCCTAGCTTCATGTCCACATCCTAGCCTCAATCCTAACCCTAGCTTCATGTCCCCATCCTAGCCTCAACCCTAACCCTAGCCTCAACCCTAACCATATCATATTTGTGTACCTTTTCTCCATGTGTTTTATGTGTTCCTCCCTGGTGCGTCAGTAAAATATGAAAATAGTCTGGGTAGCCATTTGATTAGAGGTTCAGGAGTCTTATGTCATGGGGGGTAGAAGCTGTATAGAAGTATCTTGGACCTGGACTTGGCGCTCTGGTACCGCTTGCCGTGCGGTAGCAGAGAGAACAGTCTATGCTAAGATGATATAGCATACAATAAGCCCATGACAACAAAAAGACAACAGTCACATAGTGGCGGAATAAATTAAACTACACACATTTGTTTCATCACAAAACTGGAAAGCAACATCTGTCCAGTGAAGTCCACAAAGCAAATATTGCATGTAACAAACATCTATCACCTGCAGCATGGTCAAGCAAGTTAATATTTGACAGTTTACTAAACAACTACTGTTTTTGAACCCCAGAGTTACCGCAAATCATCACAAAGACAACAGGAACACTGCCTCTGCTAATCCAGCACCATTTCAATTTAAACATTTATATATCATCAAATAAACAAAGCTACAGTGCCTTCGGAAAGTATTCAGACCCCTTGACTTTTTCCACATTTTATTACGCTACAGCCTTACTCTAAAATGGATTAAATAAATACAAATCCTCAGCAATCTACACACAAAACCCAATAATGACAAAGCGAAAACAGGTTTCTAGAAATATTTGCAAATGTGTCAAAAAATAAATAAATAAATACCTTATTTACAGAAGTATTCAGACCCTTTGCTATGAGTTTTGAAATTGAGCTCAGGTGCATCGTGTTTCCATTGATCATCCTTGAGATGTTTTTACAACTTGGAGTCCACCTGTGGTCAATTCAATTGATTGGACATGTTTGGAAAGGCACACACCTGTCTATATAAAAAGGTCCCACAGTTGACAGTGCATGTCAGAGCAAAAACCAAGCCATGAGGTAGAAGAAATTGTCCACAGAGCTCCGAGGCAGGATTGTGTCGAGGCACAGATCTGGGGAAGGGTACCAAAATATTTCTGCAGCATTGAAGGTCCCCAAGAACACAGTGGCCTCCATCATTCTTAAATGGAAGAAGTTTGGAACCACCAAGGCTCTTCCTGGAGCTGGCCACCTGGCCAAACTGAGCAATCGGGGGAGAAGGGCCTTGGTCAGGGAGGTGACCAAGAACCCGATGGTCACTCTGACAGAGCTCCTCTGTCAGAGTTTGGAGTTTGCCAAAAGGCACCCAAAGACTCTCAGACCATCAGAATCTTGTTTATCTGGTCTGATGAAACCAAGATTGAACTCTTTGGCCTGAATGCCAAGCATCACATCTGGAGGAAACCTACAGCAAAGCATGGTGGTGGCAGCATTATGCTGTGGGGATGTTTTTTTAGCGGCAGGGACTGGGAGACTAGTCAGGATTGAGGCAAAGGTGAACGGAGCAAAGTACAGAGAGATTCTTGATGAAAACCTGCTCCAGAGCGCTCAGGACCTCAGATTGGGGGCGAAGATTCACCTTCCAACAGGACAACAACCCTAAGCACACAGCCAAGCCAACACAGGAGTGGCTTCGGGACAATGTCCTTGAGTGGCCCAGCCAAAGCCCGTACTTGAACCCGATCGAATATCTCTGGAGAGACCTGAAAATAGCTGTGCAGCAACCCTTCCAATTCAACCTGACAGAGCTTGAGAGGATCTGCAGAGAAGAATGGGAGAAACTCCCCAAATACAGGTGTACGAAGTTTATAGCGTGATGCCCAACAAGACTCGAGACTGTAATCGCTGCCAAAGGTGCTTCAACAAAGTTCTGAGATAAGGGTCTGAATACTTATGTCAATGTGATATTTCAGTAGTTTATTTTTAATACATTTGCAACAAACAAATGTACTTGTTTTTGCTTTGTCATTATGGGGTAACTGGGATAACTTAGATTGATGAGGGGAAAAAAACAATTGAATGCATTTTAGAATTGTTTTTTTTTTACCTTAATTTAACTAGGCAAGTCAGTTAAGAACAAATTCTTATTTACAATGACGGCCTAGCAACAGTTAACTGCCTTGTTCAGGGACAGAAAGACAGATGTTTACCTTGTCAGCTCAGGGATTCGATCTAGCAACCTTTCGGTTACTGGCCCAACGCTCTAACCACTAGGCTACCTGCCACCCCACAATAAGGCTGTCACATAACAAAATGTGAAAAACGTCAAGGGGTCTGAATACTTTCCGAATGCACTGTATATATTCTTAGTTTACTACACTGAAAACAGACTTAAAAAGATACCAAAAACAATTTAGTCCAATCAATGTTGCTAAATATCATGTGGCTGTCCATGGAACTGTTTTCTGTCTGTGTGTACGTGGAAGTAAAAATAATTTGGGGGACTCACTCTACTTGTAGACTTGTTGAACACCAATGCCGTCCTCCTCTCTTCCATGTTGGCTAAATGGTCTGTGTCTCTGTACGCTTTTAGTTTTTATTTTATTTGGCTACCTAGATAAAATGCTTGCTAGCCTAAATTCCTCGCATGAGCAACAATGAACCAGCTAAGTTAGCTAGCTAATTAACGTGAGTCTAGTAGGCTACATCTACGCTACATATTGAACTTCAATCATCTCAGTCCAGTGCCTCAAAATATGAATTTATGGTTAGATCAGAATCGCCGTCATAATCATTGGGCCTGTACAGAGAAATAAGTCAGTCAAAACCACAAGTCTCAAATCCCCATCTCCATCCATGGGTTAGTAAAAGGCTGATTTAGCAAGATAGCTACCGCAGGACATTGACCAGAAACAGACATGTTTATCTGACAATTATGTTTTGCTCAGGATGTGATTTGATTGGTGTGAAGCCGAATCCAAACTGACCTCCCTTAGGGGGCGTTTTGCCGCGCCAGGACAACCCACAGTTGAGCTCAGTCCGATGCTGATTGGCGAATTATTTTATTGAAAAAATGATCAAGGGAAGCCAAATACTTTCTGGCATCAATCAAATGATACAGCAGCAACATGTCATACTCTTTTGGTCCAGACATCATCAGATACATGGGCTACACATAATGAGACAGAGGGGCGCTGTTTCCCTCGCTCGGATGATTTATCTGAGATTCAGCCACTTGCGAATTGAAAGAAAATTATGAAAACGAGACGAAAGACTAATTATGTTTAAATTGTATTTTTTTTATTGGTAAAATATTTGGGGAAGCCCTTGCTTCCTTTGACATCCATGAATATACGCCACTGTCCATGGGAGGTAACACAAACAGCTGGCATCACTGACATGGATGCTCTTTCCCTGTCACTCGATCTGTGTCACATCTCACAGGAGGGTATAGGGAGCAGCAGGACAGATCACCCATGAAGATAGGTTTTGTGTGTGTCTGTGTGTGCGCGTGCGTGTGTAATTGTTGGTAATGAATGGCGATTAGCAGACACCCTGTGGGAGGATACCTGAACTAGGATCCCTCATGTCACCTGGGAGAGAGAAAGAGAATTAAGTCAGAGGAGGAGAGAGAATCAAGGAAGAGTTGGAATGAGAGAGAGAGGGAGTGAGAGAAAGAGAGGAGGATTGGTAGAGAGTGGGTGTGGGGGAGGAGTGGAAAGGAGGAGGTAGAGAAGAGGGGGCAGACTTCTTTGTCTGGTAGTTAATATTCCATCTCTGTATGATGCAGCAAGGCAGAGGGAGGGAGGCATGTAACACAGATAGCTGTTCTACTTAAGACATACCAGAGAACTCTTCAATATGACATGCCGTAGGCCGCATTGGCATCTATGAGAGGCTGCCCTCTAGTGGTGGTAAAAACCACAGCATATACAGTATCATAAGGCACCCACTCTATACAACTAGAAAATAGGTTTCAATACAAATAAATAAGGCCAACACGATAAGGCTACAGCAACTGCTATTCTTATCTGCATAAACTGATTAGTTACAATGATTATGATTAAAGCAGCTGGTGATTGTGTTGCAATATGAATGGGAAGTTGTGTACAGTAGTTATTAATGTGAATATAGGTCAGGATGGAATGAGCTCACTTCCTGTTCTATTCTGATGAAGTGGCTGCATGTTTTATTGACTTGATTATGATTATGGTGGCTGGCTGGGTTCAAACAGAGCCAGTCTCACTGGGTACAGTATGATGTTTATTGTTTACTCTACATTAGGCGTATTTGAGACCTAGGTTCAAAAACATATGCATTTGAATATTTGTTATTTAAAATACTTTTTCTGTGTATTTGAGTATTTTCAAATACACAGCCCAAAACAAGTACTTTAATTTGAGTATTTTAATGGTTATTTGTAAAAACCAAATAGTATTTCAAAGTATTTTCAAACAGTTTAAAATACAATTTTCAAATACCTAGGCTAAAAGGTATGGGAGTCTACACTGAGTATACAAAACATTAGGAACACCTGCACCTTTCATGACAGACTGACCAGGTGAATCCAGTTGAAAGCTACGATCCCTTGATGTCACCTGTTAAATCCACTTAAAATCAGTGTAGATGAAGGTGAGGAGACAGGTAAAAAAAATAAAAGTTAAGCATGGATTGTGTATGTGTGCCATTCAGAGGGTGAATGGGCAAGACAAAACATTTAAGTGCCTTTGAACGAGGTACGGTGTAGGAGCCAGGCGCACCGGTTTGAGTGTGTCAAGAACTGCAATGCTGCTGGGGTTCACGCACTCAACAGTTTCCCATGTGTCTCAACAATGGTCCACCACCTAAAGGACATCCAGCCAACTTGACACAACTGTGAGAAGCGTTGGAGTCAACATGGGCCAGCACCCATGTGAAATGCTTTCGACACCTTGGCCTGACAAATTGATGCTGTTCCGAAGGCAAAAGGGGGTGCAACTCAATATTAGGAAGGTGTTCCTAATGTTTTGTGAACTCAGTGTATAACACATTTTATAGATCTTAGATACACACACACACACACACACACACACACACACACACACACAATATACACAGTTGAAGTCAGAAGTTTACATACACCTTAGCCAAATACATTTAAACTCACAATTCCTGACATTTAATCATAGTAAAAATTCCCTGTCTTAGGTCAGTTAGGATCACCACTTTATTTTAAGAATGTGAAATGTCAGAATAATAGTAGAGAGAATGATTTCTTTCTTTCATCACATTCCCAGTGGGTCAGAAGTTTACATACACTCAATTAGTATTTGGTAGCATTGCCTTTAAATAGTTTAACCTGTGTCAAACGTTTCGGGTAGCCTTCCACAAGCTTCCCACAATAAGTTGGGTGAATTGTGGCCCATTCTTCCTGACAGAGCTGGTGTAACTGAGTCAGGTTTGTAGGCCTCCTAGCGCACACTCGCTTTTTCAGTTCTGCCCACAAATGTTCTATAGGATAGAGGTCAGGGCTTTGTGATGGCCACTCCAATACCTTGACTTTGTTGTCCTCAAGCCATTTTGCCACAACTTTGGAAGTTTGCTTGGGGTCAATGTCCATTTGGAAGACCCATTTGCGATCAAGCTTTAACTTCCTGACTGATGTCTTGAGATGTTGCTTCAATATATCCAGATAATTTTCCTTCCTCCTAATGATGCCATCTATATTGTGAAGTGCACCAGTCCCCCCTGCAGCAAAGCACCCCCACAACATGATGCTGCCACCCTCGTGCTTCAGGGTTGAGATGGTGTTCTTCGGCTTGCAAGCATCCCCCTTTTTCCTCCAAACATAACAATGGTCATTATGGCTAAACAATTCTATTTTTATTTCATCAGACCAGAGGACATTTCTCCAAAAAGTACGATCTTTGTCCCCATGTGCAGTTGCAAACCGTAGTCTGGCTTTTTTTATGGCGGTTTTGGAGCAGTGGCTTCTTCCTTGTTGAGTGGCCTTTCAGGTTATGTCGATATAGGACTCGTTTTACTGTGGAAATATATACATTTGTACCGGTTTCCTCCAGCATCTTCACAAGGTCCTTTGCTGTTGTTCTGGGATTGATTTGCACTTTTCGCACCAAAGTACGTTCATCTCTCGGAGACAGAACGTGTCTCCTTCCTGAGCGGTATGACAGCTGCATGGTCCCATGGTGTTTATACTTGCGTACTATTGTTTGTACAGATGAACGTGGTACCTTCAGGCATTTGGAAATTGCTCCAATGGATGAACCAGACTTGTGGAGGTGTACAATTTGTTTTCTGAGGTCTTGGCAGGTTTCTTTTGATTTTCCCATGATGTCAAGCAAAGAGGCACTGAGTTTGAAGGTAGGCCTTGAAATACATCCACAGGTACACCTCCAATTGACTCAAATGATGTCAATTAGCCTATCAGAAGCTTCTAATACCATGACATCATTTTCTGGAATTTTCCAAGCTGTTTAAAGGCACCGTCAACTTAGTGTATGTGAATTTCTGACCCACTGGAATTGCGGTACAGTGAATTATAAGTGAAATAATCTGTCTGTAAACAATTGTTGGAAAAATGACTTGTGTCATGCACAAAGTAGATGTCCTAACCGACTTGCCAAAACTATAGTTTGGTTAACAATACATTTGTGGAGTGGTTGAAAAACGAGTTTTAATGACTCCAACCTAAGTGTATGTAAACTTCCGACTTCAACTGTACCTACATATATTCACACACACACAAAAGTATGTGGACACTCCAAATTAATGGATTTGGCTATTTCAGCCATACCCGTTGCTGAGAGGTGTATAAAATCGAGCACACAACCATGCAATCGCCGTAGACAAACATTGTCAGTGGCCTTACTTAATGGCCTTACTGTAGAGCGCAGTGACTTTCAATGTGGCACCGTCATAGGATGCCACCTTTTCAACAAGTCAGTTCGTTGAATTTCCGCCCAATTCAGTTGGAGTGACTTAATAAATGTAAATGAGACAGATAAAATTGTAAGTTCAGCAAGACTACTGTCACCCCCCCCCAAAAATGTGTGACATAAAGTGGTTTCTGTGCCAACGCTAGTCTCATTTGCTTGTGTGCATGCGGCTATTCAAAACAGGTGCCCATCCACCATCTTCACTGGAATGGTTTGTGTCATCATGAGTAATAAAACATGCAAATGCATGAAAGCCTATGTTTTGCCCTTCATAAGCTGATATCTGGTTATTTTCTTCCCACTAGGTGGCATCTAACAGAGGTCAGTTGAACATGTTAGCTAGAAGCACCTTAGGTCTTTTTCCATCTTGATGCTACCAAGCATTCTCTTCTTAAATCAATGGAGCAACACTGAAACTACTGAAACTAGAATGGAAATGGAGGAGAGTTTTTCTGCTCAGGACCCAGAGTTCCTTTCATCAGCTGGATCAGGGGTAGACTGGCAGCCTGACACAGAGCAGGTAGAGACAATCTCTGAAGACTCAGAGCAGATCTCCAAAGAGGCTGAGAGCGTCTCCTCTGAGCCCAACCAGGTCTCCGCAGACCTGGGTAGGGTGTCCTCTCAGCTGGCCTTCATCACCTTCCGGAGGCAGCTCCTCCACAACCGGCGGATCATGCTGCTGAAGATGCAGCAGTTCAGAAATAAGAGAAAAGACAGGGAAGGTGAGTGGTCTGGTCAAGACAATCATAATAGTGGGGCTATGGGGAAATCAAACTCAGACAGACAGCACACACACACACACGTGTGCATACACTAACATAATAACCATACAAGGAAACCAGGGTTGGTTGTCACTTTTTACTCATGTGTATTTCTCAGGACCAGTATATCTTACAAGACAATTTTCAATATTAGGAGAAAGATCAAGGTATTGGGTTGAAATGCGTCATCTATGCAAAGCCACTTTAATAACTCTACCTACATGTACATGCTACCTCAAATAACCGGTGCCCCCACACATTGACTCTGTATCGGTACCCCCCTGAATAAAGTCTCGCTATTGTTATTTCACTGCTGCTCTTTAATTACTTGTTACTTTTATCTCTTATTCTTATCTGTATTTTTTGAAACTGCATTGTTGGTTAGGGGCTCGTAAGTAAGCGTTTCACTGCAAGGTACCTATTGTATTCGGCGTACGTGACTAATAAAATTTGATTCAATTTGAAATGGGGGACCTGTTTTATCCTCATATCTTAATCCAACATGGACTGAGCTCAGTTGTGCACCACTCCTCTTTCTATTCTGGTTAGAGCCAGTTTGTGCTGTTCTGTGAAGGTAGTAGTACACAGCGTTGTACGAGATCTTCAGTTTATTGGCAATTTCTCACATGGAATAGCATTCATTTCTCAGAACAAGTATAGACTGACAAGTTTCAGAAGAAAGTCTTTGTTTCAGGCCATTTTCAGCCTGTAATTGAACCCACAAATGCTGATGCTCCTGATACTCAACTAGTCTAAAGAAGGCCAGTTTTATTGCTTCTTTAATCAGCGAACAGTTTGCAGCTGTGCTAACATAATTGCAAAAGGGATTTATAATGATCAATGTGGCTTTTAAAATGATAAACTTGGAATAGCTAACAACGTGCCATTGGAACACATGGGGAAATGCTTGCTGATAATGGGCCTCTGTACACCTATGCAGATATTCCATAAAAAAAAAGATTAAAAAAGCAGTTTCCAGCTACAATAGTAATTTACAACATTAACAATGTCTACACTGTGTATATGATACATTTTATGTCATTTTAAAAAGGACAAAAAATTAGATTTTTTTTCAAAAACAAGGATATTGACCCCAAACTTTAGAATGGTAGTATGTATACATACATACATACATACATACATACATACATACATACATACACATATACACAGTTGAAGTTGTAAGTTTACATACTTGGAGTCATTGAAACTCCTTTTTCAACCACTCCACAAATTTCCTGTTAACAAACTATAGTTTGTGGCAGGTTGGTTAGGACATCTACTTTGTTCATGACACAAGTAATTTTTCCAACAATTGTTTAGACAGATTATTTCACTTATAATTCACTGTATCACAATTCCATTGGGTCAGAAGTTTATATACACTAAGTTCACTGTGCCTTTAAACAGCTTGGAAAATTCCAGAAAATGATGTCATGGCTTTAGAAGCTTCTGATAGGCTAATTGACATCATTTGAGTCAACTGGAGGTGTCCCTGTGGATGTATTTCAAGGTATACCTTCAAACGCAGTGCCTCTTTGCTTGACATCATGGGAAAATCAAAAGAAATCAGCCAAGACCTCAGAAGAGAAATTGTAGACCTCCACAAGTCTGGTTCATCATTGGGAGCAATTTCCAAACACCTGAAGGTACCACGTTCATCTGTACAAACAATAGTACGCAAGTATAAACACCATGGGATAACGCAGCCGTCATACCGCTCAGGAAGGAGACGCGTTCTGTCTCCTAGTGATGAACGTACTCTGGTGCGAAAAGTGCAAATCAATCCCAGAACAACAGCAAAAGGACCTTGTGAAGATGCTGGAGGAAACCGGTACAAAAGTATCTATATCCACAGTAAAACGAGTCCTATATCGACATAACCTGAAAGGCCGCTCAGCAAGGAAGAAGCCACTGCTCCAAAACCGCCATAAAAAAAACAGACTACGGATTGCAACTACACATGGGGACAAAGATCGTACTTCTTGGAGAAAAGTCCTCTGGTCTGATGAAATAAAAATAGAACTGTTTGGCCATAATGACCATCGTTATGTTTGGAGGAAAAAGGGGGAGGCTTGCAAGCCGTAGAACACCATCCCAACCGTGAAGCACGGGGGTGGCAGCATTATGTTATGGGGGTGCTCTGCTGCAGGAGGGACTGGTGCACTTCACAAAATAGATGGCATCATTAGGAGGAAGGAAAATTATGTGGATATATTGAAGCAACATCTCAAGATATCAGTCAGGAAGTTAAAGCTTGGTCGCAAATGGGTCTTCCAAATGGACAATGACCCCAAGCATACTTCCAAAGTTGTGGCAAAATGGCTTAAGGACAACAAAGTCAAGGTATAGGAGTGGCCATCACAAAGCCATGACCTCAAGCTTATAAAACATTTGTGGGCAGAACTGAAAAAGCGAGTGCGAGCAAGGAGGCCTACAAACCTGACACCAGCTCTGTCAGGAGGAAGGGACCAAAATTCACCCAACTTATTGTGGGTAGCTTGTGGAAGGCTACCCGAAACGTTTGACCCAAGTTAAACAATTTAAAGGCAATGCTGCCAAATACTAATTGAGTGTATGTAAACTTCTGACCCACTGGTAATGTGATGAAAGAAATAAAAGCTGACATAAATCATTCTCTCTACTATTATTCTGACATTTCACATTCTTAAAATAAAAGTGGTGATCCTAACTGACCTAAGACAGGGAATTTTTCCTAGGATTAAATGTCAGGAATTGTGAAAAACTGAGTTGAAATTGGCTAAGGTGTATGTAAACTTCTGACTGTAAATCACACACACACACACACACAATATGTGATATAGATTATATAGTGTGTGTGTGATATATATATATATATATATCACACAAATATACACACACGACCAAAAGCATGTGGACACCTGCTTGTCGAACATCTCATTCCAAAATCATGAGCATTAATATGTAGTTGGTCCCCCCTTTGGTGCTATAACAGCCTCCACTCTTATGGGAAGGCTTTCCACTACATGTTGGAACATTGCTGCGGGGACTTACTACCATTCAGCCACAAGAGCATTAATGATGTTGGGCGATTAGGCCTGGCTCGCAGTCGGCGTTCCAATTCATCCCAAAGGTGTTCGATGGGGTTGAGGTCAGGGCTCTGTGCAGGCTAGTCAAGTTCTTCCATACCGATCTCGACAAACCATTTCTGTATGGACCTCGCTTTGTGCACGGGGGCATTGTAATGCTGAAACAGGAAAGGGCTTTCCCAAAATTTTTGCCACAAAGTTGGAAGCACAGATTTGCCTAGAATGTCATTGTATGCTGTAGCGTTAAGACTTCCCTTCACTGGAACTAAGGGGCCTAGCCCAAACCATGAAAAACAGCCCCAGACCATTATTCCTCCTCCACCAAACTTTACAGTTGGCACTATGTATTGGGGCAGGTAGCGTTCCCCTGGCATCTGCCAAACCCAGATTCATCCGTCGGACTGCTAGATGGAGAAGCGCGATTCATCACCCCAGTGAACGCATTTCCACTGCTCCAGAGACCAATGGTAGCGAGCTATACACCAGTCCAGCCAACGCTTGGCATTGCGCATGGTGATCTTACGTTTGTGTGCGGCTGCTCGGCCATGGAAACCCACTTCATGAAGCTCCCAACAGTTCTTGTGCTGATACTGGTTCCAGAGGCAGTTTGGAACTCGGTAGTGAGTGTTGCAACCGAGGACAGGCGATTGTTACGCGCTAAGCGCTTCATCACTCGGCGGTCCCGTTCTGTGAGCTTGTGTGGCCTACCACTTCGCAGCTGAGCCGTTGTTGCTCCTAGATGTTTCCATGTTTTCACAATAAACCGGGGCAGCTCTAGCAGGGCAGAAATTTGACGAACTGATTTGTTGGAAAGGTGACATCCTATGACAGTGCCATGTTGAAAGTCTCTGAGCTCTTCAGTAAGGACATTCTACTGCTAATGTTTGTCTAGGAAGATTGCATGGCTGTGTGCTCGATTGTATACACCTGTCAGCAACGGATTTGGCTTAAATAGCCTAATCCACTCATTTGAAGGGGTGTATGTATACATACTTTTGTGTATATATAGTGTACTGCATGTCTGTGTGGCACGCACGCACACACATTACTTTAACCTATGAGAAACACATACATTCTCCTCACTTCATGCTGACATGAATTGACCAAGTGGATGAGTTCTTTCAAAGAATTCACACATTAACTTTCAAAATAGTCGGCCTGGTCTCAGACTAGACGTAACATAGTAAACATCAATCTGGGGCAATCAAATCAGTATGATATATTACATTTGGTATGGTTACATAAGACAAGGTACTTTAGGTAAATATGAAAGCAGGGTGGTTGGCTGGTTAGAACATCTAGCAACCCAAAGGTTGCATGTTTGAATCTCATCACGGACAGCTTTAGCTAATTTTCAACTTTGCATATAAGCTAACCCTTCCCCTAAACTTATCCGCTAGCCTACCTAACATCAGCCACCTCGCTAACATTAGCGTTAGCCACCTAGTTAACATTAGCGACAACATATTGGAATTCATAACATATGTTACACATTTGCTAAACCTATTTGTAGGAATTGTAATTTGTAACATATACAAAATGGATGGACATCCACGTAATTAATACATACCATATGAAACATAACATATACTAATTGGAGTCTCCCAGACATTTACTATGTTGTGTACCCGAGTCCAGGTTGAAATCTAAATTAGACAGTGCCATTTAGATTGTGAGTAACTAGCACTGTGAACACCAACCCAGGGAGACAACCAACCCCGGTCTCCCCTACTTATTGAGGAACTGAAAAGTAGTGTTGGTTTCTTGTGTTCTGAAGCTATCCCAAAGCTTTTCAACCACATCTTCCACTGTCTCCCTCCATCGCCCAGCTCTGTCCCCTACAGTCTCTTTCCCAGAGGAGTCCGAGCCTACAGAGCTGCAGGCCATAGAACAGGAGCTACAGGATCTGGTGGATCGAGAACAGGAGCTACTACAGATACAGACAGACATTGGACCTGATCACACCCCACTGTCAGGTACACACCTGCTCACTATACCAGTCCTGTACACAGCAAATACATTTTGAAACAAGCTGCCGTATCCTAGATATTTTAAGCTTGATCGTTTGCTTGAGCCTAAAGTGCAGGAGAGATCTTTGTCCTGTCCGTAAAAACAAACTACCGGTATTGATTTATGCTTTCCATTCATGTTTGGGTAGATGTCAATAGGATGTTTCATAACTTTATTTCCTCATGACTGACCACACATTTTCTTTATAGACTATACAGAGAAACTCATGGCCCCCTATCAAGGAGTGTATGTCCTACCGAGTAACACACCAGAGAACATGACACAATATACACAACAGGCTACACCTCCTGCTGCGCCAGGTATGTGTGTGTGAGCATTGGTAGGATGAACAATTAGGTAGAGTAGATGCATGAGAGAAGCTCTGACATAAGCTCTACAGTACTTGCAATTTGTCCATCTACAGTATGTCCAGGTGAGCATAGATGGCAACTACAATGCCTGTTTTCTCCTCTCCTCCAGAGGCCATAGTGGAGGTGGAGAAACTCAACAGTGACCCAGCGATCGTCCAATGCCCTATCTGCGAGCAGGTCGTCACCACGGAAACGTATCGCAAAATAGGCGGGGCAGCCTGGATGCTATGCCTCGTGTCAGGCATGTTAGGGTGAGTCTAGGGTGAGTCTAGTTCTAGTATCAAATGTCACAGAGTAGGAGTGATGATTTAGGAGCTGCTCCCCCATGTTCATGTGGTCGTATTCATTGTTATATAAAAAGCAAAACTGACCATAGGTCAGCACTCCTCTAAAACATCCGACCTTAGATCAAAGTCTAGGGGCAACTTTATCCTACAACCAGATAAGCAGAAACCAGATGTGCGCTCACTTTGGTCTGTCTTAATTAAGCAATAAGGCCCGGGGGGGTGTGGTATATGGCCAATATACCAGGGCTAAGGGCTGTTTTTATGCACAAAAATGCAGAGTAAATAGATACAGCCCTTAGCCGTGGTATATTGCACCCCCCCGAGATGCCTTATTGCTATTATAAACTGGTTACCAACATAATTAGAACAGTAGAAATACATGTTTTGTCATACCTGTGGTATAAGGTCTGATATACCATGGCTTTCAGCCAATCAGCTTCAGACCTCGAACCACCCAGTTTATAATACTGTATAAACCCCCTCTGCCAGGTGTGTGGCTGGGTGCTGTCTCATCCCATTCTGCTTGGACAACCTAAAGGACGTCAGACATCGATGCCCTGAGTGTCACGGCAACATCTACACCGCAGAACGGATGTGAAGACAGAATGGTACTTCTACAGATACTATATCACTGGCTACTGTTTCTCTGGTGTTGGATGGAGAGGGACAGTGAATGGAGTGGTTGGATGGGCGTTATGCCCTCTGACCTGTGGGACATTAGAAGGCGAGAGACTGGACACGGCTCTTATGACACCTGGTGGCTGATGCTGTACAGTACTGTGTTATGATCACAGTTTGGGGGGGATGGAGATTGACTGTTGTTGGGGTGATAGTTTTTTTCTTGAAAAAGTTGGGAGGATGATCCTAAAAAGCACTGGGAATCTCAAGCCGTGTCCAGCTGTGACAGCATTTGGTTCCATCAACGGTGCAGATACCAACAGAACCTGAGAAGACTTTCTGACCAAAATTATGGACTGGAATAACACATACTGAAAGAATATAGCATTCCTTGCTTCATTATTTTTAGAACATATGTTTGTATATTCTTAAGAGAGAAAATGTTTCTACTCACCAGAGACCGTATGAGAACATGATCATTGAAGCCTAATCAACGCATTGGTCATGCAAATGTCAAAGGGAAAGCAGGTGATGCACTGACAGTAAGCCATTTACCACACAACCACCTAGGATTTATGAAAATGAAGACAAATATATACCAGCAAGCAACAATAGCCTTTATATTCTACTTCCCTCTTTCTTTACAGTGACAAAGGTCAACGTAAGTGAATTAACCTGGCAAATGTTTTGGACTAGGACTATTTTCCTTTCAAGTGTTTTGATTAATCTTGTGGAACTACATAACATCAAATCTAATAATGCCTCAAATGCTTACTACTTTTATATAGTACAATTATACAATGGAGTATGATGCTGTGTTTGTTTTGACAGCTTAACATCATTTCAAAAGATATTCACAATAAAACTTTACTTTAACAATAATCTCAGCAGCCCAGGACTAAACCTCACGTGGAGCGCTGACCTCCAGCCACAGATGTTAGGAGAGACTTTCACAATTCACCACATTTTATTGACACAAAAGGCATTCAGTACATATACATATTTTTTTATATTATTTAAAAAATAGATATAATGGATGTGCTACACATGTATAAAAATATGCATGACATTAATGTGTACACAATGTGCAAAACGTACAGTGCCTTGCGAAAGTATTCGGCCCCCTTGAACTTTGACCTTTTGCCACATTTCAGGCTTCAAACATAAAGATATAAAACTGTAATTTTTTGTGAAGAATCAACAACAAGTGAGACAATTATGAAGTGGAATGAAATTTATTGGATATTTAAAACTTTTTTAACAAATAAAAAACTGAAAAATTGGGCGTGCAAAATTATTCAGCCCCCTTAAGTTAATACTTTGTAGCGCCACCTTTTACTGCGATTACAGCTGTAAGTCGCTTGGGGTATGTCTATCAGTTTTGCACATCGAGAGACTGAACTTTTTGCCCATTCCTCCTTGCAAAACAGCTCGAGCTCAGTGAGGTTGGATGGAGAGCGTTTGTGAACAGCAGTTTTCAGTTCTTTCCACAGATTCTCGATTGGATTCAGGTCTGGACTTTGACTTGGCCATTCTAACACCTGGATATGTTTATTTGTGAACCATTCCATTCACAAGGTGAATCCACCAATTTGTAAGTCGCTCTGGATAAGAGCGTCTGCTAAATGACTTAAATGTAAATGTAGATTTTGCTTTATGTTTTGGATCATTGTCTTGTTGGAAGACAAATCTCCGTCCCAGTCTCAGGTCTTTTGCAGACTCCATCAGGTTTTCTTCCAGAATGGTCCTGTATTTGGCTCCATCCATCTTCCCATCAATTTTAACCATCTTCCCTGCCCCTGCTGAAGAAAAGCAGGCCCAAACCATGATGCTGCCACCACCATGTTTGACAGTGGGGATGGTGTGTTCAGGGTGATGAGCTGTGTTGCTTTTACGCCAAACATAACGTTTTGCATTGTTGCCAAAAAGTTCGATTTTGGTTTAATCTGACCAGAGCACCTTCTTCCACATGTTTGGTGTGTCTCCCAGGTGGCTAGTGGCAAACTTTAAACGACACTTTTTATGGATATCTTCTTCTTGCCACTCTTCCATAAAGGCCAGATTTGTGCAGTATACGACTGATTGTTGTCCTATGGACAGTCTCCCACCTCAGCTGTAGATCTCTGCAGTTCATCCAGAGTGATCATGGGCCTCTTGGCTGCATCTCTGATCAGTCTTCTCCTTGTATGAGCTGAAAGTTTAGAGGGACGGCCGGGTCTTCGTAGATTTGCAGTGGTCTGATACTCCTTCCATTTCAATATTATTGCTTGCACAGTGCTCCTTGGGATGTTTAAAGCTTGGGAAATCTTTTTGTATCCAAATCCAGCTTTAAACTTCTCCACAACAGTATCTCGGACCTGCCTGGTGTGTTCCTTGTTCTTCATGATGCTCTCTGCGCTTTAAACGGACCTCTGAGACTATCACAGAGCAGGTGCATTTATACGGAGACTTGATTACACACAGGTGGATTCTATTTATCATCATTAGTCATTTAGGTCAACATTGGATCATTCAGAGATCCTCACTGAACTTCTGGAGAGAGTTTGCTGCACTGAAAGTAAAGGGGCTGAATAATTTTGCACGGCTAATTTTTCAGTTTTTTATTTGTTAAAAAAGTTAATATCCAATAAATTTTGTTCCACTTCATGATTGTGTCCCACTTGTTGTTGATTCTTCACAAAAAATTACAGTTTTATATCTTTATGTTTGAAGCCTGAAATGTGGCAAAAGGTCGAAAAGTTCAAGGGGGCCGAATACTTTCGCAAGGCACTGTATGTATGGCGTACAGATGATGACAGAGACTTGACAGTGTGCGTGTGGGAGGGGGGGTTAGATGTCTTACTACACTGAACAAAGATATAAAAAACGCAACATATAAAATGTTGGTCCCATGTTTCATGAGCTGAAATAAAATATCCCAGAAATGTTCCATACGCACAAAAAGCTTATTTCTTTCACATGTTGTGTTGGTGAGCATTTCTCCTTTGCAAGATAATCCATCCACCTGACAGGTGTGGCATATCAAGAAGCTGATTAAACAGCATGATCATTACAAAGGTGCATCTTGTGCTGGGGACAATAAAAGTCCATTCTGAAATTTGCAGTCAAGTTTTGAGGGACTGTGCAATTGGCGTGCTGACTGCTGGAATGTCCACCAGGGCTGTTGTCAGAGAATGGAACATTAATTTCTCTACCAATTCATTTCTCTACCATGAACAACCGAATAATTTCTGAACAAACGGTCATAAATCATCTCAGGGATGCTCATCGGCGTGCTCGTTGTCCTCACCAGAGTCTTGTTCGGGCATCGTAAAGACTGCAGTGGGCAAATCCGCACCCTCGATGGCCACTGGCACGCTGGAAAAGTGTCCTATTCATGGTTGAATCACGGTTTCAACTGTACCGGGTAGATGGCAGATGTCAACGTTGTGAACAGAGGGCCCCATGGTGGCGGTGGGGTTATGGTATGGGCAGGCATAAGCTATGGACAACGAACACAACTGCATTTTATTGATTGCAATTTGAATGCACAGAGATCCTGCGGCTCATTGTCGTGCCATTCATCCACCGCCATCACCTCATGTTTCAGCATACACAGCCCCTGTCAGAAAGATCTGTACACAATTTCTGGAAACTGAAAATGTCCCAGTTCCTCCATGGCCTACAGAGCTGCAGGCCATAGAACAGGAGCTACAGGATCTGGTGGATACTCAGACAGGTCACCCATTGAGCATGTTTGGGATGCTCTGGATCGATGTGTATGACAGCATGTTCCAGTTCCCACCAATATCCAGAGGAGTGGGACAAGAGGAGTGGGACAACATGCCACAATCAACAACCTGATCAACTCTATGTGAAGGAAATGTGTCGCGCTGCCTCGGGCGGCAGGGTAGCCTAGTGGTTAGAGCGTTGGACTAGTAACCGAAAGGTTGCAAGTTCAAATCCCCGAGCTGACAAGGTACAAATCTGTCTTTCTGCCCGTGAACAGGCAGTTAACCCACTGTTCCTAGGCCGTCATTGAAAATAAGAATTTGTTCTTAACTGATTTGCCTAGTTAAATAAAGGTTGAAATAAAAGAAAATGGTGGTCACACCAGATACTGATGGTTTTCTGATCCACGCCAGTACTTCTTTTTTTTTTTTTAAAGGCATCTATGACCAACAGATGCATATCTGTATTCCCAGTCATGTGAAATCCATAGATTAGGCCCACATTAATTTATTTCAATTGACTGATTTCCTTATATGAACTATAACATTTATACTTTTGTTCAGTGTAGTTACGTTTCAGACTAAGAACCAGGGTTGAACGGGAGACCGTACCATTCAGAAGCCACAGAATTAGGTAAGGCCCAAATCAATATTTGCTTGCAATGATCAACATGATGACATCTTGTTATAAGATAGTGACAACACAAATGCACCAGTACTGTAAGTGTAAGGCTATGGCCCTATTGCTTCACTAACATCCTATTAACAGTAGTAGTACACAGGTTTGACATGATTCAGAATGTTTTAGAATCCAACTATGATATTTTACAGCATACCCATGTATATAGATGCATTTGGCCATATATTTCTGGTATGGGTGGTAAAAAACATTTACAGTAATCTTCCTCTTGCATATATACAGAAAAAACGATTGATTTTATAAACACAAAAATGTGATAAATACAATTTTAAAAAAGTGGCAACAATAGATATTCACCAATGTTTCACTGCCTTATTAGGCAACAATTGAAAAACAAATAATTCCTTGATAGCCCTAAACCACAGTTAAAAGCATCTGGTTCCTAATGGTAACAGAGTGTGTACAGTATTTGGCATTATTACCTGCCTATAGGTTTTCCTTAGTGTTTGACTTGTTGGATAAGAATGATTGTTCAAACATAAAAATAAAGCCATGATATTCCAAAGTGCTGTACAGTACAACTGTATTAGTTCTATACAATATTGATCAGAATAATATTTGGATTGAGATGCTGAATACTACTAAACTCGTTTGACATGATATGCCAGGTAGAACTACACAATGCACATTTAAAAAGGCATTATACGTATAAACATCATCATCAAATTCAGCCACAAAATGGTAGCTATACCAGAAGCTTAATGTCATCCCTTTTAGTTTAACTCTGTTGGTCACACCACTGTGGGTGTTTACTATGCGTTTTACCACATAACACAAACCAAACAGGACAGATGGAACAGTCATACAAAGCTGTTCTGTGAGACAAACCTTTTAAAAACTCAGCCTATGAAAGTTGTTCATTTGTCTTATGAACGTCCAACTTCATCAAAATAAAGACTCCTCAAGTGAGTTGCAGCCAACTCAGTGACAGAGACAAATATAGCCCGATATCAGACATTGTTTAAAACGTGCATTCAACAACACAGAGACTTACAGAAAGGGCACATAGAGACACACATGCAGACAGGCACATGCATCATTTCTCAGACAGAACCACAGACACACAGTGAGAGACAGAGACAAATGCAGAGATTTGACAGAGACTTCAGGACAGACAGAGAAGATTACAGTATAGCACCTCTTTCTGCCAGAGGTCATGCGGCCACATTAAAACATGTCACAAACACTTGTAGGATACAAAACAACTGGCACTCAGACTATCATGCCAACTTCTTGTCACTCATTGTCATGTCAAACATGCTTGGCAATGAGCAATGGAGTTGGCAAGAGCACAGACAGACTTGGGACCAGGCTAGCATACAGTAAGTATACACACATTAACCTCTATGTAGTGTACCTGTGTGATAGCATAATTGTTCCCTTGCCACTGATACGTCAGTTGTCTTTCAGAAGATAAAGCTGCCAACAATGTAAAGTCTCCATTTTCATTCAGACAGATCAACTTGGAATCTTTGAATTGAAAGTACACAAAGATAACCAACACGTGGATCGTCATTTTGTCAAGAAACGGTTCATTAAAATCTTTATCTGTGATTCAGATTTCCTTGTGTGAGGTGCAAGTGTAAGGCCCGCCTCCTTAGTGCATAGCTCATAGTGGGAGGAGTCCACACCTCCTCATCCAATAGGAGTGAGTCTTTGTTCTCAGTGTCAGTTCAGTTCATAGCTTAAAAAGTCCAACTGACCATAGCGTCTGTTTAGTTCAGGAAAAAAACAGTCTCATCCAATACAATATGTAGCTATGTCGCAATACCAAATATAGGTATGTCGCAAAAAAAAGACCAGTGTAAAACAGCCTTGTACTCTGTCAGTTTTACTTGTGTCAGTTATGCTGTTTGTCGTGGCTTGTGCACAACAGATCTGTAATAAACAAACCACATTCTCAGACTGACTGTATGGCACAGCAGCATGCTTCCACAGAGCAGTGGCTGTAGATCCAGACCCTGTAGCATGACCGATGTGAAACGCATGCCAAGTTCACAGCAAGGAAAGCTGAACAGCGTAAGGCTGACTGCCATGTGTCGTGTAGTGAAAGCTTTGCCCAACTCAATAAAAACTCCCGCAGTGCTGAGGGAACATTAACCTTGTTCTGGTTCAAATAACTCTCATTTACAGGATATTTACATACCGTCTGCCTCCTTGTTCATTTGGCTCTGGTCCCAGTACTCCTATGAAACATCCAATGCCCTGATCACCAGCTGGCTAATCTTATTATATGGCATAATTTTTTAACATTTTTTTTACGTTTTAAATACACATGGAGGACTAACCTCACCAGGTCTGCAATTGTTACCTTGAGTCCCTCTATCCCTACACCACTCCTCCCCTTCCTTCCTCACTCACTCCATCCATCTCCTTCTCCCTCAGTCCCAGTGCAGCTGCAGGTCGTGTGTATCCAGGAAGTCTGAAGGAATCCCAAGGGGTGTGAGCCCCCCCGCGGGGTCGGACGGCATGGTTAGATCCAGCCACTCCATGTTGTCCAGGGCTGTGTCGGAGAGGCCCATGTTGAGGGAGGAAGGGGGAGACGTGGAGTCGCAGAAGGACAGCTCTGAGGTGTCCATGGGAGAGTAAGGTTGATCAAGGAGCTGGGACTGCAACTCCTCAATCAGACCCAGGGTGCGGGGGTCCGTGGTTGGGGACGGGTTGTTCAGAGTCCCCTCCAGGAAGGCCTCCAGCTGGTTGTCGGAGGCCAGGCTGGGGAGGGGCAGGGAGTCGAAGGGAGGGGTGGGAGGGGGAGCTACCTGGATCTGTGGAGGGGTTCTGGACAGGGCGGTGTTGACAGGGAGGGTAGTGATGTTGGCTGTCACAGGGACAGACTTAGTGCTTAGAGAAGGCAGGTCCTGCTGGATGAATGGAGTGATCTCTGAAGGAGAGAAGAGACAGGAATAGGATAGCAAAGATCATCCACCTGTATTATAACACAGGCTGAAGTCCAAAAAGAAACTCCAACCTTATCACTGTTTGCAGACATGAAAAGACCAGATCGTTGTAACTCAGTAACTTCAGGGTTAGGACAAGGAGCTAAAAGGTGTAAATGTTTCTTCATGCTGTAAGTTCTCACCTCCACTCTGAATCAGGATGTCAAACAGGTCGTCCATCTGCTGGCTGGTTGCCGTGGAAACCTGAGAAAAAGCCAATAAGGGGGTGGAGATGCATGACCAATAACATGACTCTCTCGGGTGTGACCAATTGCATTACAGAGCACACATGATACATTTGTGAATGTGTTGGTGTGTGTGTGTGTGTGTGTGTCTTACTGTACGAGCGTGTGTGTTCACTAGGGTTGAATACTTTCCCAGTGTTCTACAAAATGTTTCATCCAGAGAATAAAATCACCTTTCTCCCATGTAACCCGGTATTTCCCGCCAAAACCAGAAGTGTCATTCAAAAGCATTAGAAAATATATAAATAGGCCTAGGTCTGGATTTGATTAGGGCTTTGATTGAAAATTCAAACCTGATGCAACCTGAGCCCGATTAAATACATTCATGAGCCCTACACTAAAAAGACATTTAATGAGCCCAAGCCCAAAAAACTCAAATGACTGTGCCGTTATCCAATACATAGCCTATATGATATAGGCTACTCCACATTATACACGACAGAAAAACATAAAAGCACAGATGTAGCTAGCTATATGCTCTCTTGGGTAAATAAATTAAACTAGCTCCAGTAGGCTAATCTTTTTGAGTGTAGACTATCACTGTATTGTATTATATGGCCTGGAATTACACACCTCGTTCAAACCACGATAAAGCAGAGCGAGAACATTGAATTCTGGTGCAGCACAAGAGGCCTATAAAGTCACAAGTACAGGCTAGCGTGTTGGATTTACATTTCTCATAATATTTCCACGTTATTAGCCTACCTCCTCTCTCTCTCTTTAGTGTTCTTTCATTCCTTCCTCGCTTTCAACAGTGAAATTAAATACGTTTTGTTGTCCTCATCTTCATCATTCTAATGACATGCTTGAATAATGTATGACTAGAATTAGATGCAGACGGCTTTCACTTCTCTTCACGAGCATTGAATGGTTATGGGTCTGAATAATTAACTGCTATAGCCTACCGCCATCGAGAGTTCACGCTTCTTTCAAACTACCTGGGAGTTCTATTGGGCTGCTATATTTAACATTCAGAAAAAAAGAGCTTCCGTCCCTCGTTGAATAGACTATACGTATAAGAAATGCTAAAAGCATAATGTCCAGAAAGCTATTCTAGTCTAGCTTTTTTTGCATGGGACTCCAAGAGCTAAGGAGCATTTTTTTACAGAGAGTCCAACGGAGCACAGATGCTTGCGTATTGCGCAAGAGACAAGGCTATAAATTAGAAGCTTATTATGCATAACCCATCATTAATTACCTAAATATAAGGCACTGATTGTATTACCTGGCCTCTGTAAATTGGTGAAGAATCAGCTTGATCGCCCTCTGTCTAAGACGCTTGGACCTTATTTTTCGATATTGTAAGTGATTTCGTTAACAAAACTCCCCCATAAAGAAAATGAGAATTAAAAACAGGTTCAGCCTCTGGTTCGATCGTGATCTTGCAGAGTTACTCCACCACGAGAATTGCATTTGGCGAATGGCTCGGCACACGCATACTCAGGCATACTCTTGTTCAGGCAAATGAGAAATAAGTGCACTCAGGCTGTCTGGCAGGCCAAAGTTAGTTACTTTAACCTGTTGGGGCTAGGGGGCAGTATTTTCACGGCTGGATAAAAAAACGTACCCGATTGAATCTGGTTACTAATCCTACCCAGTAACTAGAATATGCATATACTTATTATATATGGATAGAAAACACCCTAAAGTTTCTAAAACTGTTTGAATGGTGTCTGTGAGTATAACAGAACTCATTTGGCAGGCAAAACCCTGAGACATTTTCTGACAGGAAGTGGATACCTGATGTGTTGAATTACCTTTAAGCCTATGCCATTGAAACACACAGGGGTTGATTAATGTTTTGGCACTTCCTATTGCTTCCACTAGATGTCACCAGCCTTTACAAAGTGTTTTGAGTCTTTTACTGTGAGATCTGACCGAACAAGAGCCATGGAACGGTGATGGCCGATTAGACTCTGGTGCGCGAGTTCATGTTGGGTACCCTCGTTCCAATACGTTATAAAAGAGAATGCATTCGTCCACCTTGAATATTATTCATGTTCTGGTTAAAAAAGGCACTAATGATTTATGCTATACAACGTTTGACATGTTTGAACGAACGTAAATATATTTTTTCCCCTCGTTCATGACGAGAAGTCCGGCTGGCTTAGATCATGTGCTAACAACACGGATCTTTTTGGATATAAATGATGAGCTTTTTTGAACAAAACTACATTCGTTATGGACCTGGGATTCCGGGAAGTGACATCTGATGAAGAGAATCAAAGGTAATGGATTATTTACATAGTATTTTCGATTTTAGATCTCTCCAACATGGCCGTTTGTCTGTATAGCAAAGCATATTTTTCTGGGCGCAGTGCTCAGATTATTGCAAAGTGTGATTTCCCAGTAAGGTTATTTTTAAATCTGGCAAGTTGATTGCGTTCAAGAGATGTAAATCTATAATTCTTTAAATGACAATATAATATTTTACCAATGTTTTCTAATTTTAATTATTTAATTTGTGGTGCTGACTTGACTGCCGGTTATTGGAGGGAAACGATTTCCTCAACATCAATGCCATAGTAAAATGCTGTTTTTGGATATAAATATGAACTTGATAGAACTAAAAATGCATGCATTGTCTAACATAATGTCCTAGGAGTGTCATCTGATGGAGATTATAAAAGGTTAGTGCATAATTTTAGCTGGTTTTATGGTTTTGGTGACCCTGTCTTTGAATTGACAAAACATTACACACAGCTATTGTCAATGTACTCTCCTAACATAATCTAACTTTATGCTTTCGCCGTAAAACCTTTTTGAAATCGGACAACGTGGTTAGATTAAGGAGATGTTTATCTTTCAAAGGGTGTAAGATAGTTGTATGTTTGAAAAATTTGAATTTTGACATTTATTTGGTTTCAAATTTGCCGCTCTTGAAATGCACCTGCTGTTGATGGAGTGCACCACGGGGGGGACGCTAGCGTCCCACCTAGCCCATAGAGGTTAAGGAGCAGTTCTCCCTCTTTGGGTCTAACCCCAAGAAGTTCTGGAAAACGGTTAAAAGACCTGGAGAATAAACCCTCCGCCTCACAGCTGCCCATGTCCCTTAAAGTTGATGGTTTGGTTGTTACTGACAGGAAGCACATGGCTGAGCTTTTTAATCACTACTTCATTAATCAGGATTCCTATTTGACTCAGCCATGCCTCCTTGCCCGTCCAAAATTTCCTCATCTCCCACCCCTTATAATGCGACTAGCCCCGATGCTCCTCCCTCTTTTTCCCCTGCCCCGCTACAAAGTTTCTCCCTGCAGGCAGTCACTGAGTCCGAGGTGCTAAAGGAGCTCCTTAAACTTGACCCCAGAAAAACATCTGGGTCAGATGGTTAAGACCCATTCTTCTTTAAGGTTGCTGCCCCTATAATCGCCAAGCCTATCTCTGACCTTTTAACCTGTCTCTCCTCTCTGGTGAGGTTCCCATTGCTTGGAAGGCAGCCACGGTTCGTCCTTTATTTAAAAGGGGAGATCAAACTGTTATAGGCCTATTTCTATTTTGCCTTGTTTATCAAAAGTGTTGGAAAAACTTGTCAATCAACTGACTGGCTTTCTTGATGTCTATAGTATTCTCTCTGGTATGCAATCTGGTTTCCGCTCAGGTTATGGATGTATCACTGCAACCTTAAAAGGTCCTCAATGATGTCACCATTGCCCTTGATTCTAAGCAATGTTGTGCTGCTATTTTTATTGACTTGGCCAAAGCTTTTGATAGTGTAGACCATTCCATTCTTTGGGCCGGCTAAGGAGTATTGGTGTCTCTAAGGGGTCTTTGGCCTGGTTTGCTAACTACCTCTCTCAAAGAGTGTAGTGTATAAAGTCAGAACATCTGCTGTCTCAGCCACTGCCTGTCACCAAGGGTGTACCCCAAGGCTCTATCCTAGGTCCCACGCTCTTCTCCATTTACATCAACATAGCTCAGGCAGTAGGAAGCTCTCTCATCCATTTATATGCAGATATGCAGAGTCTTATACTCAGCTGGCCCCTCCCTGGATTTTGTGTTAAATGCTCTACAACCATGCTTTCTTAGTGTCCAACAAGCTTTCTCTGCACTTAACCTTGTTCTGAACACCTCCAAAACAAAGGTCATGTGGTTTGGTAAGAAGAATGCCTCTCTCCCCACAGGTGTTATTACTACCTCTGAGGGTTTATAACTTGAGGTAGTCACCTCATACAAGTACTTGGGAGTATGGATAGACGGTACACTGTACTTCTCTCAGCACATATCAAAGCTGCAGTCTAAAGTTAAATCTAGATTTGGTTTCCTCTATCGTAATCACCCAGCTGCCAAACTGACCCTGATTCAGATGACCATCCGACCATCCTACCCTCTTAGGGCTCACTCCCCCCTATCTGAGATATCTACTGCAGCCCTCATCCTCCACATACAACACCCGTTCTGCCAGTCACATTCCGTTAAAGGTCCCCAAAGCACACACATCCCTGGGTCGCTCGTCTTTTCAGTTCGCTGCAGCTAGCGACTGGATCGAGCTGCAACAAAACACTCAAACTGGACAGTTTTATCTCAATCTCGTCATTCAAAGACTCTGTCATGGACACGCTTACTGACAGTTGTGGCTGCTTGCATGATGTATTGTTGTCTCTACCTTCGTGCCCTTTGTGCTGTTGTCTGTGCCCAATAACGTTTGTACCCTGTTTTGTGCTGTAACCATGTTGTGTTGCTACCATGTTGTCTTAGGTCTCTCTCTATGTAGTGATGCGTGTTTTGTCCTATATTTGTATTTCATTTATTTATATTTTTAATCCCAGCCCCCGTCCCGGCAGGAGGCCTTTTGACTTTTGGTAAGCCGTCATTATAAATAAGAATGTGTTGTCAACTGACTTGCCTAGTTAAATAAAAATAAAACCTGAAAGAGGTAGGCTAGGATATCTATATATCAATCTTGAACAGGATGATCTGTTTTGGATGCAATTTCAATGGAGTTGGAGAGATCAAGACTGCAAGAGAGTATTTGCATGTGCACTGACTTAAAGCAATAATATTTATATTTAATTTATTTGATTTAACCTTTATTGAACTAGGCAAGTCAGTTAAGAACAAATTCTTATTTACAATGACGGCCTACCCCGGCCAAACCATAATCCGGACAACGCTGGGCCAATTGTGCGCCACCCTACGGGACTCTCAATCACGGCCGGTTGTGATAGAGCCTGATATCTATTTGTTTTATTTAACCCTTATTTTACCAGGTAAGTTGACTGAGAACACATTGCCATTTACAGCAACAACTTGGGGAATAGTTACAGGGGAGATGAATGAGCCAATTGCAAACTGGGGATGATTAAGTGACCATGATGGTATGCCAGGACACCGGGGTTAACACCCCTACTCTTACAATAAGTGCCATGGGATCTTTAATGACCACAGAGAGTCAGGACACCCGTTTAACGTCCCATCCCGAAAGACGGCACCCTACACATGGCAATGTCCCCAATCACTGCCCTGGGGTATTGGGAAAAAAAAAAAAAGGGTGCCTCCTACTGGCCCTCCAACACCACTTCCAGCAGCATCTGGTCTCCCATCTAGGGACTGACCAGGACCAACCCTGCTTAGCTTCAGAAGCAAGCCAGCAGTGGAATGCAGGGTGGTATGCTGCTGGCATGAACCAGGGTCTGTAGTGACGCCTCTAGCACTGAGATGCAGTGCCTTAGACCTGTTTTAAAACTCTGCAGCTGCAATAAAATAAAAAATAATAATCTTCGATACAATTAAAAAATAAGTTGATCCCCGAAAGCCAGATGGAGATGTGTAAATGAGATGCTCATTCGGGCTTTATATTACTGCAGCAAATGTAGGACTACCGGTCACAATAAAATGTTACCATGAGATGATAGGTCTTTACGTAGATGGGCTGTCTGTCCCCGACCTAAGCTTTGATGATTCATCATGCATTGACCAGAGAGAGGGCCATAGAGAACTCAGATGTAGACATTGCATATAATTTAACTTCATGCTGTTCATACAAATTTGATTATAATTTACCGGTTTCTCGCAGTTATTTATGCCGGGAAAAGGGCGTGGTTTTGGGCAGTAAATCTTGGTAAATGCCATTCAACCCTAGTGTTCACCTGTGTGAGGTTGTTGGCCTGCTGCAGGTTGCGGGTCTGTTTAACTGCATCCTCGTAGCGGGGTGGCTCCCTGGTCTTGGGGGGCTGGGTAACGAGGGAGGAGGGGTGGAGGATGAAGGCGGGCTGGGATGGAGAGGGGGACTGGAGGAATTGAGAGAATAGGAAAACATTTAACACAACCTACCTGGTCTGTAACAAAGACTCATATACTGAATGTAAGATTTGAAAGAGAAAGGTAGGTTTGCAATATGTATTTTGCATCACATTTAGGTTAGAGTATGATGTTTTCCTAATGATAAATAGAGAAAGCGTACCTTGTTAACAGGCCCATTGGAAAGGTTGTGGATGGGTGAAGCCCCACGGGAAGAGAGCCTGTTATCTGGGGAGCTGCTCAGGAAACACTGGGGAGGCATGTCGGGCCTAGTCTGGTTCTCCACCATCCCAGAGCCAGGGCTGTTACAAACTGTAACAGTCTGTAGAAAAGACAGAAGGGGGTAAAAATACAGGATCGTAGTGTTAAAGAAACCAATTAACTAGCCTGCTAATATCAACGCACTTGCTAAGTCTAGGGGTCTTACGCCTAGTTAACTGGTCTGTAACCTGATTTAAGATGTGCATCAATGTGAGAAATCAGTGTATGAGCACCGTGACTTGAAATCACCTGCAAAATGTGGTTGTGATTAGTTATCTGCTGAGTGGAGGCTGTCTCCATCTTGGTGGTATGCAGCTGGGAGATGGAGGCTTGCATCAGACCTGGGGCTTGATTTGACAACGTAGCCTGGAGGACAGGAAGGAGGATCTGAGTAGAGCCATCCTGGGCCGTGAGTAGGGTCTGGGAAACAGGCTGGCCTAGAACCTGGGACACTCTCCCCTGGTGGCTGATGAAGAACTGGGGCAGGCTGGGGGCCGGATTGGGCTGGGAATGGGGTCTGGAGTTACAAATGACATCCTCTACCTTCACCACAGTGGGGATAGTCTGGGGGGCCAGGGTTGAGTTAACCATGGCTGAGCAGTTAGGAAGGACCCTGCCTTCCATTTTGACTGCGTTGGAGGTCTGGATCATGGGGACAGGGTCTGAGGGTCCCTGGGTCTTCTTCTCCACCCCCAGCTGCATCTTGAGCTCCTCCACCAGCCTCTGCTCCTGCTCCAGCTTCCTCATCAGCTCCTCGATCTGACGTTCCTTCTCATGGAGCCGCCGGTCCTTCTCCTCCGGGACAACACCCAGCCCAAGGTGGGACATCCCAGTGCCTGTCCGACAGAGGCTCACCCTCTGGGGGTCGCAAAGGAGCGTGGATACCCTGGGCATCCCTCCATCGTCTCTGAAGGTGGCGAGGTCTGTGGGGATTGGGGACACTGGGGGTGTGGCGCTCATGCTCTCTGGTGCCACCTGGTGGGCAGGTAAGAGAAGTGCAGGGGATGAGCCAACCTCTATGGGAACTGAGGAGGGGAGGGTTTTAGGGCCAGGGCTTGGGACTGTGGTAGGGGTGCTGGGACTCTCCTGGTAGGGCTTCAGCCTCTCGATGAGATCAGTCTTGGTCCCCGAGACAGGGAGGCTTCGCAATTTCAGCTCCAGTTTCAACTCGGCCACCTTCATGTCCTCCAGGTTAGGAGGCAGGTGGCCAGGCTTGCGGTTGGACAGGCTGTTGTTGGGACGGACAGGGGCGGGAGGAGGGACAGTGACATGGGGGGCAGGAGGCAGGGACAGCACTATAGAGGTTGGCAGGCCGCTCACGCCGCTGTTCTGACCTTCAGCTACAGGCCTGGAGGAGGAGAGGGAGGTGAATGGAGAGAGAAACAAGAGGAAAAGGGAGTGTAAAGAGGGTGGAGTGAGATATGGCAAAGAAGGGAGCGGGGAAATGTGGGGGAAAGAGGGGTGGAGAGAGAGGGAGAAGGGAAATGTGGGGGAAAGAGGGGTGGAGAGAGAGGGAGAAGGGAAATGTGGGGGAAAGAGGGGTGGAGAGAGAGGGAGAAGGGAAATGTGGGGGAAAGAGGGGTGGAGAGAGAGGGAGAAGGGAAATGTGGGGGAAAGAGGGGTGGAGAGAGGGAGAGAAGGGAAATGTGGGGGAAAGAGGGGTGGAGAGAGGGAGAAGGGAAATGTGGGGGAAAGAGAGGGAGAAGGGAAATGTGTTAGCAATATGAAAGGAATAAGAAGCTTCCTCTGCCATGCACCTTAGTACACAATCAGTCAACAGAACAATGCAGAGTTCCAACAATAACTGACATACACAGTTCTAATGGGCCTTGGATCAACTCCCACTAACAGGGAAAATATAGAAAAGGCCAAAACAACATCCTACAGGTTATTAATATCATTACAGAGGATTTGTTATTGGAAACTAGCTAATTGTCAGTTTGCCATTCAGACCATTGGAAACAACAACAGTTGGTTTGCTTTTTAGGTACTTTCCAGCTAACATAATGCTCTCTTGTAAACCTTTGTTTGAACAACAGGTAGACAGATTTCGTCATTACGTCAGAGGTTATTAACCTAGTAGGGGGAAATTAGAGGTCTTCACGGGTCCAAATAGTTGGACTCGTTCTGAAATGGATCCATGGCTTTCCCACCTGACATGCTTAAATATATCTATTTTCTTTTAACAAAGTACAGTCAGACGTGTTCCGAAAAGGCCCGTGGAAAAACAAACCTGTGGTAAAAACAGACCCGTGCTGGTTTGGATCCGAGAGATCCGTTCAGATCCGAGAGTAGAAAGAGAGGGAGGAAGAAACCTCCGACTGGGTGCTGCCAGCGCAATCAATAAACAAGTGATATTGGGCAAATAATCCACAGTTACGTGTCCTTAACTGCCTAGAACAATTTTTTTAACTATTCGTTGCATTTCGATGTGTAGCATATTCAAAACTTTATAGCCATAAATGTCCACCTCACATTGGCTACGCATGGCCTGTCTGCAATGAACTTGAAACATTGTATCAACTGACACAGCTGTAAGCTATTTGTGCAAGGGATAAGAAGTAAATCAGGTATTTTATGATGTTTCCAATTCTTTTAAGTGAACTGGTGTAAATTATTTTTAAAACAGCTGGTTTAGATTCGTAAATAGGCCGGCAATAATAATAAACAACAATAATGATCAAACAAATGAAAAATACAAAAAATAAATACATCAAAGTCAGAAAATTGCATGAAACCTGAATAGCGAGTTGCACACAGTCCACTTGGCCGCGCCAACGTTCTCCTCATCTTTGTCCACTATAATATTAAAACTTGGCGGCTTCTTTTCACTATACTCCTTCTCCTCTAACTTTCGTTTTACTTCAATGAAAAAGGCCTCCATCTTAGCAATCAACAGTAGCCTAGGCCAGTGGTTCCCAACCAGGACTCATGAGACCATAGGCTTACTAGGCACATGACAGGGTTACTTTAGGGGTACTCCGGGCAGAGCCAAATACAGTTGGTGGTACAGTAACTGAAAAATGATGGGAACCACTGGCCTAGACCAAGGCTCCTTTCACTCACATTCTCTCTCTCCCCTCAGCAGCAGGGGCATGTGAGGTGAGCAGCCGGAACCAGTTTCAAATGGACCTGAGCTATACATTTGATTGAGTTGCAATTGGCTGACACAAATAACAAGCTTGCACAGTTCTAATCACTTCACACGCAATTATATCAGACCCGACCCCAATACGAGACAAAAGTCTGAATTTAGGACCCGGACTTAGTGTTGGGCGGCATCCAGATTTTCATACTGTCATACTGTTTTTGTACCCTACTGGGGTATAAGGTATTACTAAATATGCACACAAGGGGCGGTATTTCAAAAAAATGTATGCCCAAAACAATTTAGGCAACCGGGATCTTGATCCAAGAGGGGAATGAATGTCTCTGCTGTAACCAAGGTTAATCTTGAAATCTAGCCACTTCGCTAGCAATTTAGCAAACCAAATACATAGCTGGAGCCCTGAGCTGGATATCATTTGACAGATTTCTTATAGTTATACTTCATTTAAAGGAAAATTCCACCCAAAAACTATCTTTTAGTATTTGTTTCATTAGTCCATTATAGACATAAACACAAAATGTTTTGCTTGTCAGCAATCTAGTTTTCAAGATTTGGTGATGATTTCTGTATTTTGAAAGTTACAATATGATGTAAAACACAGCATCATATGATGATAAATGCATCATACAGGGATGATTTCTGTATTTTGAAAGTTACATACAGTATCTTGAAAACTTGATTGCTGACAAGCAAAACATTTTGTGACTATGTCAACAATGGACTAAAGAAACAAATACCAAAATATAGTTTTTAGGTGGAATTTTCCTATAAGTTACAAGCAGTGGCGTAGCACGCACACCAGCGAGGCGGGGGTGCCGCCAACCCCCCGGTATTGAAAATCATACCATCTGTATTTTTTAAATATACTGTTTATACCGCAAAACCAGGGTATAGCCCAAGCCTACCCGGACCCGCTCAGATCTCGGAATTTCAGGTCTGTTGAGCCTCTGGGGCAAATGCTAACTTAAATCACATTTTTACTTAGCCTCCCATTGACAAAGTTTCGATTTGACCCCAGGAGTGTTATTTTTTTGCCCTGATATGACAGTAATATCCTACTTTAAGGGTGCTGGGAGGATGGTGTGGTAGTTGTAGTGCTGCTGCTGCTGTTGGTTGAGGATCTGCAGCTGGAGGAAGAGTTGCTGCTGGTGGAGGATCTTGGCGTAGGATGAGTCCATGGGGGCATCGCTGGCCTCCTGTTTCTGGTCTGGGGGGACATACTGGTGGTACTTTAACTTCTTTACCCGGGGCTTTGGCTCCTTGCCCTTCTTACTGCGATTCCTCTCTCCCGGCTGTTTGGGCTGGCTTTGCTGTGGGATAGAGGAGAAACATCAAGATAAAGAAGATGCACATGATTGAAAACTAGTCAGTCTGCCTTTTGTTCACCTGACTTAGAATTCCTCACAATCAAATGCCGACCGCATTATCTACCAAGAGAATTCTCTTCGATCATAATCACAGTCGTGTATATCCCCCCCCAAGCAGACACATGGACGGCCCTGAAAGAACTTCATTTGACTCTATGTAAACTGGAAACCACATATCCTGAGGCTGCATTTATTGTAGCCGGGGATTTTAACAAGGCTAATCTGAAAACAAGGCTCCCCAAATTCTATCAACATATCGGTTGTGCTACCAGGGCTGGCAAAACCCTAGACCACTGTTATTCTAACTTCCGCGACGCATATAAGGCCCTCCCCCTCCCTCCCTTTGGAAAAGCTGACCACGACTCCATTTTGTTGCTCCCAGCCTATAGACAGAAACTAAAACAGGAAACTCCCGCCCTCAGGTCTGTTCAACGCTGGTCTGACCAATCGGATTCCACGCTTCAAGATTTTTTCGTTCACGTGGACTGGGATATGTTCCGCATTGCGGCGAACAACAACATTGACGAATACACTGACTCGGTGTGCGAGTTCATTAACAAGTGCATCGGTGATGTTGTACCCACAGCATTTATTAAAACATTCCCCAACCAGAAACCGTGGATTGATGGCAGCATTCGCGCAAAACTGAACGTGCGAACCACTGCTTTTAAATCAGGGCAAAGTAAAAGTGTAATAGTTTAAATCAGGGCAAACTTTTACATGACCGAATACAAACAGTGTAGCTATTCCCTCCGCAAGGCAATCAAACAAGCTAAGCGTCAGTATAGAGACAAAGTAGAGTCGCAATTCAACGGCTCAGACACGAGAGGTATGTGGCAGGGTCTACAGTCAATCACGGACTACAAAAGAAAAATCAGCCCCATCGCGGATCACGATGCCTTGCTCCCAGACAGACTGAACAACTTCTTTGCTCGCTTTGAGGACAATACAGTGCCACTGACACGGCCCGCTACCAAAGCCTGCGGGCTCTCCTCCTCCGTGGACAACGTGAGTGAAACATTTAAACGTGTTAACCCTCGCAAGGCTGCCGGCCCAGACGGCATCCCCGGCCGCGTCCTCAGAGCACGCGCAGACTAGCTGGCTGGTGTGTTTACAGACATATTCAATCAACCCTTATCCCAGTCTGCTGTCCCCACATGCTTCAAGAGGGCCACCATTGTTCCTGTTCCCAAGAAAGCTAAGGTAAATGAGCTAAATGACTACCGCCCTGTAGCACTCACTTCCGTCATCATGAAGTGCTTTGAGAGACTAGTCAAGGATCATATCACCTCCACCCTACCTGACACCCTAGACCCACTCCAATTTGCTTACCGACCCAATAGGTCCACAGACGACGCAATCGCCATCACACTGCCCTAACCCATCTGGACAAGAGGAATACCTATGTAAGAATGCTGTTCATCGATTACAGCTCAGCATTTAACACCATAGTACCCTCCAAACTCGTCATTAAGCTCGAGACCCTGGGTCTCGACCCCGCCCTGTGCAACTGGGTCCTGGACTTCCTGACGGGCCGCCCCCAGGTGGTGAGGGTAGGTAACAACATCTCCCCCCCACTGATCCTCAACACTGGGTCCCCACAAGGGTGCGTTCTCAGCCCTCTCCTGTACACCCACGACTGCGTGGCCATGCACGCCTCCAACTCAATCATCAAGTTTGCAGACGACACTATAGTGGTAGGCTTGATTACCAACAATGACGAGACGGCCTACAGGGAGGAGGTGAGGGCCCTTGGAGTGTGGTGTCAGGAAAATAACCTCACACTCAACGTCAACAAAACAAAGGAGATGATCGTGGACTTCAGGAAACAGCAGATGGAGCAGCACCCTATCCACATCGACGGGACAGTAGTGGAGAAGGTGGAGAGTATTAAGTTCCTCGGCGTACACATCACGGACAAACTGAAATGGACCACCCACACAGACAGCGTGGTGAAGAATGCGCAGCAGCGCCTCGGCTTGTCACCAAAAACACTCTCAAACTTTTACAGATGCACAATCGAGAGCATCCTGTCGGGCTGTATCACCGCCTGGTACGGCAGTTGCTCCGCCCATAACCGGAAGGCTCTCCAGAGGGTAGTGAGGTCTGCACAACGCATCACCGGGTGCAAACTACCTGCCCTCCAGGACACTTACAACACTCGATGTCACAGGAAGGCCAAAACGATCATCAAGGACAACAACCACCAGAGCCACTGCCTGTTCACCCCGCTATCATCCAGAAGGCGAGGTCAGTACAGGTGCATCAAAGCTGGGACCGAGAGACTGAAAAACAGCTTCTATCTCAAGGCCATCAGACTGTTAAACAGCCATCACTAACATTGAGTGGCTGCTGCCAACATACTGACTCAAATCTCTAGCCACTTTAATAATGGGAAAATTGATAGAATCAATTTATCACTAGCCACTTTATACTATTTATATTATATAATGTTTACATAACCTGCATTATTCATCTCATATGTAAATACTGTACGCTATACCATCTACTGCATCTTGCCATCTTGATGTAATTAGATGTATCACTAGCCACTTTAAACAATGCCACTCTATATAATGTTTTCATAACCTACATTATTCATCTCATATGTATATACTGTACGCTATACCATCTACTGCATCTTGCCATCTTGATGTAATTAGATGTATCACTAGCCACTTTAAACAATGCCACTCTATATAATGTTTTCATAACCTACATTACTCATCTCATATGTATATACTGTACTCTATACAATCTACTGCATCTTGCCATCTTGATGTAATGTATCACTAGCCACCTTAAACAATGCCACTCTATATAATGTTTTCATAACCTTCATTACTCATCTCATATGTATATACTGTACTCTATACCATCTACTGCATCTTGCCATCTTGATGTAATGTATCACTAGCCACTTTAAACAATGCCACTCTATATAATGTTTTCATAACCTACATTACTCATCTCATATGTATATACTGTACTCTATACCATCTACTGCATCTTGCCATCTTGATGTAATGTATCACTAGCCACTTTAAACAATGCCACTCTATATAATGTTTTCATAACCTACATTACTCATCTCATATGTATATACTGTACTCTATACCATCTACTGCATCTTGCCATCTTGATGTAATTAGATGTATCACTAGCCACCTTAAACAATGCCGCTTTATATGTTTTCATACCCTGCATTACTCATCTCATATGTATATACTGTACGCTATACCATCTACTGCATCTTGCCATCTTGATGTAATTAAATGTATCACTAGCCACTTTAAACAATGCCACTTCATATAATGTTTACATACCCTACATTACTCATCTCATATGTATATACTGTACTCTATACCATCTACTGCATCTTGCCTATGCCGTTCGGCCATCACTCATTTATATATTTTTATGTACATATTCGTATTAATTCCTTTACACTTGTATGTATTAGGTAGTTGTTGTGGAATTGTTAGGTTATATTACTTGTTAGATATTACTGCATGGTCAGAACTAGAAGCACAAGCATTTCGCTACACTTGCATTAACACCTGCTAACCATGTGTATGTGACAAATACATTTGATTTTTACAGACTTGTTTTAATGAACAGGGACAGGTCTGACAATCTGTGTTCAGAAGTGACTCAAGTACTGTTTTTTTTCAATGACTGAAAGATGACAATCCAGATTTTAGTACAGAAAGATATATTTACCTTTATTTATTCAGCGATTTGGATTCAATGCTAGTTCAAAGACTGAGCTTTTGTTTCAATGTGAAGTTTGATGTTTAGAAAGTATACTTTCCTAAACAGTAGACAGAACAATGTGTCTGCTTACTTTCACTAGGGTGGGCCCTGGCTTTGAAGGAACGACAGTGACGATTGGCTGAGACGCGGGTGCTGGGCGACTGACTGGCAGCTCTTTGGTGGAGAGAGCTTTGAGGAAGTCTGCCGTTGTCTGGGTGACAACAGGAAAGGGCTGGGACAGAAGACAGAAGAACAGATTTCAGTCATAACTGTAAGCCTATAACTTACATAACTAAGTTTCTTGTTAATAATTTGCATTTCTCTGAACATTTACCTAAATTATTACAAACATTCAGGGGTAGACAAAGAAAGAGAGGTATGATTAGGGTTGCAAAGCTACTGGTAATTTACCAAAGTTACTTTGGTCATTTATACTTGGATAATAAAAAATAAAAAAATGTATTCATATACATACACATTTTTTATACACGTGTGTCCATATTTTCCATGAGTTTCTAGTCCAGGTTTCCCTACTCCAGTCCTCAAGTACTCCAGTCCTCAAGTACCTCCATCAGCACACATTTTTGTTGTAGCCCCGGACAAACTCGCCTGATTCAACTCATTGAGAGCTTGATGATTCACTGACAAGTTGAATCAGGTGTGCTTGTCTGCGGCTACAACAAAAATGTGTACTTTTGGAGGGTACCTGAGGACTGGAGTTGGGAAACACTGCTCTAGTGGATAGACCATATTGTTCAAGAGAAAATAGCCTAAGTAATGAAAAAAGCATCTAAAATCAACAACAGCATTATTTTAAATTAACTGAGTCTTTCAACTATAAATCTTTCACAACTGCCACCAGTTTGGTGGCAAAACATTGATAACAAAGACATTGACATAGTAAAATAAATAACTAAAGAAATATACAATATATTTCATGCTGAAGCCCTCATATTAAAACACCAATGGTATTCACTAAGTTGATGGTTTATATATAAGATGTTTTACAGCTATGTCATTAAATGGATAATTTTTTTATATTTTACACAGAGGACCAGACCTGTGATAATCTGTAGTACCCAAAAAGGCCACTAGATGTCATCTTATAAAATTCCCCCCCAAACTTGAAAGCTACCAAAATTCTGGTAGTTTACTGGTAAACTCTGAAAGTTTCAAGTAATATACCCTCCCTTTGCAACTCTAGGTATGATGAAGCATATGTATTGTCCTTCAAAAGGAAATTCAAGTGGATAAAGAACCTCCCTAGTCCTACCTGTAGGATTGTGTGATTGTTGGTTATTGTGGGCAGCGGTGGTGGGCAGGGGGCCTCCAGGGCCCGAGGTTCCCCAGGGGAGGGTGTGGAGGCCTTGGACTCATGGCTGGCCGGCTGCTCTGGAGACAGGGCGTCCCCGCTGTCCTCCTCAAACCCGTACGCGTCCAGCGCTTTGGGGTAGTTTACTGAGGGACCAACACATTCAACATTAACACAGCACATTAACCAAAAGGTCCACATCAAGTTTAGAACGAGGTAAAGGTGAACAAACAGGCCTCAGAATTCTGTGATTTAGGCAGGTTCAGGCTGTCCATCTAATCGTATTTATTATGATCTAAAAAACAAAAGTGATCCTAATTCAGCACTCCTACACTCAGACTCCTGATACCTCTCTCTCTCTCTCTCTCTCTCTCTCTCTCTCCTCCTCTCTCTCTCTCTCTCTCTCTCTCCTCCTCTCTCTCTCTCTCTCCTCTCTCTCTCTCTCTCTCTCCTCTCTCTCCTCTCTCTCTCTCTCTCTCTCTCTCTCCTCTCTCTCCTCTCTCTCTCTCTCTCTCTCTCTCTCTCTCTCTCTCTCTCTCTCTCTCTCTCTCTCCCTCTCTCTCCTCTTCTCTCTCCTCTCTCTCTCCTCTCTCTCTCTCTCTCTCTCTCTCTCTCTCTCTCTCTCTCTCTCTCTCTCCTCTCTCTCTCTCTCTCTCTCTCTCTCTCAGGCCTTACCAATGATGGCCTCCTTGACTCTGGGTTCTACAGGCAGAATGTTCTTTTCTACCAGTTCCATGGGGCCGGGGCGCTGGGCCAGCTTCTCATTCAGGTCGTCAGCCAGCCTGGCCCTCTTCAGCTTCATCTGGGTGGCCTGCAGGGAGGGCTCTGCCCCAGTCTCCTTGAGGATGTGCATTCTGACCAGTTCAGATCTCTCTGGTCGGCTGCGGATCTTGTGTTTCAGGAAGTTTTCAGTCTGGGAAAGGGAAGACGGGGACAGGGCATTTTCAAGAAATGTCCATACAAGAATACTGAATATATTGGGGAATGTATTTGCAAGGCTGAGCTCTTACCCTGGCTCTCTCTAGGCTGCGTATCTGCTCATGAAATGCCGCTGGGCTCTTTAGAGCTGCATGGAGAGAAACACATTGTCAGCTTCTCAACAGACACCTCTAACTCTAACACATAACTCAATTATGACTACATGAAGTGGCAGTGGCCATACTCACGAGGCATGATGCCCTGGTCTACCAGCTGCTCACGGGTACGTCTCTGCTGTAGCCTCAGCTGAAGGACTGTTGGGGGGGAGAGCGAGAAAGAAATGTAGACTCTTCAGTAAACACAACCAGAAACTGCCTGCATCTGCGGGTCTAAAGTCATCATGAGTAACTGAGGAATCTGAGGTTCTGTTAGAACGCTAGACACACAGACCAGCAGAGTTTGGACTCCCACAGCCACCACAATTCACTTCCTTTACCACCAGCAGTGTGACAACAATGGAATGTCCGTCAAATCATTAACAAGCCTGGTTGGTTTCACTTGAATCCCTTTTCTGAACAATAATTGAATTACTTAAAACGGTTTCATTCTTTGTTCCTTTTAGCTGCAGCCAAGGCTAATCAAATCCAGCCTAAACTAATTTCAATAATCAAAAGCATTGGAAAATTGTACAGGAACAGATATCAGGGGGAATTGTGAATTATCTCAAATAGCTAAACAGGCAAAACATGATTTCAAACAGATAAATCAGCTAGCCTACATGTACTTGATTACTAGGCTTGGGCGGTATCTAGATTTTCATACCGTCCTTCTCTCATCCCAGGATTTATGGTATTACCGGCATAGCACACAAGAAAAGCCCATTGGGCCTCTAGTACCAGAAAGCTAACATAATTAGCACAAACTAATAGCGAGATCACATAGACGCTATCAGCTAAATGCTAACGAGTGAAAACGAACATAAACTAATTGCAAAGAGAGCAAAATCCAGATCATAAAGTTATACAAGCATAGCCAATAGCTACCGAATGTCATTTTCGGTGAGTGTGGACATTTACATGCGAAAGTGAATGAGAGAAATTGTGCAAATGAACAAAGTTGTGATGTGCTGCTCTTCAGAAAAGCATGCGTGTACAAGGCACAGATGGGAGAAGAAGAAAAGAAAAAAAAACACTATTAAAAAGAAAAAAAACCACTATTAGGAAGCACAGGGAAGAAATAACTAATCCAGAGCTTTTTGACTTCTGGCATGAAGACATAGGCCATCTACATTTAGTAGTGAATTACATACAAATGTAAAATCACCTCATGTGCACCGCACAACAGAGATTCGCCAATAGACATAGAACGCTACGGACTCACCAGGTCGCTTTCTCCCGTTGTGCTATTTACAAACAAACGTGTGACTGGCTCATCTGAGATGTAAAGTAATGTGACAGGTGGAATGAAGAACGCAGTATGCTCAATCTCCTAACGTATGCACAAGTTGACCGCAGGTATTAACTTAAAAAGTAGCTACAAATATTAATATTTATAGAAAAACTTCAAAGAAATCTTTGACAGTATTTTTATATTTAACTTTTATTTTGACAGGGTAGACAAAGATACCTAGGTCTCTCTTTTCCAAATGTACCCTCTAGAATAAAATATGAAAATACAGAAACAATATAATGTGCATTGGGGAAGAATTCAGACCCTTGACTTTTTCACATTTTGTTACATTACAGCCTTATTCTAAAAAGGAATAATACAAAAAATATCAACCTACACACAATACCCCATAATGAAAAAGCAAAACAGGTTTAAGAAATTTTAGCAAATGTATACATTTTTTCAACAGAATTGCCTTATTTACAGAAGTACTCAGACCCTTTGCTATGAGACTCCACATTGAGCTCAGGTGAATCCCGTTTCCATTGATCATCCTTGAGATGTTTCTACAACGTCATTGGAGTCCACCTGTGGTAAATTCAATTGATTGGACATGATTTGGAAAGACACAAACCTGTCTATATAAGGTCCCACAGTTGACAGTGCATGTCAGAGCAAAAACCAAGCCATCACATTTACGTAAGTATTCAGACCCTTTACTCAGTACTTTGAAGCATCTTTGGCAGTGATTACAGCCTTGAGTCTTCTTGGGTATGACGCTACAAGCTTGGCACATCTGTATTTCGGGAGTTTCTCCCATTCTTCTCTGCAGATGCTCTCAAGCTCTTGTCAGATTGGATGGGGAGCGTTGCTGCACAGCTGTTTTCAGGTCTCTCCAGAGATGATGTTCAAATCGGGTTCAAGTCCGGGCTCTGGCTGGGCCACTCAAAGACATTGAGACTTGTAGCAATGTCTTGTTCCGTTCATCTTTCCCTTGCTCCTGACTAGTCTCCCAGTCCCTGCCACTGAGAAGTAGCTTCCGTCTTGCCACTCTACCATAAAGGTCTGATTGGTGGAGTGCTGCAGAGATGGTTGTCCTTCTGGAAGCTTCTCCCATCTCCACAGAGGAACTCTGGAGCTCTGTCAGAATGACCATTGGGTTCTTGGTCACTTCCCTGACAAAGGCCCTTCTCTCCCGATTGCTCAGTTTGGCCGGGCGGCCAGCTCCAGGAAGAGTCTTGGTGGTTCCAAACTTCTTCCATTAAAGAAGAATGGAGGCCACTGTGTTTTTGGGGAACTTCAATGCTGCAGAAATGTTTTGGTACCCTTCCCCAGATCTGTGGCTCGACACAATCCTGTCTCGGAGCTCTACGGACAATTCCTTCGAACTCATGGCTTGGTTTTGCTCCAACATGCACTGTCAATTGTGGGACCTTAGATAGACAGGTGTGTTTTTCCAAATCATGTCCAATTAATTGAATTTACCACAGGCGGATTCCAAATCAAGTTGTAGAAACATCTCAAGGATGATCAATGGAAACTGGATGCACCTGAGCTAAATTTCAAGTCTCATAGCAAAAGGTCTGAATACTTATGTAAATAAGATATTTTTTTAAACATTTTTTTACTTTTAAACAATTTTAGAATAAGGCTGTAACGTAACAAAATGTGGAAAAGGGGAAGGGGTCTGAATAATTCCCAAATGCACTGTAGGGTGTGTCTATATATGGAAAAACATACGTTTTAGAATTTCGACCAATCGATTGTCTGAAAAACCAGACAACTATCGGTCAACCAAGATTATTATTTAAAACAAATTGGGGACAGCCCTTATATGAGCGAACACGTTCCACTGGATAACCATCTAATGAGTGAACATGTAATCCATCTGAAACATTCTTACGTGAGTTTAAACACAACATTCATTTTGTACAAGTTTTAAATCAGCAAAGGATTTCTGCATAGCTATGAAATCTGACTGTAGTTTTGAAAAAGCTAGATCAACAGTCGGGGCAATAGCATCATCCGCATATTGATGAATTTGACCATTTTTAGCAGATTGACCAATGGTGTTTGTATAAATAGTGAAGAGAACAGGTCCCAAAAAAGACCTGTGGTACACATTTATGCACTTCAAGAAATTCAGACTTTAACCCATCAATCACGATGGCCAGAATTCTGTCACTAAGATAATCAAGAAATGATGAACAGGCGTCAGAGCTCAGGCCTATAGAGGACAACTTATTAAATAAAATAGCATGATGAACATTATCAAACGCTTTTGACAGGTCCACAAACAAAGCAGCACATTTCATTGTAGTGTCTAAAGCATTGACAAGATCATTAACAACTAAAGTGGTTGTTGTTATATTGCTATGTCCAGGCCCAAACCCTAACTGGTTTACATTCGATGCAGATAAAAAAAGAGCAAAGTTGTAAATTTACCAACGATTCGAGAATCTTAGCTAGACAACGAAGCCTTGAAATGGGGCGATAATGATTAAGATTCCTACTATCCCCGCCCTTATGGAGTGGCAGAACAAGAGCTGATTACCAGACTTCTGGAATATTTCCTGATAACAATGTTAAATAAAACAAATGTGGGTTATTGAGCCAACAATGATGGGCGCTACGCACTTAAGCAGACCAGGATCCAATTGGTTGGCCCGTGTGGAATTCCTGTTGTCTATTGCTAGCAAAGCATCCAGGACTTATTATTCTGCAAATAGCCTAAAAGAAAAGCTGAGAATATAATTTCTCTGATCATTCAGCATGTTTCCTTTATCAGCATTCAGACCAATAACATTGTGAACAGGCGTAGAAGTTCTTTCAAAGAGATAGCCTGCCGAAATAAAACGCATCAATGACGGCATTTCTTTCCGTAATGAGGCCAGTATCTAAATTCATTTGTTCTGGTAGAGGAGGAAGTAGAACCCTTCAGGTATTTGACAGTTTTACAGAATTTAGCCGGATTCCTATTACAATTTGAAGGAGCGGTTACATAATAATCATTAGCCTTTCTGGGGGGTTTTTTTGCACAATGATTTGATTCCTCAGTTTCTTAAAAGCTTGCCAGTCTGGACCTAAGCCTGTGTACCCGGCCTTGACACAAGCGTCATCTCTTATGAATGACTTCTGATAAATCCGGAGTGTACAAGGCATTCGATCTTCATTTTTGGAACGGAGCATGATTATCCCCAATAGTATTGACGACTTCTGCAAAGAGGCTAAATGCTATATCAGTTTCAGGGATAGCTGAAATACAATCAAGTTCACTAAAATAAAGTGTAAAAAAGCCTGTTCACTGAATTCTTTTTAGTTCCTCTTTGTGATGACACAAGGCTTAGATTTTAGTATTCTCACATGTATGACACAAACAACTGGGCAATGGTCACTAATGTCTTGGGCGAAGACACTAGTAGAGACAGATTTCTCTGGTGTATTGGTTAAAATAAGACCAATCAGATTTGACTTTGAAGGATCTTTAGGGTTGGGCCGTGTAGACTTAGCCACCAGCTGAGTGAGGTTTAGCTCATTAAACATCTTTTAGATCGTCTGAAGCCTGCATTTCACAATCATAATTCAGGTCACCCAGAATAATAACTTCTGATTTAGTAAAAGAAGGCAAACTAGTTAACTCCGCGAGTGCACAAAAGGTTAGCCGAGGGAGGACAGACTCCTATAACAGTTATGGACGCATTCTTCTCCAGACAAAGGCTTAAAAGATAGTAGCTACAATTTTTGGGCAAGGGAAATGGATTTCACCAAAGAGACAGATTTTTTGGGATAAAAATGGCCACTCCACCACCTCTACTCTGTCTGTCAGCTCTGAACACATGATAACCATTAATATCAGAGTCCAGAATTTTCCCAGATATCCAGGTTTCAGTCAATACCAGAACGTCCAGATTTTTCTGCATAGCCCAGATTTCTGAATGAAATCTAGTTTAGGAAGTAAGCTCCTAATGTTCAGATGCATCAACCCAAGTCCTTTATGATTTTTAAAGTCACATGGAAACTCCAACAAGCTACGTTCAATAGGCGGTTGTGGGCCTTGTCGGATGGTTGATATTGATAAAGTTGGTATGGCTATAAGATTGCACAGAACTGCACCATTTGGTCTATCCCTATTAGTAAAAGGAAGAAGACATTTGAATTACTTTTTGAATTTAAGGTTAGCACGATTAGGTCCTAAGTCTGCAGCCAATGTCAATACGAGGAACTCAGTAACCAATGATGGAATGTTATAAACTGACTTGCATGATAGCAACCGAAGCCCATGTAACAGCCCAAGCACTCTACGTGATTTGAAAACCCAGGGGTATTCAAGTTTATGGAATTCACATTTGAACTAAAAGGACTGGGTGAGCAGACCACAGTGGGCTCTTCTTTTGAGCTAACAATAGCAGATCTAAGAGTGGGGTTCAAACGAATGGGTACAAGATTACAGCTGGCAACGCCCCTGTGGCAACACCCCTGTGGCAACACCCCTGGCAGTATTGAAAAACCATCCCGTGTCTTTTTCCAAATAACCCAGCATACGGTATGCCACCCAAGCTTAGTGTTTCCTTCCTGTTACAATAACGACAACATTATTGCAACCTGGAAACCAAATTGATTAGCCAGACAAAAACAGTCTACTAGATGAATTCAGAACATGCATTTTGAGTTGTACCATTAGTGGCTAAACCCTCTATGTGACACATCCGTCACATTAAAGTATGTAGCCTGTGACCTCAGTCATTCTGAGCAGACAGAAACCTTATCCGACCCTGAGAAACTACCTCCACTCCCTCACTGAATCGCCAGTCTAACACAATACTGTCTGTAACTGATGATACAATACGATAACATCTCTCTGTTAATTTAGCTAACAAATGCATTTTGTGTCTATGGCCCATGCAGAACTCAAACTCACAACTCTGGTGTTGCAAGCACCATGTGCCAACCAACTGATAAACAAGAAAAGTGGACAGGCAGGCATTGTAGCGAGTGCTGAAAGAGCTAATCACCTGATCCCAAACTGTCCCTGCAGACCGAGGGGGTCTCCACATCCAGACAAGCCATAGTCAATATCAGCCACGGAGGACAGGGCTGAGGAGGCTCTGGAAGGTCTGCTCTGGAAGGACTGACTAATTACTGTCCCATATGTTTATCTGTCAGTCAGTCTGTTAGCTGACACAGAGAGCTACAGGAGAGATGAACCACCAAGTCTGCCTGGATGTCCATGCCTCAATATTCTCTCAAAGCTCTACTCTACTACACTCTCTTCATCTTTGTGTTGCTCACAATTATTCTCTTGTAGGTAGATCAACCAATGCCCCCTCTCTTGCACATTCTCTAAGACTCTTCCTATTTGTATCTAAAGCTTCAGTAGATGGATTGTGCATGTCCTCGTCAATCGCAACCGACCCACCAGGACAGGAGGGCGGACCAGTTCAAGTTAACACCTTACAGCATCTTTTAGGAGAAAAAGTCACAAAAACACTAGCTGAGTGACACTGGGGTCTGTTTTCTTAAGCTGATTCACATTTCCATGTGGTAACACTGACCCCTGGGGGGGGGGGGACTGGCCAGACTGTCAGTCATAGTGATATGTAAACACTGTTTTCTGTTGGGCTGAGTTAACATGCTGGAGATAAAAACACACACAGGCAGGTTTACATAGACACACACACACAGTACCAGTCACCTACTCATTCAAAGGTTTTTCTTTATTTTCACTATTTTCTACATTGTAGAATAATAGTGAAGTCATCAAAACTATGAAATAACACATATGGAATCATGTAGTAACCCAAAAAGTGTTAAACAAATCAAAATATTTTATATTTGAGATTCTTCAATGTAGCCACCCTTTGCCTTGATGACAGCTTTGCACACTCCTGGCATTCTCTCATCCAGCTTCATGAGGTAGTCACCTGAAATGCATTTAAATTAACAGGTGTGCCTTGTTAAAAGTTAATTTGTGTAATTTATTTCCTTCTTAATGCATTTGAGCCTCACTCCCCCTATCTGAGATATCTACCGCAGCCCTCATCCTCCACATACAACACCCGTTCTGCCAGTCACATTCCGTTAAAGGTCCCCAAAGCACACATCCTTGGGTCGCTCGTCTTTTCAGTTCGCTGCAGCTAGCGACTGGAACGAGCTGCAACAAACACGCAAACTGGACAGTTTTATCGCGATCTCTTCATTCAAAGACTAAGTCATAGACACTCTTACTGACAGTTGTGGCTGCTTCGCGTGATGTATTGTTGGCTTTACCTTCTTGCACTTTGTGCTGTTGTCTGTGCCCAATAATGTTTGTACCCTGTCTTGTGCTGCTACCATATTGTGCTGCTGCCATGTTGTGTTGCTGCCTTAGGTCTCTCTTTATGTCGTGATGTGTTTTGTCCTATATATTTTTTTTAAACATTTATTAAAATGTTTAATCCCAACCCCGTCCCCCGCAGGACGCCTTTTGGTAGGCCGTCATTGTAAATAAGAATGTGTTCTTAAATGACTTGCCTAGTCAAATAAATTAAAATAAAAAAATAAAGGCTTCTAGACATAAGGACTGCGATTACTCACCAGTCTCAACGTCAACAGTGAAGAGGCGACTCCGGGGATGCTGGCCTTCTAGGCAGAGTTGCAAAGAAAAAGCCATCTCTTAGACTGGCCAATAAAAGATTAAGATGGGAAAAAAATAAAACAAAAATAAAAAAATAAAAACACTGGACAGTGGAACTATGCTTAGAAAGCTAGCATCCCGAAGTAGCCTCTTCACTGTTGACGTTGAGACTGGCGTTTTGCGGGTACTATTTAATGAAGCTGCCAGTTGAGGACTTGTGAGGCGTCTGTTTTTCAAACGAGACACTAATGTACTTGTCCTCTTACTCAGTTGTGCACCGGGGCATCCCACTCCTCTTTCTATTCTGGTTAGAGCCAGTTTGCGCTGTTCTGTGAAGGGAGTAGTACACATCGTTGTGTCAGATCTTCAATAGCCTTCATTTCTCAGAACAAGAATATACTGACGTGTTTCAGAAGAAAGTTATTTGTTTCTAGCCATTTTGAGCCTGTAATCGAAACCACAAATGCTGATGCTCCAGTTGCTCAACTAGTCTAAAGGCCAGTTTTATTGCTTCTTTAATCAGCACAGCAGTTCTCAGCAGTGCTAACATAATTGCAAAAGGGTTTTCTAATGCTCAATTAGCCTTTTAAAATGGTAAACTTAGATTAGCAAACACAACGTGCCATTGGAACACAGGAGTGATGGTTGCTGATAATGGGCCTCTGTACGCCTATGTAGATATTCCATTTAAATTATTATTATTTTATTTTTTTAATCAGCCGTTTCCAGCTACAATAGTCATTTACAACATTAACAATGTCTACAGTATTTCTGATCAATTTGATGTTATTTTAATGGACAAACATTTTTTTTGCTTTTCTTTCAAAAACAAGGAAATCTCTAAGTGACCCCAAACTTTTGAACAGTAGTGTAAGTATCGTAATATCGTATTCCTGCAGTTCCTGGAAATTCCCAGCCCGAACACCACACCACACACACACACACACACACACACACACACACACACACACACACACACACAAAAACAGAGAGACAGAGACACACTAAGCAGTGGTTCCTAAGCTGTGGGTCGGCTCAGTGACCACAGTTCAGGTCAGCTCAGAGGGTGAGAGATTCTGACTAGGATTCCAAGGAGTCTGACATGCTTGACACTTTCACCACTCCCCTGTGATTAAACTTTCAACAGTACAACGTCTGAAGTGCATGGGATGTGTTGTTGGTGAATCAGAATCTGGGTTTATAGGAGACGTTGAATATGGAGATTCTGCTTTAAGCCTAGGAAGCAGCCATTAAATCTACCATTCACCAGCATTTCAAGCTAAATAATGTCAAAATACATTTGGTAGTTACCAAGGAATGTTTTGCTGAGCAACTATAGTCATTACTTAGACTAAGTTCACATGAGCCAAATCCACCTCTTCTGCACCTCAAATAACACCAGATTTTTTCCAAACAAGGCATTTTTTCCCCCTCGGTTGTATGTAACTTATTATTTAGACAATTTTTGCAAGTACATACCAGTTGTAAGGGCAGTAATGATGATAGTTGCTCAGGGAAACTCCATTCTTTGGTAAATGCATAAAGTCCTCTTAATTTAAACCATTTACCTCACTCAGACTACCAAAAAAATAGCAAAGTTACCCAATTGGGGGAGGGAGGGGGGTCAACCTCTTGTCGCGTGCAGTGCTCAAGTTCAGGACGGCTGTCAGTCAAAACCTATACAACGCTGTGAAGTGCAGAGCCTGAGCTATGACGTAATATATAGCATGTTACTGAGCTGGAGGGTTCCAATTTATACGCTTTTATCAGTACCCACATCTGCTATTTTCAACCCATATACGAGTGTTAAGGGTTAAAAGACCAATCACAGTTGTAAACACATACACTATAAACATGATTATGGCAGGTTCACTGGAGTTCCATCTTCCAGGCTTTGAGTAAGAAGGTCTTTTCAAGCATAGCACTGCTCAAGTGACCAACCAATCAACCACATCTATCACAGTGGAGCAAAACAAAATGATCATTATGTATGAGAAACAGACTTCCTGTGTAGGGTGACCAATATAAAATCAGTCGGACTGATTTCCTTAAGCCATCTAAGCTGTCATTAGGAACTGGCAAACAGAATGGCGTTTCTAAAGCCCCATTCAAACCAGTAATCATGTGTTCATTCATCAGTGCCATAGCCATACGCATAGAGCTGCCAGAACAACAACTGTGCAATGTGAGTAGATTGCCTGCATGCTAGAAAGCTGATTACTTATTATTACCAGTCTGTTTCACTGTGAGTCAGCTGAGAACATCCAGTGAGTACAGATGGTCACAACTCAAAACCAAAAGCAACAATCAATTTGACGATCACCATAGTGTGTGCTTGTTTCTCCTCCCCACTCACCGTTCTTGCGTTCGTTGAGGGGGGGCAGGTTGCTGCTGGGCTGCAGGGTCAGCTCCTCCAGCTCATGGGTGACCGCCTCACTCTGGGGACTGGGCACCAGCAGACCCAACATCTCATAATCCCCCTCTGCTCTGGGCAGCCCCTGGGGCTCCATCTCCACAGGGGAGGAAATCAGGGGGCTCCCTAGTAACCAGCAGGGGCAGTTACCGTCCCGGTGTGATGTCACGATGATCTCTGCATGGGAAGAGAGAATAGGATATTTCCCCCCCCCCCCCATCTTTTTTTTTTAATGCAAGACACAAAGAACAGAACAGGGACGTGTTCAAAGGCTAAATCAACTTTTACACTTATAAATGAGTAAAGAATGTTACAACATGCCCTGGGATAAGAGTGTTCTTCTAAACTCAACATGATTTCCAGGTTAACATCAATGGCATGACTCCTCAACCTACTGGGAGTGGTGGTGTGTAATGTCTAATATAGAACCAACCACCTGGAAGAGTTCTAACCATATTATTCATTTAGGAGGTATTGATGTGTGTGTGAGTAAAATACCCGTTTTAACCAACATAAGAAAGAAGCTCAGTCACTAAGATGAATGAATCGTGTCCAGAGTTGCCTAACTGATGGTGGTTTGAAACAGTGGGAATGGAAAGACTTAACACTAGAACTGCCATAGGCCACTGAAAAACATCTGCCCCCAAAAAATAAGCTGTCCTGCTCCTTCCATGACTTTTCCTAAATGTTTGTATTTTACACTGCTCATTTGTCTGAATTTTGAAATCACAAACAGAAAAGCATTGAGCCTTTTTACCAGTTTTCACACCTATTCCCAACTTAACCCCCCCATGACAATGTGTTATAGGACATTGGTACCCAGCCAGGCGCTAATGAGTCTCTCTCTCTCTCTCTCCTCACTGAATGACAAAACGGATGAATGGACGATAATTGTGCACCTTAATTCAGAATTAAATGTACATTTGGCCTAACTGAATGATGAGGGTAAAGAGGTTGATTTCATTTAGAAAGACAATAGTGTAATGAGGAGTTTGTGTATGCCTATTCATCAGCAAATCATTTGTCCACGCGCCTTGCGGGTTCGTACCATTCTCTTATGTTTTACTTTGTAAAAAGAAGCTGTTATGGAAGTGTTACATTTACTATAAATATTACTAATCAAATGTATTGTAAGGGAAACTAAAACATGCTGTGTTGCAGTAGGCCTTTAGAATAATGCAAAACATATCCTTTAACAAGTTGATGAGCGGGAAGAAAACGATGCCAGTCAGCCTGCACAGCCGGCTCATCAAAACTACACATTTTCACACACAAGAGTTAGCCTATAGGCTAGATTAAAGTGACAATCTGATGAGTGACTATATTAGGCCTATCAGTTATCAAATTGTACATGAATAGATGGGTGCATCTTGTAATTGAGAGATGCAGGGAAAGGAGCATAACTTTATGAAATCCTCCTTCCGATTCACATGCAGCTAAACATTTTGATTTCTATATAGTATCAGAAAGTGCTCAAAATTAAGAGGCGCAGCTCGATTTCCAAATGTCACCTTTTCCAAGAATATCCATGCATTCAGCACATGACCACTCGCGCAGCAGCATTGATCTGGCTACTACGCAAACACTAGTAACAAACTTATAATGTAAATATGCTATTCTGTCGTCGATGGCTGAACAGGAGATAGAAACGCAGTGGTGCATGTTACTTCAATGAACGGAATGATGAGGGTGATTGATTGATTTGAATGATGAGAGTGAATAGGATGATTGAATTTAGAACAATAGTGTAATGAAGAATTGTGGGTGGTCTAATTATTTTATAATGAAAGGCTGGAAATGGTATATAATTTCCCCTTGGAGAGGCAAATCAGACACTGAGTACAACATACAATGTGTGTAGTTCACAATGGCAAGCCGAACCAAAACGAATGGACGCACTGACAGCATTGTAAATGCTGCAGAAAATAGCAGAGTTGGAGTTGGATTGGCGATTGAGCTTGAAATCGACGTTGCTGATGAAGAGTCTTCATCGGACTCTGATGTTGACTTCGAGCCTCGCCACAGCGAAACCAGAACAGAGCCAACGGAGACGGTGATCTGCCAAGGAGAGAAAGCAGTCTGGGAGGGATGGCACATTTTGGGTAGAAAAGAGTGACGAGTTTGTGACATTCAGATGTCGCAGCACATCAGAGACTGTACTGTTGCTCATGGGCACAGAAAAGGAAACAGTACGTGGGACATGTCTATGGATGAACTCGAAGCATTTATTGCACTTTTGTATGTCCGCAGGGCATACGGCAGAAAGAGCATGGATGTGGGGTATTTTTGGTCTGATAGGTACGGGGTGGACAATTCTGAGAGACCATGACACGCAACCGCTTCAGAGATGAGACACCTGCGGCAGGTGCACACGAAACAAGGCTAATGAAAACTGTGTGCAGTGCAAACTATTTGTTTGTGGGGCTTGCTCACACAAAGCCCTGAAGCTGTGTGCTGACTGTATAAAGTATAAAGAGAAGACCAGATTGATTCATGCCTAAAGGCATGCGTATACGAGCACAATACAGTGTCCGATAAAATAAATGACTTATGAATATATTTCCACTAATATTTATTTATGCAATTCATCCTTTACAACTGTTCATGCACTGGTGCTTTTGTTTTGGAATATGGCAAATAATTTCACCTGTCAAAATAAACTGAGTGGAATGTATAAGTAATCAAATCAACAAATAAAGGATTACACTGTTTTTATTGTAAGGGAAACAAAAACAGTCTATAGGCCTACTTTTTTTCTAGGAACTTTAAAAAATGTAATTAACTAGCAAGTCAGTTAAGAACAAATTCTTATTTACAATGATGGCCTACTCCGGCCTCCCCTAACTCGGACGACGCTGGGCCAAATTGTGCGCCGCCCTATGGGACTCTCCATCACGGCCGGTTGTGATACAGCCCGGGATCGAACCAGGGTCTGCAGTGCCACCTCTAGCACTGAGATGCAGTGCCTTAGACCGTAACGCCACTCGGGAGCCCTTTGTAGAATTATACAAAACATATCCTTGACTACCTAAACAAAACTATTGTTATTTAATTATATATTTGCACAAATATTTCTAATAGTTTATGCACTATTTATCAAGTGTTGGTGCTTATGTTTGCACACCTTGCAGGTTGATATGCATCTGATGCAGTGGTGGATAAAGTACCCAATTGTTATATTTGAGTAATGACTCAAGTAAAAGTATTTTGCTACTTGAGTAAAAGTCTGAAAGTATTTGGTTTTAAATATACTTAAGAATCAAAATTAAATGTAACTGCTCAAATATACAGGATCAGTGTCCCTATACCGGGACAGTTGAGCTAATGTGATTAGCATGACAGTTGTAACAGCTAACTTTCCAGGAGATAGACATGTATTATATGGGCAGCAAGCTGAAATTCTTGCTAATTTAACTGCACTCTCCAATTTACAGTAGGTATAACAGTGAAAGAATGCCATGCTATTGTTTGACGAGAGTGTACAGTTATGTACTTGAAAATATATAAATAAACCAAATTAGGCACATTTGGGCAGACTTGATACAACATTTTGAACAGTAATGCAATGGTTCATTGGATCAGTCTAAAATGTTGCACACACACACACACACACACACACACACGCACACACACACACACACACACACACACACACACACGCACACACACGACACACACACGCACACACACACACACACACACACACACGCACACGCTGCCATCTATTGGCCAAAATATAAATTGTGGCTAGACTCCTAAGTCATATAATGGCCTCTCTTTTGCATTTCAAAGAAGGAACAAAAAAATAAATAGAAAAGTCATGTTTTTTTCTTTGTATTATCTTTTACCAGATTTAATGTGTTCTTCTCCTACATTCATTTCAAAATTTCCCCAAACTTCAAACTGTTTCCTTTCAAACGGTATCAACAATATGCATATCCTTGCTTCAGGTCCTGAGTAACAGGCAGTTAGATTTGGGTATGTCATTTTAGGTGAAATGATTTAAAAAAAAAAGGGGGATACGATCCTTAAGAGGTTTTAAAGTAAAAGTATAAATTATTTCAAATTCCTTAAATTTAGCAAACTTGATGGCATAATTTTCTTGTTTTTTTATTTAGGATAGCCAGGGGCACACTCCAACACTCAGACATAATTTACAAACAAAACGTGTGTTTAGCGAGTCCGCCAGATCAGAGGCAGTAGGGATGACCAGGAATGTTCTCTTGATAAGTGCATGAATTGGACCATTTTCCTGTCCTGCTAAGCATTAAAAATGTAACAAGTACTGTTGGGTGTCTGGGAAAATGTATGGAGTAAAAAGTACAGCATTATTTTTTGGAATGTAATGAAGTAAAAGTTGTCAAAAATATAAAATTAGTAAAGTACAGATACCCCCAAAAACTACTTAAGTAGTATTTTTACTGAAGTACTTTACACCACTGATCTGATGCATATGCTAAATGGGTGGCCCAGCAACGTTCTCTAGCGGGTACTTATAGGCTGAAAGGCCAGGCGGTTCTAGTGTTAAGGGAGCAAAACAAACAGTTTGGCAACTATAGTTCCTAATAACCGGTTTATGATGATGGCTCCGGGTCCCACCATCAGCTCCATTCAGCCATTCAAACCACATCCATCTAGGGCTAAGGGGCACAATCCTGACATGTTGGTATTGGCATGGCACCATGCAGCTACGTTCTTACTTTGCCTCGCCTCTGGACTCAAGACGCAGCACCAACATTCCAACCAATGTACCAACTTAAAGGTCAAAGATTTTAAAAGCGTCTAGGTACATGGCCTCACACACACACACACACACACACACACACACCTTCATAATTTTTTTAAATGTGGTTGTGAACAAAAGTTATCTGTAACCAACTTCAGAATACAATACTTGAGACCATATCTGGGATTTTCTGTGAATCCCTTGAGGATTGTTGATTCTCTACATAGAAACATTCCTCTCTTCGTTCATTACTGTTGCCATTCCGTTGCTGTAGTCCAATCCTTTCAATAACTTCATTGTTACATCTGTTGGATAATAAACATCATCTTACAGTGATTTGAGCTCAGCCACTCCTTAAATGGCCACTGTTGCTAAGAGACCCAGCAGTCTCACCCACACACAAATACAAGAGTCAGTGTGTACAGATACAGAAGACACAACCACTGTTCTGCCATGTTTGACTTTAGTGTGCCTCAAGAGACAAATATCCATTATCAGTATCTACGGTTATGATTTCTTTTCCAAGAAGAAAAACTGGTGACAGTGGGGACACTAGATACTACAGACGTCGATGAGTAACCAAGCAGCCATCAACCACTCTATGCCTTATCCATTGGTTTACATGACCGCCAATCTACAGCAGTCTTTATTTCAGATCATATGTACTGACCAAAGTGTCCCAACAAGTACATCTAAACACACAAATATTCACATTTCAAGAGGCAAGAGCAGCAACTTATTTAATCTGGTCAGTCAGCACTCGCCTTCCACCTCTCCTCAGCCAAACTGAGAGGAAGTCGAGCCCACCACATGAGCCAGTTAAAATACAGTTCAGTTCAAATTAAATATTACTTTATCTTGAGGCTCTGGGTATTCAACGTATTATGTCACTGGAGACTGGACCCAGGTTAGAACAATAAAGTCAGTCTGTCTGGTGGAGGAAAGATGGGCTGGAGACCGACTGTGATATTAGGGTTGCTCTGAAGAGGGTGCAAGGTTCTGAACGTAGCAGAAAACCCATTAGAGATTCAATGAATAGAGCTGACATGATCCCCAACTCCACACCACATGATCCCCAACTCCACACCACATGATCCCCAACTAAGTTGTGTGTGTTCTAGGGTTGTGGTGGTCATGACTTTGTCAGCCGGTCAGTCATGTAAAAGACAATTGTTTTAGATGGTTATACCATGGATCATTTAGCTATTGGATTTAGAATTTTAGGACCCCTTCAGGTATCTGTTTCTAATTTGTAATACATTTGTAAAAACCTTTTTTTGCTTTGTCATTATGAGGTATTGTGTGTAGATTGATGAGGAAAACTCATTTAATCAATTTTAGAATAAGGTTGTTACACAACAATATGTGGAAAAGTCAAAGGGTCTGAATACTTCCCGAATGCAAATAAAATGTTATTAGTGACATGTGCCGATTACAACAGGTGAAATGCTTACTTACGAGCCCCTAACCCGTTTCAAAAAATACAGATAAGAATAAGAAATAAAAGTAACAAGTAATTAAAGGAGGAGCAGTAAAAAATAACATATAGAGGAGGGTGCCGGTACAGAGTCAGTGTGCACCGGTTAGTTGAGGTACTATGTACATGTAGGTAGAGTTAATTAAAGTGACTATGCATAGATGACAACAGAGAGTGGCAGTGGTGTGGAGACAATGTGAATAGTCTGGGTAGCCATTTGACTAGATGTTCAGGAGTCTTATGCTTGGTGGTAGAAGCTGTTTAGAAGCCTCTTGGACCTAGGCTTGGTGCTCCGGTACCGCTTGCCGTGTGGTAGCAGAGAGAACAGTCTATGACTAGGGTGGCTGGAGTCTGCACTGTATAGGACTATGCGTATTAGAGCTTATGTGTCTGGGTGTTTCGAATGAATCATCACCTTAGAGAGCAGGGTCCATTTCATTGTGTTAGGCTTTGAAACAACATCCACAACGACCATGTTGCCTTACCTCCCTACTCTTCCACACACTGCACATAGATTTTCTATTGTGTTATTGACTGTACGTTTGTTTATGTGTAACTCTGTGTTGTTGTTTTGTCGCAGTGCTTTGCTTTATCTTGGCCAGGTCGCAGTTGTAAATGTTGTAAAATTATTTTTATTTAACCTTTATTTAACCAGGTAGGCCAGTTCAGAACAAGTTGTTCTGAACTGGCCTACCTGGTTAAATAAAGGTTAAATAAAAATAAAAATGTTGTTGAACTTCTTCAAATTGATCAATCACAGTGAGGTGAGTGTTAAAAACCTGATATTGTTTTGCAGTTAAATGCAATGAAAAATCATGTCAAACACTTACATTGATGTCAGAGTGGTTAGAGGGACAATAGAGCCCTGAGTACCAGGCCATTAGCGACCTGATGGTCGTTAGCAAGTTGGCTACTATCTACACATGTCCAGAGTGTATAAGAGATGACCGTGACTCAACGGTCATGTGGAATTTTACTGTGGTCATGACTGCTGCTGTGGCGGTAATACGGTCACTGCAACAGCTCTGGTCTGTTCTACACAACATGAGTCTGAAAGTTCCAGTGTTGTGCTCTAGTGAGGGGAGTGCAGCCCGCCACAGCCGGTTCTGAGTTTCTAAAAGAGGACATTTCAAAAGAGGCTGTTGAGTCTCAGATTCAGCTCCTAAATTTTACCCGAACTCCCGTTTCTTCCAGATGTAAGTAGTTGGCCCTTAATATCAGACTTAGGCCTAATATCATTGGAACCAACTCACTGTTCCTAGACAGTCATTGAAAATAAGAATTTGTTCTTACCTGACTTGCCTAGTTAAATAAAAGGTAAAATACATTTAAATGTAGGTTGATGTAGCCTAATCTTTCTGTTTGAATGGTGTAGGTACCTTTTCTACCATGGATTGTTAATTTTATTAGTGAAAGGCCTACCTGTTACTATTGCTAGACAACTGAATGTTGGCCAAAATGTGTTTATATAGCATAATAGGAGTCATAATAAAAAATAAAAAAAAGTTGTTGATTTAGTAACATTCAGTATGGAAACGTTCTCTCATAATGCCATTCCTTACCACCGCTGGAAGAAGGGATGAAGGAGAACGAGGAAGAGAGACTTCTGCCTGGGTCCAGCTGCTACAGCACACTAAGCCATGGAGACAGACCTGGGAACAGAAGACAGAGACTATTTAAAATTACATTCTGCTACAAACCACAATTAAATGCTCTACCAGAATTAACAAAGCATTTTGTGCAAATTTGAATGTCAAAGACATTGACCACCAACCTTTGTAAGATTTGTATCAGATCAGAAAATCATGAACGCATATGAACACAGTGGTCCCTGCAGTGTAGACTCAAACCGGTGTGATTAGAACGTGTAGTCACAACAGTCAGCATTTGAGCTGGCCACACTTTTTTTTCACAAAGTCTTTACAATGTTATGTCCTCAATGTGAGCAGTTTATTATGGATGCAATGTTCAGACAGTCACCGAAGTAGCATAACACAATTCTCATCCAAATCTGAAAATGTAGGCTACAATAATCCTAACGCTAACTGAGTAAAGAGTGAGCTAACACTAGCGGTCATATATAGCCAACTATCGGCTGAGAAACCATAAGTGAGTAGTTTCCCACGGTGAGTAGCTTGTGCGTGCCGCCATGTTCGTTTTTCTGCGTCAACCAAACATGAGGTGACAAGATGAGTTGGGTCTGTTTGCAGTATGCCTGTTGAAGGGAGTGCGTCATCTACCATCATTCAGTTACGGAAGTTTACTTGAAAGACGAGTGAACCATCCCTTCTCGTTTTGCTTTAAACATTGTTTGTCTGAGACATTTACGTGACACACAGAACGCATTGAATGATGTCAACAAACAAGGCTCCACACAGACAGCAAATGGCTTAGCATTAGTTCATCATAATCAGTACAACCTTCAAAAAATGACAAACAAAAATAGATACATGTAAAGTGTTGGTCCCATGTTTCATGAGCTGAAATAAAATATCCCAGAAATGTTCCATATGCACAAAAGCTTATTTCTCTTAAAATGTTGTGTTAGTGAGCATTTCTCCTTTGCCAAGATAATCCATCCACCTGACAGGTGTGGCATATCAAGAAGCTGGTTAAACAGCATGATCATTACACAGGTGCACCTTGTGCTGGGGACAATAAAAGGCCACTAAAATGCACATCACACAACACCACAGATGTCTCAAGTTGAGGGAGCGTGCAATTGGTATGCTGACTGCAGGAATGTCCGCCAGAGCTGTTGACAGACAAGTGAATATTAATTTCTCTACCATAAGCCTCCTCCGTCAATTTAGAGAATTTGGCAGTATGTCTAACCAGCCTCACAGACCACATGTAACCACTCCAGCCCAGGACCTCCACATCCGGCTTCTTCACCTGCAGGATCGTCTGAGACCAGCCACACTGACAACTGATGAAACGGTTTGCAAAACCGAAGAATTTCTGCACAAACTGTCAGAAATCATCTCAGGGAAACTCATCTGCGTGCTCGTCGTCCTCACAAGGACCTGACCACAGTTCGGCATCGTGACCGACTTCAGTGGGCAAATGCTCACCTTCTATGGCCACTGGCATGCTGGAGAAGTGTGCTCTTCACAGATGAATCCCAGTTTCAACTGTAGGCAGACGGCAGACAGCGTGTTTGGCGTCATGAGGGCGAATGTTTTGCTGATGTCAATGTTGTGAACAGAGAGCCCCATGGTGGCGGTGGGGTTAAGGTATGGGTAGGCATAAGTTACAGATAATGAACACAATTGCATTTTATTGATGGCAATTTGAACGCACAGAGATAACGGGGGGGCCCATTGTCGTGCCAATCACCTGCCATCACCTCATGTTTCAGCATGATAATGCACGGCTCCATGTCGCAAGGATCTGTACACAATTCCAGGAAGCTGTAAATGTCCCAGTTCTTCCATGGCCTGCATACTCACCAGACATGCCACCCATTGAGCTTGTTTGGGATGCTCTGTATCGACGTGTACGACACCGTGTCCCAGTTACATTTTACATTTTAGTCGTCATTTAGCAGACGCTCTTATCCAGAGCGACTTACAGTAGTGAATGCATACATTTCATATTTTTGTTTCTTTTTTTCCTCTGTACTGGTCCCCCGTGGGAATCGAACCCACAACCCTGGCGTTGCAAACACCATGCTCTACCAACTGAGCCACACGGGACCAGTTCCCGCCAATAGCCAGCAACTTCGCACAGCCTTTGAAGGGGAATGGCCAAATTCCACAGGCAACAATCAACAGCCTGATCAACTCTATGCGAAGGAGATGTGTCGTGCTGCATGAGGCAAATGGTGGTCACATCAGATACGGACTGGTTTTCAGATCCACGCCCATACCTTTTTTTCAAGATATCTGTGACCAACAGATGCATACCTGTATTCCCAGTCATGTGAAATCCACAGATTATGGCCCAATTTATTCATTTCAATTGACCGACTTCGTTATATGAACTGTAACTCATTAAAATCTTTGAAGTTGTTACATGTTGCGTTTATATTTTTGTTCAGTGTATTTAAAAAAAAACACCCGTCCATTGCAATCTACGCAAGAATCGGAATGAAAGATTTATCACCACTACTTGAAAACGTGAATAAAACATTTAAAAAATGAAATGACTACCACACAAACCATTTTCTGATAGTGATTTATTGATACAAGTGGCCGGTGATACTGAGGATTTGTCACCACAGATGGTTTGTTTACATTTCTACCGTTGTGGCTAGATGGAGTAGCTAGTCCTACAACAGCACTATAGCTAAGCCTAACCCTTTTCGGAACCTTAACATCCTACGTTAATTCACCTAACCTGCTTTGTTAGTTCTCCTAACCTGCCACGTTAATTATCCTAACCTGCTACGTAAACAAACATCTGTAGAGACAAATCATCAGTATAACCACACCGGTAGCCAATCACATCGCCCCTGATACTCACTTGGGGCCATTCAGTGGTTGTTGTTTATGTATGTAGCTAGCGGGCTAAGTTGTAGCATTAGCAATGTCTTTCAAAAGGAGATGACTCACAAATGACACAATTCTGGAGACTTTTGCAAATTCTGACAATGAATCCGAGTATGACAGTGAGGAATCAGGGTGAGAGAAAGATAAAACCAGACTATGTGCTTGACTATAATCGCAAAAATGGGGACTCGGGAAAACCACCAAGTGGTATAAGAATACATTTTCTTCATCTGATCAACACTGCAGTGGTTTCTGAAAGTACAGAATAAAGAGGAATTATTAGTAATTAGAAAGTAAATCAGGATAAAGAAATAAAACAATATTACAAGTAACATAACTGAAGAGCTCCACAATGGCTCCACAAGCAGGCAGGGCAGAGATACGCAGGCCAAATTAATACACAGGTCAATGCAATGGTCATGATACGACCAGGACATTTTCAAAGGATACAACAAAAGCTAATACTTATTTGACGCCATTAGCATTGTTTTACAGAACTATTAGAAAAATGTATGAAGGTTATGAAATCAGTTCCTTGTGTGAAATCAGTTCCTTGTAAAACTAAACCATCTAGTGTTCAGCGAAATAACAACACAATGTCAAATACTGGTAGGCTAGTCAAATCATGTACATCCGATCACATTAACCATTACTCTCTCGCGGGAATTTCACTAACGGTCTATATGTAGCCAAACGTAACTGCTGCTCATTCCGTTTGCTCGAAAATTGATAAATGGTTAAAAATAAAAAATAAAAATACTTTATTTTTATTTTATAAAAGGCCCATGTCCATAGAGACACATACCAGCTCTACTGGCAGTACTGCTACTACCAGCAGTACTACACCTGCACCTGTCGACGACACAAGTTGTTCTGCTTCCACGAGCACATCCAATGCTAACATCAGTATTTCTACATTTGTTGTTAGCCCGGCTAGAATGGACACTGACAGTTGTGAATCTGATGCAGCCAAAGAGTTACTGCCCCCTCACCCGGGAAAGCACCGAACAACAGACAGGGACGTTGGACCATCAAAGAGGAGCAAATATGATGAGAACCACATTGATTTGGGGTTCACATATATTGGGAGTAGTGCCTTTCCTCAGCCACAGTGTGTTATATGTGCAAAAGTACTCTCTCACAACTCGATGAAACCTTCACTCTTGCGCAGACATTTAGAAACAAAACATGCCCATTTGAAATAAGCCACGGGAGTTTTTTTGAGCGAGAATTAAGACTACTTTCAAGTAGTATGACATGTATAAAAGCAACAGATACCATTAATAAGAAGGGGCTAGAAAGCGTCTTATATGGTGAGTTACCGAGTGGCTAGGACAGGCAAGCCCCATACTATTATGGAGGACTTAATTCTTCCTGCTGCCGTGGATATGGCTGGGACAATGCTGGGGGGAAAATATATATTTTTTAAACTATACAGACAATGCCTTCAACAAACACTGTTTCACAACGCATCAGTGACATGGCATTAGATGTTTTGAAACAATTCCTGCTTCGCATACAAGGCAGTGAAATCTATGCATTACAGCTGGATGAGTCAACAGATGTGGCGGGCCTGGCACAGCTCCTGGTATATGTCCGTTACATTTACGGGGGGGGTCAATTAAGGAAGACATCCTCTTCTGCAAACCACTGGAAACCAGAAGAGGATATTTTTAAAGTACTGGACATCTTTGTGACATCAAATGGACTTTGGTGGTCAAGATGTGATGGTATGTGTACTGATGGCGCAAAAGCCATGACGGGGAGACATAGTGGAGTGGTAACGCACGTGCAAGCAGCATCCACTGCAGCATCCACCAAGAGGCTCTTGCTGCCAAAAGAATGCCTGACAGCTTGAAAGATGTCTTGGACACTACATTGAAAATGGTTAACTTTGTTAACCTGTTGGGGATAGGGGGCAGTATTTGCACGGCCGGATAAAAAACGTACCCGATTTGATCTGGTTACTACTCCTGCCCAGTAACTAGAATATGCATATAATTGTTTGATTTGGATAGAAAACACCCTAAAGTTTCTAAAACTGTTTGAATGGTGTCTGTGAGTATAACAGAACTCATTTGGCAGGCCAAAACCTGAGAAGATTCCAAACAGGAAGCACTCTCTGAATTTTTCTTGGCCTTCTTGATCATCTCTAACCAAAACAGGGGATCTCTGGCATAACGTGACATTTTCTAACGCTCCCATAGGCTCTCAGAAGGCGCCAGAACGATGAATGGTGGCTTTGCAGGCCATGGCTGAAAAACATTAGCGCATTTGGATAGTGGTCGATCTGAGGACAATGAGACTGGAGGCGCGTGCACGAGCCGACAACATGTTTACTTTCTCTCTCTTTGAACGAAAACAACGACTCCCGGTCGGAATATTATCGCTTTTTTACGAGAAAAAAATCGCATAAAAATTGGTTTTAAACAGCGGTTGACATGCTTCGAAGTACGGTAATGGAATATTTAGAATTTTTTTGTCACGAAACGCGTCGGGCGCGTCACCCTTCTTTACCCTTCGGATAGTGTCTTGAACGCACGAACAAAACGCCGCTATTTGGATATAACTATGGATTATTTGGAACCAAACCAACATTTGTTATTGAAGTAGAAGTCCTGGGAGTGCATTCTGACGAAGAACAGCAAAGGTAATCAAACTTTTCTAATAGTAAATCGGAGTTTGGTGAGTACCACACTTGGTGGGTGTCAAAACAGCTAGCCTGTGATGGCTGGGCTATCTACTCAGAATATTGCAAAATGTGCTTTCACCGAAAAGCTATTTTAAAAATCGGACATAGCAAGTGCAAAGGAGTTCTGTATCTATAATTCTTAAAATAATTGTTATGTTTTTTATGAACGTTTATCGTGAGTAATTTACTAAATTCACCGGAAGTGTTTGGTGGGAATGCTAGTCACATGCTAATGTAAAAAGCTGGTTTTTGATATAAATATGAACTTGATTGAACAAAACATGCATGTATTGTATAACATAATGTCCTAGGATTGTCATCTGATGAAGATCATCAAAGGTTAGTGCTGCATTTAGCTGTGGTTTGGGTTTATGTGACATTATATGCTAGCTTGAAAAATGGGTGTCTGATTAATTCTGGCTGGGTACTCTGCTGACATAATCTAATGTTTTGCTTTCGTTGTAAAGCCTTTTTGAAATCGGACAGTGTGGTTAGATTAACGAGAGTCTTGTCTTTAAAATGGTGTAAAATAGTCATATGTTTGAGAAATTGAAGTAATAGCATTTCTAAGGTATTTCAATATCGCACCACGGGATTACACTGGCTGTTGAGTAGCAAGCGTCCCACTGGCCCAGAGAGGTTAAAGAAAGGCCCCTGAACTCTTGTGTATTTTCTGCACTATGCAATGATATGGGCAGCAACCATGTAACGCTTTTACAACATACGCTGGTTATGCGCTGGTTATCAAGGGGCAAAGTATTGACACGTTTTCTTTTTAATTGAGAGATGAGCTTAAAGTTCTTTACTGACCATAAGTTTCACTTGTCTGACCGCTTGCATGATGACACGTTTCTCACATGAATGGCCTATCTGGGTGACGTTTTTTTCCTCACCTGAATGATCTGAAGCTAGGATTACAGGGACTCTCCGCAACTATATTCAATGTGCGGGACAAAATTGAGGCTATGATTAAGTTGGAGCTCTTCTCTGTCTGCATTAACAAGGACAACACACAGGTATTCCCATCATTCTATGATTTTCTGTGGGCAAATGAACTCAAATTTACAGACAATGTCAAATGTGAGATTGCGAAGCATCTGAGTGAGTTGGATACGCAATTATGCAGGTACTTTCCCGAAATGGCCGACACAAACTGGAATCGTTATCCCTTCATGCCCTACCTCCAGTCCACTTACCGATATCTGAACAAGAGAGCCTCATCGAAATTGCAACAAGCGGTTCTGTGAAAATTGAATTTAAATCAGAAGCCACTGCCAGATTTCTGGATTGGGCTGCTCTGAGCGTGTCCTTCCTTGGCAAATCACGCTGTTAGGACCCCGATAACCTTTGCAACCATGTACCTATGTGAGAGTGGATTCTTGGCCCTCACTAGCATGAAAACTAAATACAGGTACAGACTGTGTGTGGAAAATGATTTAAGACTGAGACTCTCCAATACAACCCAACACTGCAGAGTTATGTGCATCCTTTCAAGCACACCCTTCTCAATTAACCTGTGGTGAGTTATTCACACTTTTCGATGAACAAATAAGGTTTTATATGTAAGATGGTTAAATAAAGAGCAAGATTATTATTATTATATTATTATTTGTGCCCTGGTCCTATAAGAGCTCTTTGTCACTTCCCAAAAGCTGGGTTGTGACAAAAACTTACACTCATTCTTATGTTTAATAAATGTATCGTATAGTGTGTGTGGCAGGCTTATAATTATGGCAAAAAAATTACATTTGTGAGTGCGATGACCCTGGTGCTAGAAAGGGTACGCAGCTGGAGGTTGAATGTTTGAAAGGGTACGGGATTATAAAAAGTTTTGGAACCACTGTTCTGTGAATTAATGAGGCGGAGCGTACCTCATTTCAAACTGTAAAATTGACAAGTTGAAACACACCCTATTGATAATTAGCAGGCAGCGTGTCTTGGTTTGAGGGCAGTTGTCCTGTTGCGTCACAATCACATTTAGGAACAGTGAGTCAATTCTGACATCACGCGCATAAGAAAACTCATGCTGGGGGGACCGTTAAGAGATATTTGAAACTCACAAGTAAGAAGGACAAAGGGATTCTCTGGTACAGCCATGTGCACCACGTCATTGCGCTCTTGCTCTGTTGTATGTGATTCTTGCTAGCAGTCACTCAAATGGCGAGGGGCTGAATCTGATTGGCTGGAACTTGAATTGCTAGGGTGCTGGCCCATGTGGGGGGAAATGAAGGAAAAGAAATGGCACAGCACAGTTTACTGAAAACAGACGCTTCAAACTAGGGATTTCGTGACTAATTGAGGTAACTGTAATTCTGCATGTACAAACTAGACATTGACACACCCAGCCCAAAGTGGGGGGGTTTAAAAAAAGACTTACTAGTCGCCAAAGTACCAAAGCATCCAGGCTACCAGAAGAAGAAAAAAAAGAGGTATTGCAAAGAAACACCGGGACTGCAGCGGCAAGCGACAGTTGCTATAGTAACAGCATGCTGCAGTCTTTGTGGCGATGGGATGAAGGGGTGTTCTGGAGGAGGGGGGAGAGAGAGAGAGCCTGAGAGCTTTGTGAGCGTAATGTTTACTGATCATTTTTATTGTTTATTTCACTTTTGTTTATTATCTCCTTCACTTGCTTTGGCAATGACAACATATGTTTCCCATGCCAATAAAGGACTTACATTGAAATTGAGAGTCAGAGAACCAGGGAGAGAGACAGGGAGCCAGAGTTTGAGTGTAATGTTTACTATTAACGTTTGTTGTTTATTATCTATTTCACTTGCTTTTGCAATGTAAACATATGTTTCCCATGCCAACAAAGCCCCTTAAATTGAAAGAGACAGAAAGGAGACACACTAGCGGGACAAGCTCTCACCTACACGAGGGGCTCTTTACTGAAAGGCAAACTGTGACAGTAGCACCAACCAGTTCAAACAAGATACACAACACCTCAGAACTCAGTTTCTAAGCTACAGAGGATCTAGTGCACTCTCCTCAGGTCCTGGGCTGCCAATGGCCACAATCAATGCACCCAGGACACATAGTGCGCGCGCGCACACGTCATGTTAAAACACCTGATTCAACTCATCAAGGTATTGGTGATCGTTGAATCAGGAGGAGTTTTTATTGTTGGGCTGGAACAAAACAGTGAGCATGCACAAAACCTGTTGCTCTCCAGGAGCACAGTTGGTGACTGACCACTGAAGATCGAGGTCAACAGGTTTGTTTACATTCAAACAGAGGGAAGTACCTGGTCCCCTCAGAGGGAGAGCAAACATCATGCATGACTAGACAATGTGTTGTAAATATCAACCGTGCTCCTACCCAACTGCTCTGTCCTGCTATAGGCATTAGCAACGAGTGCCATGTGTTCATCCAAGGGAAACCCACAGAAGGGACAAGGTGGTGCCCAGCTAGGCTTAATGGTAGATGGCTTTGGAGATTATAGGTGTACGTAAATGTGCTGGTGTTTACAATTCAGCTATAAAATACTGTTGTTTTGCGTTTTCATAAAACTGAAGGTTGTTGGGTGCAAAGTCTACAAGGGTCTAAGTGTGCTGTGCATGATAATGCACGAGGGTGTGTATGACAGATCGATGACCTTCTGCTCCTGCCTAGTAGTATCGTACTGATCCAGTATGTGGTGACCCAGCAGTCTTAAAGGAACGATACAAGGTCCATATCACCAACTATGGGCATACAGACACAGGATGGAGACATACACCTAACAGTAAACATAACTTTGCAATTAATATATTGTAATATTGCATAATAGCAGTCTACAGCCTGGGATAACATAGTTCCCCAGAATATCAAAGAAACAATAAGTCAGCTTGGCCTGTATATCAAGAGCACAGATGAGCTAAACACTTTCTCCCCACAGGGTCTGGGGGACTGCCCCTTCCTCATCATCACAAAGAAGAGGTCATAGGTCAGCTAAGTATCTATACACAACACAAGCCCCTCTCCAGTCTGTAAAGGGGTTATGCTACTCCAGGCTACTGCAGTGGTAACATGCTTCATATTCACTACAGAGAGGAACTCCTCCTCACACCGTCTTTAGGTAAATACCCACCCAGTATTCTCCTCTCTGTTCAGTCAGGGTGGTCTAGTCTCTCTTGGCAGACTTAAACACACAATCTCCTGGTGTGTGTGTGTGTGTCAGATATAAAACCAGTCCCTTTGCAGCAAGTCACAGCCCAGAAAACAGTATCTTGTACTGTGGACATTATTTCCCCTCAATCCTAGCGATTTGAAGTTGGTTTCTCAGAGACTGAAATAGCCCACAAGTCTGATCCAACAAAAATTACAGCTTTTTCTTGAGATAAGGCCAATGCTGATGTTATTATGGTTCATGTCACAACTTACAGACTTGTTTATGTGCTGCTGTGCGTATTTGATGCCGATCTTACTTTGCTACCTGACAACTTTACGGTTTTGACTTTCTAATTACCGTTTATATTTTTAGTTTTTCCCTCGCTCAACTTTTTTTCCATTCAACTTTTTCACTCCGGATGTTTTATCTGGACATGGTTCGTCAGGACCTCCAACAGCCGAAGCTAACTAGTAACATGAACACGATGCCTTCTAATTGCAGTCGCTGTACTTATAATATACAGGAGAACGATCGCCTTACGGCAAGGATAGCTGTGCTGCAAGCCCAGCTTCAGACGCAATCGTTAGGCAAGGGTAATTTCAGTGTAGGAAAGGATGAAACAGTGTCTGTGCCACCAGTAAGTACAGATAGTAACGTTAGTATCAATCCCCTCGCACGGTCCCCGCAGCCGGACAACTTTCTCATGGCTTCTGGAGGGAAATGCTGTAGGAATGCTCAACCGGTGTCGCTCATTCAGCCGACAGAAACTTTCAACTGGTTCTCCCCATTAAGCAGCGAGTCGGAGTTAGAGGCCGAGCCTTCTCTGGTCTCTACTCCTCCCGTTGTGGGGTCTGAGACGCCGTGCCTCCCACCATTAGCTCTGACAAATTGAAAACCCTAGTCATTGGCGACTCCATTACCTGCAGTATTAGACTTAAAACGTATCACCCAGCGACCATACACTGTTTACCAGGGGGCAGGGCTACCGACGTTAAGGCTAATCTGAAGATGGTGCTGGCTAAAGCTAAAACTGGCGAGTGTAGAGAGTATAGAGATATTGTTATCCACGTCGGCACCAATGATGTTAGGATGAAACAGTCAGAGGTCACCAAGCGCAACATAGCTTCAGCGTGTAAATCAGCTAGAAAGATGTGTCGGAATCGAGTAATTGTCTCTGGCCCCCTCCCAGTTAGTGGGAGTGATGAGCTCTACAGCAGAGTCTCACAACTCAATCACTGGTTGAAAACTCTTTTCTGCCTCTCCCAAAAGATAGAATTTGTAGATAATAGGCCCTCTATCTGGTACTCACCCACAAACAGGACCAAGCCTGGCCTGTTGAGGAGTGACGGACTCCATCTTAGCTGGAGGGGTGCTCTCATCTTATCTACGAACATAGACAGGGCTCTAACTCCCCTAGCTCCACAATGAAATAGGGTGCAGACCAGGCAGCAGGCTGTTAGACAGCCTGCCAGCTTAGTGGAGTCTGCCACTAGCACAGTCAGTGTAGTCAGCTCAGTGTAGTCAGCCCATTGAGACCGTGTCTGTGCCTCGACCTAGGTTGGGCAAAACTAAACATGGCGGTGTTCGCCTTAGCAATCTCACTAGAATAAAGACCTCCTCCATTTCTGCCATTATTGAAAGAGATCGTGATACATCACATCTCAAAATAGGGCTACTTAATGTTAGATCACTCACTTCCAAGGCAGTTATAGTCAATGAACTAATCACTTATCATAATCTTGATGTGATTGGCCTGACAAACATGGCTTAAGCCTGATGAATTTACTGTGTTAAATGAGGCCTCATCTCCTGGTTACACTAGTGACCATATCCCCCGTGCATCCCGCAAAGGCGGAGGTGTTGCTAACATTTACGATAGCAAATTTCAATTTTTCTAGTCATGAAATCTATGCAGCCTACTCAATCACTTTTTATAGCTACTGTTTACAGGCCTCCAGGGCCATATACAGCGTTCCTCACTGAGTTCCCTGAATTCCTATCGGACATTGTAGTCACAGCAGATAATATTCTAATTTTTGGTGACTTTAATATTCACACGGAAAAGTCCACAGACCCACTCCAAAAGGCTTTCGGAGCCATCATCGACTCAGTGGGTTTTGTCCAACATGTCTCTGGACCTACTCACTGCCACAGTCATACCCTGGACCTAGTTTTGTTCCGTGGAATAAATGTTGTGGATCTTAATGTTTTTCCTCATAATCCTGGACAATCGGACCATTTTATTACGTTTGCAATCGCAACAAATAATCTGCTCAGACCCCAACCAAGGAGCATCAAAAGTCGTGGTATAAATTCTCAGACAACCCAAAGATTCCTTGATGCCCTTCCAGACTCCCTCTGCCTACCCAAGGACATCAGAGGACAAAAATCAGTTAACCACCTAACTGAGGAACTAAATTTAACTTTGCGCAATACGCTAGATGAAGTTGCACCCCTAAAAACTAAAAACATTTGTCATAAGAAACTAGCTCCCTGGTATACAGAAAATACACGAGCTCTGAAGCAAGCTTCCAGAAAATTGGAACGGAAATTTCGCCACACCAAACTGGAAGTCTTCCGACTAGCTTGGAAAGACAGTACCGTGCAGTATCGAAGAGCCCTCACTGCTGCTCGATCATCCTATTTTTCCACCCTAATTGAGGAATATAAGAACAATACAACATTTATTTTTGATACTGTCGCAAAGCTATCTAAAAAGCAGCATTCCCCAAGAGAGGATGGCTTTCACTTCAGCAGTAATAAATTCATGAACTTCTTTGAGGAAAAGATCATGATCATTAGAAAGAAAATGACGGACTCCTCTTTAAATCGGCGTATTCCTCCAAAGCTCCGTTATCCTGAGTCTGCACAACTCTGCCAGGACCTAGGATCAAGGGAGACACTCAAGTGTTTTAGTACTATATCTCTTGACACAATGATGGAAATAATCATGGCCTCTAAACCTTCAAGCTGCATACTGGACCCTATTCCAACTAAACTACTGAAAGAGCTGCTTCCTGTGCTTGGCCCTCCTATGTTGAACATAATAAACGGCTCTCTATCCACCGGATGTGTACCAAACTCACTAAAAGTGGCAGTAATAAAGCCTCTCTTGAAAAAGCCAAATCTTGACCCAGAATTTTTTTTTTTTTTAACTATCGGCCTATATCGAATCTTCCATTCCTGTCAAAAAATTTTGAAAAAGCTGTTGCACAGCAACTCACTGCCTTCCTGAAGACAAACAATGTATACGAAACACTTCAGTCTGGTTTTAGACCCCATCATAGTACTGAGACTGCACTTGTGAAGGTGGTGCATGACCTTTTAATGGTGTCAGACCGAGGCTCTGCATCTGTCCTCGTGCTCCTAGATCTTAGTGCTGCTTTTGATACCATCGATCACCACATTCTTTTGGAGAGATTGGAAACCCAAATTGGTCTACACGGACAAGTTCTGGCCTGGTTTAAATCTTATCTGTCGGAAAGATATCAGTTTGTCTCTGTGAATGGTTTGTCCTCTGACAAATCAACTGTAAATTTCGGTGTTCCTCAAGGTTCTGTTTTAGGACCACTATTGTTTTCACTTTATATTTTACCTCTTGGGGATGTCATTCGAAAACATAATGTTAAATTTCACTGCTATGCAGATGACACACAGCTGTACATTTCAATGAAACATGGTGAAGCCCCAAAATTGCCCTCGCTAGAAGCCTGTGTTTCAGACATAAGGAAGTGGATGGCTGCAAAGGTTCTACTTTTAAACTCGGACAAAACAGAGATGCTTGTTCTAGGTCCCAAGAAACAAAGAGATCTTCTGTTAAATCTGACAATTAATCTGGATGGTTGTACAGTCGTCTCAAATAAAACTGAAGGACCTCGGCGTTACTCTGGACCCTGATCTCTCTTTTGAAGAACATATCAAGACTGTTTCAAGGACAGCTTTTTTCCATCTACGTAACATTGCAAAAATCAGAAACTTTCTGTCCAAAAATGACGCAGAAAAATGTATCCATGCTTTTGTTACTTCTAGGTTGGACTACTGCAATGCTCTACTTTCCGGCTACCCGGATAAAGCACTAAATAAACTTCAGTTAGTGCTAAATACGGCTGCTAGAATCCTGACTAGAACCAAAAAATTTGATCATATTACTCCAGTGCTAGCCTCCCTACACTGGCTTCCTGTTAAGGCAAGGGCTGATTTCAAGGTTTTACTGCTAACCTACAAAGCATTTCATGGGCTTGCTCCTACCTATCTTTCCGATTTGGTCCTGCCGTACATACCTACACGTACGCTACAGTCACAAGACGCAGGCCTCCTAATTGTCCCTAGAATTTCTAAGCAAACAGCTGGAGGCAGGGCTTTCTCCTATTGAGCTCCATTTTTATGGAATGGTCTGCCTACCCACCCATGTGAGAGATGCAGACTCGGTCTCAACCTTTAAGTCTTTACTGAAGACTCATCTCTTTAGTGGGCCCTATGATTGAGTGTAGTCTGGCCCAGGAGTGTGAAGGTGAACGGAAAGGCTCTGGAGCAACGAACCGCCCTTGCTGTCTCTGCCTGGCCGGTTCCCCTCTCTCCACTGGGACTCTCTGCCTCTAACCCTATTACAGGGGCTGAGTCACTGGCTTATTGGTGTTCTTCCATGCCGTCCCTAGGAGGGGTGCGTCACTTGAGTGGGTTGAGTCACTGACGTGGTCTTCCTGTCTGGGTTGGCGCCCCCCCTTGAGTTGTGCCATGGCGGAGATCTTTGTGGGCTATACTCGGCCTTGTCTCAGGATGGTAAGTTGGTGGTTGAAGATATCCCTCTACTGGTGTGGGGGCTGTGCTTTGGCAAAGTGGGTGGGTTTATGTCCTTCCTGTTTGGCCCTGTCCGGGGGTATCATCAGATGGGGCCACAGTGTCTCCTTACCCCTCCTGTCTCAGCCTCCAGTATTTATGCTGCAGTAGTTTATGTGTCGGGGGGCTAGGGTCAGTCTGTTATATCTGGAGTATTTCTCCTGTCTTATCCGGTGTGAATTTAAGTTCTCTCTCTCTCTCTCTCAGCCCTAGGACCATGCCTCAGGACTACCTGACATGATGACTCCTTGCTGTCCCCAGTCCACCTGGCCGTGCTGCTGCTCCAGTTTCAACTGTTCTGCCTGCGGCTATGGAACCCTGACCTGTTCACCGGACGTGCTACCTGTCCCAGACCTGCTGTTTTCAACTCTCTAGAGATAGCAGGAGCGGTAGAGATACTCTCAATGATCGGCTATGAAAAGCCAACTGACATTTACTCTTGAGGTGCTGACTTGTTGCACCCTCGACAACTACTGTGATTATTATTATTATTATTATTATTATTATTATTTGACCATGCTGGTCATTTATGAACATTTGAACATCTAGGCCATGTGCTGTTATAATCTCCACCCGGCACAGCCAGAAGAGGACTGGCCACCCCTCATAGCCTGGTTCCTCTCTAGGTTTCTTCCTAGGTTCTGGCCTTTCTAGGGAGTTTTTCCTAGCCATCGTGCTTCTACACCTGCATTGCTTGCTATTTGGGGTTTTAGGCTGGGTTTCTGTACAGCACTTTGAGATATCAGCTGATGTAAGAAGGGCTATATAAATACATTTGATGTCAGAGTCAGTGGTGTAAAGTACTTAAGTAAAAATAGTTTTCTGGGGCATCTTTGTCTTTTTGACCGTTTTTACTTCGATACATTCCTAAAGGAAATAATGTACTTTTTAAACCATACATTTCCTCTGACACCCAATAGTACTCATTACATTTTGAATGCTTGGCAGGCAAGGAAAATGGTCCAATTCACACATTTATCAAGAGAACATCCCTGGTAATCCCTACTGCCTCTGATCTGGTGGACTCACTAAACACAAATGCTTTGTTTGTAAATTATGTTAGAGTGTGCCCCTGGCTACCCATAAATAAAAAATGTTTAAAGAATGGAGGCATCTGGTTTGCTTAATATTTATAAGTATATTTAAATCCAAATACGTTTAGACTTTTTCTCAAGTAGTATTTTACTGCATAAAGTTCACTACAATGGAAGTCTGCTCTATCACCTCAGCCAGCTGGCCAGACAGACCATTTCCTGCTAGACAGCTGCTTTCACCCCCCCCCCACCACCAAATCAATACAGACAAGATAAAAGGTCCCATGTAGCTCAGTTGGTTGAGCATGGCACTTGCAACTCCAGGGTTGTGGGTTCGACTCCCACAATGGACTAGTACAACTCACTGCCGTAAGTCGCTCTGGATAAGATCATCTGCAAATAAGTAAAATGACGAATGTAAATACCAAAGCACACTCACGTCCCGCATACTCCTTGAAGTAATTTTGTTTAGAGTAAAAAAGGTTATTGCGTGGAACGTGACAGTTGACTGTGACTCTTCTACCGACTTCTAGAGAGAGACAGGCACAACAAACCTAATCTGTGACCCATGAGGCCATACCACAACAAACAGAGAAAATAGGCAGAAATCCAAGAGGAGAAGGCATATATTAATATATAGACCGAAGGTTACAGTTCATTGAGACATCATAAGAGGTTTAAATTGGGTGGATGGTTCAGGTTACTCTGGTGTGAAGGTTAGAACCGGATGAGATGTTTTTGTGTGCAGGAAAAACATAACCTAACTCTGGCAACTGATGAACCACCAAACAAGATGAGGAGAGGAGCTTTAAAAACTTGGCAACATCAGTTAGAAGTAAAACGTTTGGCAAGACAGATTATAATCACAATGTAGTATGCCAGAACAATTCACTATTGTTTTCCTCACCATCTGTTAGCTTCATAAGGCAGAGCCATATGTGGCTCTGACGAAGTCCGATGCCAAAATCTCAAATCTACCTTATCCCATTTCAAGCAAGACTGTTGTCAGGTGAGGTGTTTGTGTTGTGTGTGTCATCCAGTGATGTGTTGCAGGCAGCAACCACTTCACTCTCAGCCTCACTTTCATCTTTACCTTCTTTGATCTGCCAGTCTCTCTTTGGTGCTAGTTATCCCAAGGACATATCCCAAGGGGCTGGCTCATCCTCACTCACCCATTTATGACTGAGACCTAAGTTGACCTCACCGAGTTACCTGTGTCTGTGCAGAGTCAAGCATTCCCAGTGCTAACAGTTGACAAAAGATGTGGCAGCCCTTTAACAGATATACTTGCTGATGATGAAGCAAATGGGGTAGGATATCAAAGAGTTGACTTGCTAACTGCTAACGTTACATTGTAACAGGTGGCATTACTGGGAGGTCTAGAGACACAGTATACACCAAAAAAACATTGAGTTCAGTTCACTAGCGGTTACTGGTAGGCTGACTGATTAAAGGGAAGGCACTACAGTTAACTGCGAGACGTTGGTTTTAATTTGTGAGAAGTTAACGTTAGCTAGCTACCAACATCAGAGACAGCGTGTCAGTGGTGTTATCTGACTGGCAAGATAGCACGTAAACAGAAGAAACTGGGGGGGGGGGGGGGGGGGGGGGGGGTGAAGGAAAAGACAAGAAACAATAGTCATCTTGTAATTTAAATCCGTTTACACATTGTCTACTGTGGCTTTAACACTCGCACTGGTAGCTAACTAGCTCGCTGTGTTCTGCATGGCATGACTGCATCAACAACCTCTGCAGTCACCATCGTTACTATGCTACTAGCCATGCTGCTAGTTCTGCTCGCACGTTAAAAACAAGACAGCCCTACCCAGTTCAAATGTCTTACCCAATTCCTTCGCATTGCCTTATGAAAAAGTTCACCATTCGATTCAACGACACACTGCAATTGATGTCGAGGAGAATCGCTAGTGTTTTTTAGGAAATCGAAGTTTCATTCCCGGAATAAAATGGCTCCTGCTGACATGTTCCGATACATTTGGTGACGTAGTCAAGCCGAAGCTTTGTGTTACCTCACTTGCATTCAGGACACAGGGGGCGCTCAAGTCTTCAATTTACATGGCAAATCATTCTACACCCCAAAGCCATACATTAATGTGTAAATAAAGACTTATCGTTGGCAGCAATATAGCCTATAACTCTGACCAAACAAAGAATTAAAAATCATAAAGCACTTTCTGGTAAGTTTATTTTGGAAGAGATAAGACCAAACGATGAGACCGTATGTAGAGCCGATGTTCAATGCCTGAATATTTTAATAGAGCCCTAGTCTAGTTTTGACAAACAGTATAAATATGTTTCAATACCAACATTATCAGACAATTCATCATAACAAAACCTAGCATTTGAACACTGCATTGTTGAGTAAGAGCTTGTAACTAAGCATTTCCCCGGACAGTTGTAATACCTGTTGTATGCTGTAAACGCAACAAATAAACTTTAATTTGTTTTAAAACAGGGGTGTCAAACAAATTTTGCCCCGGGTGCCACATTCGACCTTTGAGGTTCGGAGGGCCGCACTGAAAATGTATTATATTTCTTTGCTGTCAAAACTGGAATTTCTGATGCTCCAGTTTCTATTTGGTTTTAGTAATTTCAAAGTATATTGACTTCGTTCCTCCCACACTAACCTCCATACGAGCTTCAATGCCATACAACTCTCCTTCCGTGGCCTCCAACTGCTCCTAAATACAAGTAAAACTAAATGCATGCTCTTCAACTGATCGCTGCCCGCCTGTCCAGCATCACTACTCTGGATGGTTCTGACTTAGAATATGTGGACAACTACAAATACCTAGGTGTCTGGTTAGACTGTAAGCTGTAAACTCTCCTTAAAGACTCACATTAAGCATCTCCAATCCAAAATTAAATCTAGATTCGGCTTCCTATTTCGCAACAAAGCATCCTTCACTCATGCTGCCAAACATAGCCTTGTAAAACTGACTACCCTACTGATCCGTGACTTTGGCGATGTCATTTACAAAATAGCCTCCAACACTCTACTCTGCTAACTGGATGCAGTCCATCACAGTGCCATCCGTTTTGTCACCAAAGCCCCATATACTACCCACCACTGCGACCTGTATGCTCTCGTTGGCTGGCCCTCGTGTCATACTCGTCGCCAAACCCACTGGCTCCAGGTCATCTATAAGTCTCTGCTAGGTAAAGCCCAGCCTTATCTCAGCTCATTGGTCACCATAGCAGCACCCACATATAGCACGCGCTCCAGCAGGTATATTTCACTGGTTACCACCAAAGCCAATTCCTCCTTTGGCCGCCTTTCCTTCCAGTTCTCTGCTTCCAATGACTGGAATGAACTGCAGAAAATCCCTGAAGCTGGAGACTCATATCTCCCTCACTGACTTTAAGCACCAGCTGTCAGAGCAGCTCACAGATCACTGCACCAGTACATAGCCCATCTGTAAATAGCCCATCCAATTACCTCATCCCCATACTGTATTTATTTTGCTCCTTTGCACCCCAGTATCTCTACTTGCACATTCATCTTCTGCACATCTGTCACCGCAGTGTTGAATTGCTATATTGTAATTACTTCACCACTATGGCCTATTTATTGCCTTAACTCCCTTATCGTATCTCATTTGCACACACTGTATATAGAGTCGTGGCCAAAAGTTTTGAGAATGACACAAATATTAATTTTCCCAAAGTCTGCTGCCTCAGTGTCTTTAGATATTTTTGTCAGATGTTACTATGGAATAGTGAAGTATAATTACAAGCATTTCATAAGTGTCAAAGGCTTTGATTGACAATTACATGAAGTTGATGGAAAGAGTCAATATTTGCAGTGTTGACCCTTCTTTTTCAAGACCTCTGCAATCCGCCCTGGCATGCTGTCAATTAACTTCTGGGCCACATCCTGACTGATGGCAGCCCATTCTTGCATAATCAATGCTTGGAGTTTGTCAGAATTTGTGGGTTTTTGTTTGTCCACCCGCCTCTTGAGGATTGACCACAAGTTCTCAATGGGATTAAGGTCTGGTGAGTTTCCTGGCCATGGACCCAAAATATCGATGTTTTGTTCCCCGAGCCACTTAGTTATCACTTTTGCCTTATGGCAAGGTGCTCCATCATGCTGGAAAAGGCATTGTCTGATGGTAGCGCTCATCTTGTCTTCTCCAGACAAGATTTTTTCCAGATGCCCCAAAACATCAGAAAGGGGATTCATCAGAGAAAATGACTTTACCCCAGTCCTCAGCAGTCCAATCCCTGTACCTTTTGCAGAATATCAGTCTGTCCCTGATGTTTTTCCCAGAGGGAAGTGGCTTCTTTTCTGCCCTTCTTGACACCAGGCCATCCTCCAAAAGTCTTCCCCTCACTGTGCATGCAGATGCACTCACACCTGCTTGCTGCCATTCCTGAGCAAGCTCTGTACTGGTGGTGCTCCGATGCCGCAGCCGAATCAACTCTAGGAGACGTTGCTGGCGCTTGCTGGACTTTCTTGGGCGCCCTGAAGCCTTCTTCACAACAATTGAACCGCTCTCCTTGAAGTTCTTGATGATCCGATAAATGGTTGATTTAGGTCTTACTGGCAGCAATATCCTTGCCTGTGAAGCCCTTTTTGTGCAAAGCAATAATGACGGCACGTTTCCTTGCAGGTAACCATGGTTGACAGAGGAAGAACAATGATTCCAAGCACCACCCTCCTTTTGAAGCTTCCAGTCTGTTATTTGAACTCAATCAGCATGACAGAGTGATCTCCAGCCTTGTCCTCGTCAACACTCACACCTGTGTTAACGAGAGAATCACTGACATGATGTCAGCTGGTCCTTTTGTGGCAGGGCTGAAATGCAGTGGAAATGTTTTTTGGGGATTCAGTTCATTTGCATGGCAAAGAGGGCCTTTTCAATTCATCTGATCACTCTTCATAACATTCTGGAGTATATGCAAATTGCCATCATACAAACTGTGGCAGCAGACTTTGTGAAAATTAATATTTGTGTCATTCTCAAAACTTTTGGCCACGACTGTAGACTTTTTCTACTGTATTATTGACTGTATGTTTGTTTATTCCATGTGTAACTGTGTTGTTGTATGTGTCGAACTGCTTTGCTCTATCTTGGCCAGGTGCAGTTGTAAATGAGAACTTGTTCTCAACTAGCCTACCTGGTTAAATAAAGGTGAAATAAAAAATTAAATAAAAAAAAATATTTAATTGTTTTTATTTTTATGAAACCAGCCACAGACCGGATGTTTCACACCTGATTTAAAACACTTTCTGCTTACTGACTTCTCTGTATCAGCAGTTTTCCACTACAGTACTGCAAGTATCAAATCCAACACCACAACAGAGCACAGCAGGATCCTAAATATAGCTCATGTAAGCAAAACATCTATTTACATATTCAAAGATTTACAAAGTCAAAGTTCGATAACAAAATTAGAAAATTAATGATATCACATAGCCTCTGATCCTTTTAAGTGTATGACTATTTACTTTTCTGTGCAGGGGCAGGGATGTCCACAGTATTATGCAGGAACTCATAGAGCGACTTCCCATTGCCAGCATGCCCCAGAATCTGTGCTAGCCTTTCCTGGCTCATTTTGGCTAGGTGTGCCAGGCTATCTGCGTGTTTAACCAGAGCCCTGTAGTTCTTCGCATTAACCCCTGGCATCCGAAGAAGGAAGTCGTATGGCCCAGGGTTGAAGAGGTCAGCTGACTCTGCCACTGTGTCCGACTCGGCCGTAATGGCCTGGGCGGCGGCGGCATCCGGCTCGGGTCGACCTTTCTTCAGCTCCTGGAAAAGTTCTGCGGTGGCGTGTGGGGAGGGGCACCAAAGGATCCTGAGGCGGGGGAAGTGCAGGGTGAGGAGGGTCAGCTTGGAGGTGACGTCGTTAGCTGAGATCTCCTGGCGGAAGTCGGTGCGGGCCACCAGGGAAAAGGGCTTGGCCGAGTCGAACTCGATCAGCAGGACGGGCTTCCGGTAGTACCGCGTCATGGACAGGCACTGGGTGTAGAGGCGTCCGCTCTGAAGCGAGCCAATCAGGTCACTGACGCTCTTGCGCTCCACACAGGTGTCGGCAGTGAGGATGTAATCGCCCACCTCCAGGGTGACAGGCTCGATGTCCAGGCCGCGCCGGTGGAGGAGGGACGGGAGCTCACTGCGGAACTCACGCATGTCCACAATCACACGGGACGGCTCCTTGGGCTGCTCCTGGCCCCCTGATTGTAGAGACATGACATGACTTTAAATTACATCAACCAATCAGACTCAGATAGATGATGTGGACTGTAAGACCTAAGCTGCCCACAGTGTAATGAATCAGATAAAATGTCATCACATCACTTACCTGCTTTGCGTGTGTTGGTGGTAGAGTAAGCAGGCTCCTGACTCCTGCTCAGATCGAGGTTGGTGTCTTCTCTTCCCTCTCTCTCCTCAGGAACCACCATAGTGGCCTTCTCCCTGCAATCACACAGACACCCAGTCAGTCAGCACAGCTCACAAACTAACACATGGTATGGAAACTGCAGGATGATCATAATATAATGCAGCAGATGTCTGACCTGATGAGGTGTTCAAAGGCTTGTTTCTCTTTAGCCAGACCAGTCAGGTACCTTTGCTCCTCTGTGGAGCCACCATAGATCAGGAAGTACACCCTGAGAGGAGGAGGAAATGCTTCATGAGTGACTTCATCTGGAAAAACAACAACATGTAATTCACAAGATCTGTGTAAAATGAATAAGGGGATAAAGGTTTTGTTTGATTACCTCAGTGGTTTCCCCGGTCTGGAGGCTTTGTAAATCTCCAGCTGACGAACAAAGCTGAGCTCGGCGTCATAAAGCACCACGAAACTGGGCTCCACCTCGTGCAGTACCCGCGTCAGACTGTAGGGGTCAGTGCAACCCCTCAGAGGGTGGATAACCGTCAATGGCTCTTTCAGAACACCGTAGTAGGCGTCAGACGACAAGTCTAACTTTAGCTCCTCCTCCTTTTCCAACAGGCCTCCCTCATCCCCACTGCTGCCCATCACTTCTCCCTCATCCCCCTCTCTGTTGCCAACCATTTGAGTCAGGGTCAGAGACGGCCTCTTTTTACTCTTTGAGTTTGGCTTGGTTGCCACCTTCCCTTTGGCTTTTTTGCCTTTGGTCTCTTTCTCAGGCTGTTGTTTCCTGGACCAACCCTGGCCCTGTTGTTTGTGTGCGTCTGGGTCGAACAGGGCATCTCTTTTGCCAATGGTGCGAGCGTAGAGTCTATTGAGTAGGGAGTCTGAGCCACGACTGATGTACTCATGAAGCTGAGCACAGGTTCTGTCATCACTGGCACAGATCAAGATGTGGCCTGGGGAATCAGACAAAGAACAGTGAGATTCACCACCAAGGACTGAACAGTTTACCAACGCATGTCATAGCTTTGGTAGGAATATGTTACGCTTTCTGTGTCCCTATACAATACTTTATCTAGATTGTAATCTGCTAGTGGCTGACCTGGTTTGAGTTCAGAGCTCTTGTTCTCCTTCTCTATCTCCTGCAGCACCTCTGTCAGAGCCTCCCACTTTGGGTTCTGCTCCAGCACCAGCACCCTCTTCACCTCTGGGGCAGACGCACAAAAATCATTTTCCTCAGCTCCAGAAAGCATAAAATTAAATTGTATTGTTCGCATACACATTTTTTGCAGATGTTATCATGGGTGTAGCGAAATGTTCATGAAGCTCTTCCTCTGAAAGAAATAGAATTACATATAATATAGCCATAGAGACTGTGCTTGAATGTATATTTTGAGAGCAGTTAGTTACCTGAAGTGCTTTGTTGTTTTTCTGTGTCAGCTCCCACCTTGAGTTTCTTCTTGGACTCAGGAATGCAGTACACCCGACTCCTGGCGTTAATAAACATGGAGGTGCTGGAGTCCAGGAACAACCAGCCTGTTGAAATGAACCACAGTCAAGTGACATTTTTCCTTGAATCAGCATCTAGGGCTACCAACATAATGGAAGGGGAAACACAGAGACCTTAATATGATAGCTCTCCAATGAAACTAAGCAATGCAGTTAGTTATTCATATTCGCTTACTCTCCAAGGACAGTTCTTACAACTTCTTACCAGAGTTGCTTCCAAAGTGTTTCTGGCTGGAGCGGAGTGACTCGAGGAGGTTGAGGAAGGTGACACAGTCATACTGGGTGAGGTAGAGCAGCAGAGTACGTAAGATCTTCAGGTCCTGGACCAGAGACTTGGTCTTGGCTCCCAGCTGGTGCCACAGAGGGTCCAGGTAGTGACGGATGGTCTGGGGGTCAAACAGGCAAAACAAACAAGAATATGAGAGGAAATCTGCAAGTGGTCAATAGAGTACAGTGAATGCCTTGATTTAAGTAATGTCTGGAGTAGAGGTCGACCGATTAATTGGAATGGCAGATTAATTAGGGCCGATTTCAAGTTTTCATAACAATCGGTAATCGGCATTTTTGGACACCGATTATGGCCGATTACATTGCACTCCACGAGGAGACTGCATGGCAGGCTGACTACCTGTTATGCGAGTGCAGCAAGGAGCCAAGGTAAATTGCTAGCTAGCATTAAACTTATCTTATAAAAAACAATCAATCTTAACATAATCACTAGTTAACTACACATGGTTGATGATATTACTAGTTTATCTGGCTTGTCCTGCGTTGCATATAATCGATGCGGTGCCTGTTAATTTATAATCGAATCACAGCCTACTTCGCCAAACGGGTGATGATTTAACATGCGCATTCACGAAAAATAGCACTGTCGTTGCACCAATGTGTACCTAACCATAAACATCAATGCCTTTCTTAAAATCAATACACAAGTATATCTTTTTAAACCTGCATATTTAGTTAATATTGCCTGCTAACGTGAATTTCTTTTAACTAGGGAAATTGTGTCACTTCTCCTGCGTTCTGTGCAAGCAGAGTCAGGGTATATGCAGCAGTTTGGGCCGCCTGGCTCGTTGCGAACTGTGTAAAGACCATTTCTTCCTAACAAAGACCGTAATTAATTTGCCAGAATTGTACATAATTATGACATAACATTAAAGGTTGTGCAATGTAACAGAAATATTTAGACTTAGGGATGCCACCCGTTAGATAAAATACAGAACGGTTCCGTATTTCACTGAAAGAATAAACGTTTTGTTTTCGAAATGATAGTTTCCGGATTTGACCATATTAATCACCTAAGGCTCGTATTTCTGTGTGTTATTATATTATAATTAAGTCTATGATTTGATATTTCATAGAGCAGTCTGACTGAGCAGTGGTTGGCAGCAGGCTCGTAAGCATTCATTCAAACAGCACTTTCCTGCATTTGCCAGCAGCTCTTCGCTGTGCTTCAAGCATTGCACTGTTTATGACTTCAAGGCTGTCAATTCCCGATATTAGGCTGGCAATACTATAGTGCCTATAAGATCATCCAATAGTCAAATGTATATGAAATACAAATGGTATAGAGAGAAATAGTCCTATAATTCCTATAATAACTACAACCTAAAACTTCTTACCTGGGAATATTGAAGACTCATGTTAAAAGGAACCACCAGCTTTCATATGTTCTTATGTTCTGAGCAAGGAACTTAAACGTTAGCTTTTTTACATGGCAAATATTGCACTTTTACTTTCTTATCCAACAGTTGTTTTTGCATTATTTAAACCAAATTGAACATGTTTCATTATTTATTTGAGACTAAATTGATTTTATTGATGTATTATATTAAGTTAAAATAAAAAAGTGTTCATTCAGTATTGTTGTAATTGTCATTAGTACAAATATCGGCCGATTAATCGGTATTGGCTTTTTTTGGTCCTCCAATATCGGTATAGGCGTTGAAAAATCAGAATCGGTCGACCTCTAGTCTGGAGACGAGCAGTGTGCAGTCATATTTTTATATCACTAACGCTAATATGAAGAACGCTAAATGTACATTCACATTGAGTTGTGTTATGTATACAATGGTTATTGCTGAACTGCAAGACGTTGTAGTTAGTTTACTCCAGTGGGTATTGATGCTTAATTCCTATGTAGCTAACAAGTCTGACCTTTTCGAAGGCATTCCCAAGGGTATTCTCCAGGGAGAGGTCCTCTGCCTCCAGCGTGGGGTTGTAGCGCTTCAGCTCCTTCAGACAGGCGTTCATGATGTCCAGGACAGAGCTCTGGATGGCCCTCATGGCCGGGGTCAGAGACACATGCAGCTCCACCACCTCTGGCTTGTGTCTGTCCAAAACTGAGTTCACTGACGCCTGGAATCTGAGAGAGGCGGGGAGACAGAGAGAGAAAAAGAGAGAGAGGTGGAAGCAGAGAGAGAGAACTATCCATCATCATCAATAATCCAAGAAGTTACCACACAAAGGAGTAAAAAAATGTCATAAAATGGGCTCCCCCACCTACCTGGGCCAGAGGAAAAGTTTCTTGACAAAGAGGTTCCTCATGACTCTCTCCACCTGACAGAAGCCTGAGGAGAAGGAGGTGGCCTTGTCTGTGAAGGCCTTGATGAAGCCTGTCTTATTCTTCTGTCTGAACAGTCTCAAGATGAAGGCCTCCTGGCAAGACTCAATTATCTTATGAGCCCGGTACACCAGTATACCTGGGGAAAACAGAGAAAGTTGTGGGTCGATGTAAACAAGGTAAATAAATAAAGTGAAGCAGCACAAACAGAGAAAGGATAGTGCTTATACAGAGAGAGCAATACGAGTGTCCTTTTGAGCAACTCCATCGTAGGGCATTATTTTCACCCATCCCAGTCTGATTTGTATCCAGGACCGTTTGGTACCATTATCCATACTAATATAACATAACTGGTATGTCAAAACTCTAGTTTTGCCTACACTATATACTTACCCGAGATGAGGTGTGCAGGTATCCTGTCAGTGAGGAAGTCCACCACTAGGATACGGCTGGTGACGAACAGGACCCCTCCCTGTGTATAAACTTCGTAGCGCTCTGTACTCTGGACATCACTGGTCACTGTCTGGGGCAGGTGGCTCACTCCCTCAGCTCGCAGCTGCTCTGTGAAGAACTCCTAGCAGAGGAAATAGAAGCACAAATAGGAACATGGGTTATTGGTTACTGTTACAAACGTTCTACATAGAAAGACATGTAACGTTATTCAAACTTCACCTAGAGTTCGTTTCATGCAAGATCTGCAACCAAGATCTCCATCATAGCTGAAGCCCTCCTGATGCAAGCTTGAAAGTCAAGCAGGTGATGACAAGTAGCCGCCTATGATCGTTGTGTAACGTTGCCCCCTCCTGAACTGGGCCCCTGACCAATCGTTCCCCTAGCACCGCTATTATTCACCCACCTGCTCGGGCGTGGTAGTGTTCAGCAGCAGCACCAGACTCCCCTCCTCGGAGTACACCCGCATGAACTGCAGCAGGATGCGGTCTATCCCCATGCCCTCCGCAGTCACCAGCAGCCCGTCCGAGCCAAACAAACTCAGGAACATCTCCGTCTCAAACTCAAGTAGTTGACCAGCCATCTCCCTCCGTGTACTGTGAGTTGTTGTCCGTAATAATGTTGCTCAGTCAGTCAGACAATATAGCTTGAATGCTATCTAGCTTGCTAGCTATACAACATGGAAGTATTATGCAAGAACGAGTCGGTAAAGAAAATATATTTAACTTGTTTGCTAACTAAACCTGCTTTCGGTAAACCTGCATATCATCAGTTGTAAGAAAGTAACCACATGTGCATAAATGAGGAGTTATTCGGAGCTTCATTGTATTAGCCTGCACATCCCACCAATGTTTTGGAAATCGCATATCCGGTCACCGTAACGGTGAAGCGGGAACAAGCTACAGGATCTTTAGCGCCATCTGCTGTAGTGGAATAGTAACTATATACAGTAGGAATGTGTACATTATCCATCATACATACTGGACATGTACTGCACAGGAGCCTAGTGAGAGGAGGACGGCTCATAAATGTCTTGGATGGAGTAAATGGATTGGTATCAAACTCATGGAAACCACGTGTTTGATGTGTTTGATACCATCCCATTCATTTCGTTCCAGCAATTACAATGAGCCTGTCCTCCATAATTAAGGTACCACCAGCCACCTGTGATGTACTGTACAACCCACCTTATTATCATGCATAGTGTCCACCTTCAGGGGATTTTGAGAGCCAGCAGGGAAATGCAATCAGGTGACAAAATCTACAATATTTACCAATAACAAAACACAAATGATTCCTCTGGGGAGGCATAGGGGAACACAGCAGTGAAAAGACAATGACAAGGTAGAGTGGTTGCATAAGTGTGTGTATGTTGTGCTGCTAAATTGTACCCAGTCGGGCTATGTTCTGTGCAATGTCCTGCCAACCCACGTTTCTCCATAATCAGTGAAGAGGCAGTGTGTAATCGTAGCTCAGAACAGGACAGGCTTGTAAATGGCACTGGAGGAGGAGGATAAGGAGTGGGGGAGGGTTCTGTCTGCTTCAGACACACACACACACACACACACACACACACACACACACACACACACACACACACACACACACACACACACACACACACACACAGCTCTTGCTCCTCCAACCCTGGCTCTCCTAGTCAGATGGAGATGTTGTTGACATGACTCACCTCAGTACTGTAGCTATTTAACACTGTGACCTGCATTTACATGCTTTAATATTTACATTCGTACCGGTATTCACATTTTGGTGCACGGTGAGACCTACAGAAAAGGATTTATCCTCAGAATAGTCAGTTTGTTTCACCTTCACCATAAAATATGGGTAAATAGCTGTGAAGCACTTCCACTTAACAACACAGAAATAGATAGTTCCTTTCTCTTGTTTTTCTTAAAGTGAAGTGGCCACAGAGACGGAACTTAGGCAGGTGTGAGGCTTAAACTGTGCTTGTGGAATACTTCAATGGATCACAGGCATCAATGTTTCAGTAGGTTAATCTCCGTGGTGCAGTCAAACATATGATCCTCCAGGGTAAACAAACTATCTGCTGCCTGACTGTGTCCTAAAAGTCTGTTACATCACTGTCATTGTGGGCCTCTTCTGGCAGGAGATCCTTCTCTCGCATGACATCATTGAAATTCAGTCAGCTTCAGTCAGCAGTTAACCTGGAAACTAAACTGAATATCACTCCATTTCATCACTATTCAGTGTTGATTCCAGGTCATACAGCAGCAGGCAATGTAAGCAATGTGTATAGAAAGCATACAGTATGTAAAGTAAGAGAAGTCATGCCCTGTTCCAGAATGGCCTTTAGAGAGCACTAGAGCACTGTTTTACTGTTGCTCAATCTCCATAGTTCTCTAGTCTACCGCTTTGTTCCACGATGTACTGTAGAACTCTAATGTTTACAGTCTGCACTTCTCTAAAAGCCCTTTTCCTGTTCTGAGGATGTATTCAAGTGTGTAATGTCAAACATGACGAGACTTGATGAGGGTTTGATGAGAGCAAAAAGTGATTAGGATTAAAGAGACAGAAAGACTAGGGAAAACTAGGCAGCTGATCACATCTTGATTACATTTCCCTTCCTGTTTCATGAAGTGGGATCAAATGATCCATAAACATGCTACTTATGACTGTATAGGTCCCCAGGTCCCAGGGGATGTTATAGATGCAAATGGATGTGATAGATGCATCTATCACATCCATTTTCCACTCAAATTTATCTCCCTATAGGATGAGTAAAAAAAAATACTATTTGTCAGCTCGTACCTTGCAGTTTCCTGAGATCATTACTGATTGTGTGCCAGTGTAAATGACACGGGAACAGCTTAAAATGTAAGTCACGCAGGCTGGAGGGGGAAGTAAGAGGATATTTAATGATGACTAGAGAGAGGGGGAGAGAGAGACAGAGAGATGGAGTAAACAGCAGCAGCACTCCCCTCCAACCCTCATTAGGAAGGTCGCAGCTGTGGGAGATGGCTAAAACGGGTGTCTACTGCTCTACAAGTCTGATAACGGTATGGCCTTCAGAACTGGCTGGTTTTTATAGGGCATTTTACATTATTTCCTCCACATATGACTGGAAGACATTTAAAACGGGTGTCTGAAAATGTGTTTGTCCCAAATGGCATCCTATTCCCTATATAGTGCACTACTTTTGACCGGGGTTGATAGGTCTCTGGTCAAACAGTGCTCTATATAGGGAATAGCGTACCATTTTGGAAGCACCCCAAGTCTTGAGGACTATTATAACTGTATTGCCTCCAGATCTGTCTAGTTATTATAAGGCATTATGACTAATGCCTGGGGAATTTTTAGGTTTCTTCATGTATAGTACCTGTGAAGAAATGGATCATCGGATGTCATTTCTATGAGAGCAACAGAGAAGGAGAGATGTGTAGGTCTTGAATAGGCAGAGCATTGTTAGATAAAGGGACCAAAATATACTGGGCTACTTATAGTAGATGTTTCATGTAGAGAGAAGGAGAGAGAGAGACAGAGAGGGAGGGAGAGAAAGAGAGAGAGAGGGCTAAAAAAGAAAAATAGGACAGAAGATTTAGAATTTTCAAGCAGCCCACTTTTTCAGGGCACAGTGACATACAGTATCAAGCACAGTGACTCTCCCTCTCTGGTTCAACAATGGTAGCCTACAAACCAAAAAGTCCCTATAATTCATTCATTGAGCTTATTGCTTTCTCTGTACACTAAAATATAGATGAGGAGAAAGCATATTGGCAGAGTTAGGCTGCTCAAACAAGTCAGGCAGCCTGAGAGTAGCTGCTGGGAAACAATGATACACTCCAAGTTAATTGCTTTGTTTATGTAAACAGGAGCTGATTACCAAAAAACGAAGATACTTACTTTTCAAGGGCTACCATTTGCACATATACAGTATCAGTCAAAAGTTTGGACACACCTATTCATTCAAGGGTTTTTCTTTATTCTTACCATTTTCTACATTGTAGAATAATAGTGAAGACATCAAAACGATGAAATAACACATATGGAATCATGTAGTAACCAAAAAAGTGTTAAACTAAACAAAATATATTTTATATTTGAGATTCTTCAAAGTAGCCACCCTTTGCCTTTGCCTTGATGACAGCTTTGCACACTCTTGGCATTCTCTCAACCAGCTTCATGAGGTAGTCACTTGGAATGCATTTCAATTAACAAGTGTGCCTTGTTAAAAGTTAATCAGTTGTGTTGTGACAAGGTCAGGGTGGTATACAGAAGATAGCCCTATTTGGTAAAAGTCCAAGTCCATATTATGTCAAGAACAGCTCAAATAAGCAAAGAGAAACAACAGTCCATCATTACTTTAAGACATGAAGGTCAGTCAATATGGAACATTTCAAGAACTTTGAAAGTTTCTTCAAGTGCAGTCACAAAAACCATCAAGCGCTATGATAAAACTGTCTCTCTTTAATTATTTGTTACTTTTATTTCTTTTTTTTGTTGGCATTTTTCTTAAAACTGCATTGTTGGTTAAGGGCTTGTAGGTAAGCATTTCACTGTAAGGTCTACACCTGTTGTATTCGGCTGAACGGATGATCTCCGCATGGAGGAGGAGGAGGTGTGATGTTTGGGGGTGCTTTGCTGGTGACACTGTCAGTGATTTATTTAGAATTCAAGGCACACTTAACCAGCATGGCTACCACAGCATTCTGCAGCAATACGCCATCCCATCTGGTTTGCGCTTAGTGGGACTATAATTTGTTTTTCAACAGGTAAATGACCCAAACACACTTCCAGGTTGTGTAAGGGCTATTTGACCAAGGAGCGTGATGGAGTGCTACATCAGATGACCTGGCCTACAGGACCGCAGAGTAAAGGAAAAGCAGGCAACAAGTGCTCAGCATATGTGGGAACTCCTTCAAGACTGTTGGAAAAGCATTCCAGGTGAAGCTGGTTGAGAGAATGCCAAGAGTGTGCAAAGCTGTCATCAAGGCAAAGGGTGGCTACTTTGAAGAGTCTCAAATAAAATATACTTTGATTTGTTTAAAACTTTTTTGGTTACTACATGATTCCATATGTGTTATTTCATAGTTTTGATGTCTTTGATGAGTAGGTGTGTCCAAACTTTTGACTGGTACTGTATATGCAAATGGTAGCCCTTGAATCCCTGTGACAAACTAAAATAAAACATCTTACTAAAAGAAGCATCCTCATGGTCAAGACAAATGCATGAAAACCGGAGAGAGAGAAAATGGAAAGGGAAGAGAAATGTCCATTAAACCAAATGTATGGCTTTTATAAGAGGCATGAACAAGCTTCTCCCCTGTCACATCCAGTTTAGCAAATCTGTGTGACAGTGAATGGCAATAAGGAGAATGAAATATGGTGTTTGGGGGCATAGAATAGGGGAGAGAAAGAAAAACCAGTCAGAAAAAAAGGAATATACATACAGTGAGTGTTGAAATACTGCAGTGATGGGACTAATCAGAAAGCATATTGTATGAATAATTCAGTAAGGCTTGCCACATACGAGACAGAGAGACAGACAGACACACAGAGAGATGGCGAGACAGACAGAGTTGGAGAGAGAGACAGACAGAAAAAGAGACAAGAGTGGGAAGGTTTGGAGGGTGTTAGCAATGATGGATTACATGGGAGCCACTTTACACACTACAGTTTGTCAATGACTCATTACAATGGGGGGAGAGTGTGTGTGGTGGGGGTGAGGGTGAGGCAAGACGCTCAGGGAGAGTATCAGGGAACATTTACATATTTCCACAGTCACTCTCCTCTCACGACGAATCAACCAGCTCTAGGAAAATGTTGAATGTGTGTTTCAACTTGGGTCCCTATGTCATCTCTCTTTGGACCCATTTTATAACAAAGTTGCCTTTTGAAAATCAAGCCCTATCATGTAGGAGAGGATGGAGAAGGCAGAGAACAATAGCCCTTCCGCCCCTCCTTCTCTTCTCTCTTCTTCCTTCTCCCAGATATCCTCATTTTCTCCTTTGCCTCCTCACTTCTGCCCCATTACTCTTTGGTTTTAATAACCATCCGGAGATTCTAAAGGAGACCATTCAGGGACAGAAAAATCCTCTGACGGAACTCGGAAAGAATCTACAGAATAATGGAATCATTCCACTGCTCTGAGTTGGAACACAGAACTGACTGACTAGGGTTCCAACCCAACAGGGAAGCTCCTGCTAATATCTGTGGCATATTTTTGGGTAACATACTATACAAAACCCCACAACACAGCATGTTAAATCCCTGATAGCTGTCAAGTGGCTGATACACGATGAGTCAAAGGCTAAGGAGGATTTAAAACATTAGTATTCCTGGGTAATTCCACTTAATCCAAACACTAACATTGCAGTATGAAGGTAAATCTAATTGAAGAGGGGAGCCAGGGCTGATGTATCCAGTGTGGGAAAAGATAGTGTGATTAATTAGCATTGTTGAAGGGATTGTTTGATGAACAGTGAGAGGGATTTATTTCTAAATGTGTGCTGTACGTCTTTATTGAATAGTTAACCTCATCTGTGGACTTGCATTAAATAAGCATATTTGATTGGATTTCCGTTTTTAAATCATGCTACTATTTCTGCTCATTCAATTAATAATATGGAGGAATTAATTGTCAGTGACAGCATCCAAGCACATGCAATCATGTGTAAAAACACCATAGATGGGGGGGAATGTGGGAGAATTAAAGAAACAGAGCACCATAAAGGACGACAGGTGAGACTGCCTGATTGGCTACATCACAACACAGTGTTTTTTTCACGTCTTCAACATGAGCCGTTGCCTTCCGTCTCGTTACTCTATCTCTTGGTGAATACATGTAGTTTATTTCTTTCATTTTCCCCCCTTCTCAATTTAATAGTATTATTTGGAATAATAATTTCCCCTTGGAGGCCTGGGGGAGACATCTTAGCGATGTGCCGCACGTCAGCTACTCTTCATTTCAGTGTGTTCCCCTCTGCATCTCAGCTAATGTTCCCCACAGTTTATTGCTTTCTGAAATAGCTCCATTAGTGTCAGAAGAAGCCTACAGTAATGGCATGCAGATGGGCTGGCGACTCAGCAAGCTGGCCATGTGTTATGCAGAGATGACTGACAGATTTAGAAAAACAAACCTAGGCTACCTGTTCTGTTTCTGTGTTTTTTATTCCCCTGAGGAAGAATACATTTAATAGAGTTTAAGAGTTCATAACTGCAAAACCAACTGCTATAGGGCTATTGAAGCTGCAGTCTATACAAGACTGGGAAAAGTCGTGACAGTTTGTTAGGCTGGTTGAAATGGCAAAGACAAGACAAGACATCCATATAATTTCCATAAATCAGTCACAAAGAGCAAACCATTGAAAAAGCTCAAATAAAATAAATACAATTTGTTATTGAAACTAAGTAAACAGGTGGTTGTTTGGCAAGAAAAAAGTTGTTATAACTTGCTGTTAAAAAGCCCCACTGACTTTCAAAGAGTGGGAGTCCAGTCAGTGGTGTGAAAGACGACAACGTGTTAAATGTTACTCAGCCTTCTGTTCCCAGGCCGACTAACTGAACAAACACTGAACATTCTTCAGGCACAGAACTGTGTTGCTGAAACTTTTGGTGCAAGGTGAGTGGCAGGTCTTTATTTCAAACTCACACCCTTCTCCCTTGATGCCTTCTCCTGTTTATCCACAACTAGACAGCCCTTTATCCATACATATATGGGAACCTCACAAATAGTTACCTGTTTGTTACTACTCAGACAGGGAGCAGAAAGTGACAGTGAAAAACTGTTTACATTGCGAGCTCCAACGCCCCTCGGCAAATGGAATGTATTTTTTTCTGCTGCCCTGCATCCCACTCCTAAGTCTAGGAGGAGATGGGGATGATCAGGCATGTCAGAGAGTTGTTTACCTCACTGTGGTGTGTGTGTGTGTGCAGTGTGTCATACTGTACGTGCTGCAGGGGGGCGATGACACACTGAATTACAGCTTACACGGAGGAGGCCAACAACCCACCCAGACAGATGAAGTCACAGAGTTTTAACTCCCTGTGTGTGTGTATGGATGTGTGTTCTCTCCCTGTCAGTTGTGTTCATGCCCACCGGCGGCAATCAGCCCTGGAACTGCACTGTGACAATTCAGAGGAAGTAGAGGGAAGGAAATAATGGAAAACGCTAACACCTCTCCTGCCGCAACACTTTGGTACAGTACACTCACCGGACAGTTTATTAGGTACACCCATCTAGTACCGGGTCGGACCCCCCATGCCTCCAGATCAACCTGAATTTTTCTGGGGGAATGTATTCTACAAGTTGGAAATGTTCCAAAGGGATGTTGGTCCATGCTGTTTGTGGCCCGCACGTCAGCTTGCATGATTATTTTTTGTTTGTCGCACCATTCTCGGGAAACCCTAGACACTGTTGTGTGTGAAAAGCCCAGGAGGGCGGCTGATTCTGGATCCGGCGTGCTTGGCACCGACGATCATGCCACGCTCAAAGTCGCTTAGGTCACTTGTTATGCCCATTCCAATGCTCAATCGAACAGTAACTGAATGCCTCGATGCCTGTCTGCCTGCTTTATATAGCAAGCCACGGCCATGTGACTCACTGTCTGTAGGAACGATCCATTTTCGTGAACGGGGTGGTGTACCAAATAAACTGGCTAGTGAGTGTATGTCTTCAGCCTGCAGACTGTGTTTTAGTACAGAATTTGTCCAGAGATATGAAGAGCTTTAATTAATGGTTACATTGTTTTATGGATCCACACTATACACAGAATAAAAAGTAAAGTATCAACAGAGTTTACATATCTTAACCATGTTGTTATCCAATTTGAACCATGGTTTTTCCTGAGTGGCTGTTTTCTATGAAGGTCTGAGGGCAGGGTGATGAGGGGCTGGTGGGGGTAGAGGTGAGGGCTCTGTGGTCCCCAAATGGTGCGCTCTGTGGGCATGGGGCCAGTGGGTGGAGGGTGGTTCCCTAGTACCGGGCCATGATTGGATACGCTGAGTCTAATCTATACTGAACAAAAACATAAATGCAACATGTAAAGTGTTGGTCCCATGTTTCATGAGCTAAAATAAAGTATCCCAGACATTTTCCATATGCAAAAAAAGCTTATTTCTCTCACATTTTGCACACAAATTTGTTTATATCCCTGTTAGTGAGAATTTCTCCTTTGCCAAGAAAATCCATCCACCTGACAGGTGTGGCATATCAAGAAGCTGATTAAACAGCATGATCATTACACAGTGCACTTTGTGCTGGGGACAATAAAAGGTCACTTTAAAATGTGCAGTTTTTTCACACAACAGAATGCCACAGATGTCTCAGGTTTTGAGGGAGCGTGCAATTGGCATGCTGACTGCAGGAATGTCCACCAGAGCTGTTGCCAGAGAATTGAATGTTCATTTCTCTACCATAAGCTGCTTCCGACGTTTTAGAGAATTTGGCAGTACGTCCAACCGGCCTCGCAACCACAGACCACGTGTAACCATGCCAGACCAGGACCTCCACATCCGGCTTCTTCACCTGCGGGATCGTCTGAGACCAGCCACCCTGACAGCTGATGAAACTGTGGGTTTGCACAACTGAAGAATCTCTGCACAAACTGTCAGAAACTGTCTCAGGGAAGCTCATTTGCTGATGTGAACGTTGTGAACAGAGTGTCCCATGGTGGCGGTGGATTTATGGTATGGGCAGGCATAAGCTATGGACAACGAACACAATTGCCTTTTATCGATGTCTATTTGAATGCACAGAGATACCGTGATGAGATCCTGAAGCAAATTGTTATGCCGTTCATCTGTCACCATCACCTCATGTTTCAGCATAATAATGCACGGCCCCATGTCGCAAGGATCTGTACACAATTCCAGGAAGCTGAAAATGTCCCAGTTCATCCATGGCCTGCATACTCACCAGACATGTCACCACCCATTGAGCATGAAGAGGGCACGACAACACCTTTTCCCCCTCAGGAGACTAAAAAGATTTGGCATGGGTCCCCAGATCCTCAAAAAGTTCTACAGCTGCACCATCGAGAGCATCCTGACCGGTTGCATCACCTCCTGGTATGGCAACTGCTCGGCATCTGACCGTAAGGCGCTACAGAGGGTAGTGCGTACGGCCCAGTACATCACAGGGGCCAAGCCTCCTGCCATCCAGGACCTATATACTAGGTGGTGTCAGAGGAAAGCCCCAAAAATTGTCTAAAGACTCCAGTCGACCAAGTCATAGACTGTTCTCTCTGCTATCGTACGGCAAGCGGTACCGGAGTACCAAGTCTAGGACCAAAAGGCTCCTTAACAGCTTCTACCCCCAAGCCATAAGACTGCTGAACAATTACTTAAAGGGCCACCAGGACTATTTACATTGATTGTTTATTTGGTAAATATTTTCTTAACTCTTTCTTGAACTGCATTGTTGGTTAAGGGCTTGTAAGTAAGCATTTCATGGTAAGGTTGTTGTATTTGGCGCATGTGACAAATAAAGTTTGATTTGATGTTTGGGATGCTCTTGATCGACTTGTATGATAGTGTGTTCCAATTCCCATCAATATCCATTGTTGCGTTTATATTTTTGTACAATGTAGAACTGTGGAACTTAACGAAATAAAGAGCTTTAGTTCCGGTGAGCATTGTGTCACACTCATTCTGGCTTCTGCAGCTTCTACAGAGAGATAACAGCTGTGTCTAGAACCAAACCAGGAGGGTCACTGCTGTTTTCAGTAGCCAACGCATTAGAGGATGAGATACTATCATTTGTTATTTTAAGAGGGAAACAATGCATTAGCATTTTACACAGGCGATAATTGATGTTGCCTATCAGACTGAATCATTTAACAAAAAGGAGTTCCTCTTTTCCACCACTTAAAGGTGCACTATGCAGAAATAGCTCTGGCTTTTAGTGTATTAAACTAGCTGAGCAAATATAGTCTTATTGATTTGATGATGTTTACATGTTTAAGTTGAAATGGTGCTTGAATTGTCGAGGCATTGCTCCTGTTGTCTTTGTGCTGACTTACAGTAACTTTGTTGTTCTAAATCAGTAGTTGTTTAGTAAACTGTCAAACATTAACTTGCTTGACCATGCTGCAGGTGATGTAACTGTTTGTTATATGCAATATTTGTGTTGTGGACTTCACTGGACAGATGTTGCTCTCCGGTTTTGCGATGAAACAAATGTATGTGGTATTGAATTTATTCTGCTACTGTGTGACTGTTGTCTTTTTGTTGTCACAGCATTATTGTATATCACGGTGGCGTATGAACGAATGGGTTATAGAGCAAACACAATTATCACAACATAGGTTGTAATATGCCTTTTTTACTGGCTTGGCTTGGCTTCCTCATTGATTTTACCTAGGCACCGCTACAGATTTTCAGCTGTTTGAAGCTGGTTTACACAACCGAAGGTAAAATATTCAAAAATGTGACTTTAAGAACCGGAAGCATAGAAATAGTGCACATAGAATAGATCTGATGCTTATTTTAGACTTGCTTTCAATGACAATGACAGATCTATAACTCACATTTCTATATGCATTTGGCCGGGTCACCCAAAAAGTTACATATTGCAGCTTTAAATCCGTAACATTAAATAATTTGGAACACTTCTCTTCTCCAGCAATGTATTGTAGCTCCTCATGCTTTAAGTGTTTTTGGTTTGGAAGCTGTTCGTTAATGGCCTATATTTCACAAGGAATCAAATACTGTAGCTAATGTAAGATCATTCTCGTGAGATTAGTGAACAGCGGTACCACAGGATCACTTCTGAGACAGAATGATTCATGTCACCCCTCCCTACTCTGTTCCTTACACTGTACCTCTTGTACTTCCCTGACAGAAGTCCACCCCGTAAGTCCCTCCCTGATCAACTTACCTTCCACCATGATGACCACAGAGATATGAAACATGGCTTCCTTTTCATATTGACATGTTGTTTCCTAAAAGCTGCTGTGATGGTTTGGTCCAGTAATTCATGATGCGTTTAGGGGCTCTGGGACACAGAGACAGGGCAGGTCTGATCAATAAACAACGGCTAGCTTTCATCTGCCAAGGGAGGGCTTGCATCCCAAATGTCAACCTATTTCCAACACAGTGCACCACTTTTGATCATTAGAACCCTATGTGCACTGGTCAAAAGAAGTGCACTATGGAGGGAATAGGGTGCCATTTGGTATGCAGTTAGAGATAATCCCATGGATCACTACAGAGTAGGCTCCCTATCAACACATTAACACAGTACAAGACCTCTGTTGGGAGGGTATGGGTAGGCGCACTGTGAAGAGGAAAGTGCAAATAAAACGCCTTGTTAATACCTGGTGCTAACATGTATCCTTTGTCCTGATCTTGCCCACATTCTGATTGTGCCCACATTTTTAGACAGGTGTAGACGATTAAAAGACGCATTGTGATCTGATTGTGATCTGATCTTACTGACCACCTCCAGCTAGGCTTGAGCAGTATACCATATATACCCACGGTATGATAAAAAAGAAATCCTGCAGTCACCTTGTGCAGATATTGCAGATCGTGTTGTTAATTTTGCCTGTTGCATTATTTGTTCATTATGAAGCCGTTCCCCAAAGCAGCTGATTGAGCCAGTCACATGGTATGTTTGTTTACAAAGAGCACACAGAGAAAACGGAAGCTTTCGAGACCAGTAGCGTAGGCAGAAGTTTGTTGGTGCTGAAATTTGCTGAAATTTGTGTGGGCCCAAAAAATATATATGGAAAAATTCTACACATTTTGTCATGGGGCAAAGAATAAAAAGATGCAGTTTTATTGCTAATCTCATGCTATTCTACACATTTTGCCATGAGGGTGAGAGAACATTTGGCATTTCTAAAGCTTATTAAAGCTAAAATATAGGTGTGTTGACTGTGATTATGTTTTGTTTGCTAAATGAACAAATGAAGTAGGCATTGGCATGGTGCATATAGCCATAGAAGCACAGTGGCATATGCCGCAATGCGGTCATATTCGTGGCTTATTGGGGGTGTGGCTTTCGGTTAGTTATTTTTGGCCAACCATCAACTCAAACTTTATTTGTCACATGCGCCGAATACAACCTTACCATGAAATGCTTATTTACAAGCCCTTAACCAACATTGCAGTTCAAGAAAGAGTTAAGAAAATATTTACCAAATAAACTAAAGTAAAAAATAATAAAAAAGTAACACAATAAAATAACAATAACAAGGCTATATACAGGGCAGTACCAAGTCAATGTGCGGGAGTACAGGTTAGTCGAGGTAATTTGTAAAGTGACTATACATAGATAATAAACAGCGAGTAGCAGGAGTGTAAAAACAAAGGGGGAGGGGGTGTATTGTTCAGCAATCTTATGGATTGGGGGTAGAAGCTGTTAAAGAGCCTTTTGGTCCTAGACTGTGCGCTCTGGTAATGCTTGCCGTGCGGTAGCAGAGACAATAGTCTATGACTTGGGTGACTGGAGTCTTTAGACAATTTTCTGGGCTTTCCTCTGACATCGCCTAGTATATAGGTCCTGGATGGCAGGAAGCATGGCCAGTAGTGATGTACTGGGCCATATGCACTACCCTCTGCAGCGCCTTACGGTCAGATGCCGAGCAGTTGCCATACCAGGCAGTGATGCAACCGGTGAAGATGCTCTCGATAGTGCAGCTGTAGAACTTTTGGAGGATCTGGGGACCCATGCCAAATCTTTTCAGTCTCCTGAAGGGGAAAAGGTGTTGTCGTGCCCTCTTCACGACTATCTTGGTGTGTTTGGACTGTAATAGTATGTTGGTGATGTGGACACAAAGGAACTTGAAACTCTCGACCCGCTCCACTATAGCCCCGTTGATGCCTGTTCGGCCAGACTTTTCCTGTAGTCCACGATCAGCTCCTTTGTCTTGCTCCTTTGTCTCCTCCTTTGTCTCATCATTGTCGGTGATCAGGCCTACCACTGTTGTGTCGTCAGCAAACTTAATGATAGCGTTGGAGTCGTGCTTGGCCGCGCAGTCGTGGGTGAACAGGGAGTACAGGAGAGGGATGAGGCCCCACCCTTGTGGGGCCCCAGTATTGAGGGTCAGCGTAGTGGAGATGTTGTTTCCTACCTTCACCACCTGGGGGTGGCCCGTCAGAAAGTCCCGGACCCAGTTGCACAGGGCAGGGTTGAGATCCAGGGCCTCCAGCTTGATGATGAGCTTGGAGGGTACTATGGTGTTGAATGCTGAGCTGTAGTCAATGAACAGCATTCTTACATGGTATTCTTTTTGTCCAGATGGGATAGGTCAGTGTGCAGTGTGATGGCGATTGCATCATCTGTGGACCTGTTGGGGCGGTATGCAAACTGAAATGGGTCTAGGGTGGCCGGTAAGGTGGAGGTGATATGATCCTTGACTAGCCTCTCAAAGCACTTCGTGATGACAGAAGTGAGTGCTCCCTAGCGGTAGTCTTTTAGTTCAGTTATCTTTGCCTTCTTGGGTACAGGAACAATGGTAGCCATCTTGAAGCATGTGGGGACAACAGACTGGCATAGGGAGCGATTGAATATGTCCGTAAACATACCAGCCAGCTGTTGCGCATGCTCTGAGGATGCGGCTAGGGATGGGCCAGCAGCCTTGCGAGGGTTAACAAGTTTACATGTTTTACTTACGTCAGCCACGGAGAAGGAGAGGGGGGGTGTAGTCTTTGTTAGCGAGCCACGACGGTGGCACTGTATTATCCTCAAAGCGGGCAAAGAAGATGTTTAGTTTGTCTGGAAGCGTGACGTCGGTGTCCGTGACAGGGCTGTTTCTGTATTTGTAGTTCGTGATTTCCTGTAGACCCAGCCACATACATCTCGTGTCTGAGCCGTTGAATTGCAACTCCACATTGTCCCTGTACCAGCATTTTGCTTGTTTGATTGCCTTGCGGAGGGAATAACTACACTGTTTATATTCAGCCATATTTCCAGACTTCTTTCCATGGTTAAATGCAGTGGATCGCTCTTTCAGTTTTGTGCGAATGCCGCCTTCCATCCACGGTTTCTGGTTAGGGTAGGTTTTGATAGTCACAGTGGGTACATCTCCAATGCACTTCTTTATAAATGCACTCACCGAGTCAGTGTATAGGTCAATGTTGTTCTCTGAGTCTGACCGGAACATATTCCAGTCCCCGTGATCAAAACAATCTTGAAACGTGGCTTCCGAATAGTCAGACCAGCGTTGAATGGTTCTCATCACTGGTACATCCTGTTTGAGTTTCTGCCTATAAGATGGAACGAGCAAGATGGCGTCGTGGTCGGATTTGCCGAAGGGAGGGCCGCTGAGGGCTTTGTATGCATCGCGGAAGTTAGAGTAGCAGTGGTCGAGAGTATTAGCCCTGCGTGTCGTGTAATCGATATGCTGATAGAATTTAGGTACCTTGTTCTCAAATTTGCTTTGTTAAAATCCCCAGCAACAATAAATACAGCCTACGGATATATAGTTTCCAGTTTACATAGAGTCTAGTGAAGTTCCTTGAGGGCCGTCTTGGTGTTTGCTTGAGGGGGAATGTACACAGCTGTGACTATAACTGACGAGAATTCTCTTGGTAGGTAAAATGGCCGGCATTTGATCGTAAGGAATTCTATGTTGGGTGAGCAGAAGGTCTTGAGTTCCTGTATGGTGTTATGATTACACCATGAGCCGTTAATCATAAAGTATACACCCTGCCCTTCCTCTTCCCAGAGAGGTGTTTATCTTTGTCGTCGCAATGCATGGAGAAGCCCGGTGGCTGAATCGATTCCAACAATATATCCAAAGAGACCCATGTTTCCGTGAAACAGAGATTGTTACGGTCTCTGATGACTCTCTGGAAGGCAACACTTGCTCAAATTTTGTCTACCTTGTTGTCAAGAGACTGGACATTGGCGAGTAGTATACTCGGGAGCGGTGAGCGATGTGCACGTCTATGGAGCCTGACCAGGAGGTCGCTCCGTCTGCCCCTTCTGCGGCGCCGTTGTTTTGAGTCGGCTACTGGGATTAGATCCCTTGTCCTGGGTGGTGGTCCGAACAGAGGATCCGCTTCGGGAAAGTCGTATTCCTGGTCGTAATGTTGGTAAGTTGACGTTGCTCTTATATCCAATAGTTCTTCCTGGCTGTATGTAATAAGACTTAAGATTTCCTGGAGTAACAATAAAAAAACAAAATACTGCATAGTTTCCTAAGAACTCAAAGCAAGGCGACCATCTCTGTCGGCGGCATTTTGTATGATGGGAATGGAGCTTACCAAAAAGCAACTTTTTCAAATCATCCTTCATGCAGGTAAGACATTTTAGTTTCATAACCTATCAGAAAAAGCAGGTTCTAAGGTTTCTAAAACACACACATTTGCCAAACAATTAAGGCATGGGCTCTATTACAAAATATATCCTCCATTTCAGGAGGTGAGCAGGCAGCCCCAAAAACCTTTGGGGGGTGGCATACGGGGAGTTGGGCTAAGTCAGGGGGGAGCCCTGACCTAACTTCCCGGGCGTACAGGAGAGAGCCGTGGAGCAAAAAGGAGCCAGTCAAGGAATCAAACGAGGAGCTTGACGCGAAATTCCGGAGAGAGGTACTGGTGGAAAGGGCACGAAGGAGCACCTGTGCTTACTATGGGGAGCGACGGATCAAGCAAGCACCATGTTATGCGGAGATACGCACGGTATCGCCAGTGTGCAGCTACAGCCCGGTGCGCTTGGTGAAAGCTCCTCACAGATGTCATGCTAGAGCCAGCATCGAGCCAGGACCGGTGATGCAAGTTGCAAGCATCAGACCGCCAGTGAGGGTTCATGGCCCAGTGTATCCTGTTCCTGCTCCTCGTACTCTTCCTCCAGTGCGTCAGCCCAGTCCAGTATGTCCTGTTCCTGCTCTCCGCACTAGCCTTGAGGTGCGGGTTACTAGTCTGGCGCCTCCAAAGCCAGCCCCACGCATCAGGCCTCCAGTGCGTCTGCCCAGTCCGGTATGTCCTGTTCCTGCTCCTCGCTCTAGCCCTGTGGTGCGTGTTACTGTTCTGGGGCCTCCAAAGCCAGTCCCACGCATCAGGCCTCCAGTGCGCCTGCCCAGCCCAGTACGTCCTGTTCCTGCTCCTCGCTCTAGCCCTGTGGTGCGTGTTACTGTTCTGGGGCCTCCAAAGCCAGCCCCACGCATCAGGCCTCCAGTGCGCCTGCCCAGCCCAGTACGTCCTGTTCCTGCTCCTCGCACTAGCCCTGTGGTGCGGGTTACTAGTCTGGCGCCTCCTAAGCTAGCCCCACGCATCAGGCCTCCAGCGTGCAGTCCCCGTCCAGAGCTTCCGGCGACACTTCCCCGTCCAGAGCTTCCGGGGACAGTTCCCTGTACAGAGCTTCCGGCGACAGTTCCCCGTCCTGTGCTTCCGGCGACGTCCTACAGTCTGGAACCGACAGAGACAGCCTACAGTCCGGAACCGACAGAGACGGCCTACAGTCCGGAACCGACAGAGACGGCCTACAGTCCAGGAAGCGTCAGAGACGGCCTACAGTCCGGAACCGTCTTTGACGGTGGCCACCCTCCCTTCCCTCCCTTTAAGTTTGGGGTTGTTTTTTTTGGGGGGGGGGGGTTTAAGGTGCATTCGGGGTCTGCACCTTTTGGGGGGGGGGGTACTGTCACGTCCTGACCAGTAAAAGGGGTTCTTTGTCATTATAGTTGATCAGGGCGTGGCAGGGGGGTGTTTGTTTTGTGTGTTTGGGTATTTTGGGTTTAGGTTCTAGTTTTCTTATTTCTATGTTTAATCTAGCTTTTCTATTTCTAGGTGAGTTTTGGCAATGACCTCCAATTAGAGGCAGCTGGTTGTTGTTGACTCTAATTGGAGGCCATATTTAGTTGTGTTTGTTTTCACTTGTGTTTGTGGGTGGTTGTTTCTAGTATAGTCTGTGCACCTTACTGGACTGTTTTTGTTGTTTGTTTATTTTTGATTAAGTGTTTTCTTTAATAAAATAAGAAGATGAGCACTTTAGCCGCTGCGTTTTGGTCCAGTCAATACGACCCCTGTGACAATCCTACTACAGCGCACGCGAAACAATGTGCTGCGTCAACCTCTCTCTTTAATCTAACGTTTAATGGATGATGCGATGGATGCTATCAAATCATTCGGAATTGTTTTTGACATCCCAGAAAAGATGTTCAGCATGTAAAGCATTGTAACGTGCAATTACAGGCGGCTTGATGATAGGCTCCCTGTTAACCAGCTATACATTTGATACCAGTTGGTATTGAACGCTCTCACCTTTTCATCCTTCTTCATGAAACTGATTTTTGGCAGAGGTCGACCCTCGCTTTTAATTCACACCTTTTCCGTGTACCCAAGAGAATGGAAGGGGTTCTTCAACAAAAAGTCCCCAACATCTTTGGCAGCGTTGGACATTCTACCATTCTGGCGGAGAAAACTACACACTCGCGCTGGTAGCTAGTGAGCTACTGAAGTTAGCAAGGCAACTTTAAATAAATTGCCCTAACTGGACACAAAAATAAAGTTCTAAACCCAAGAAAACAATTTATAATGTACCCCCTCCATCTCCTGTAATTTGAAAAAACTCATTTGAATTGAATACTGTCCCAAAAATGCTCAACTATCACTTTTCACTCTTAATCTATATCCAACAATGTCCCCAAGCTTCTCAACACATAGAACCCTCATAATGCTCTGTGGCACAATCCCAATACAACACACTAGGTTTGTTCTCTGATCCTATATCTATGATTGGATGGACAACATGTCAGTTCATACTGCAAAAGCTTTGATTGTTTGGAGGACGTCCTCCGGAAGTGGTCATAATTACCATCTATGTCTATGGAAGGGGGTCAGGCCTACCAGCCTCCTAGGTTTTGTATTGAAGTCAATGTAGCCAGAGTAGGACGGAAGCTAGCTGTCCTCCGGCTATGCCATAGTGCTAGCCCAGACAGTGCTGTTGAAGTTATTGTAGACCTTCATTGCAAAACAGTGTATTTTAACCAATTATTTGGTGACATATGAATATATTTAGTATAGTTTTATCTAAAAAGGATAACTTTTTTAATGTTTCACTATTTCAAAAAAAACTAAATTTCACTGAGGAGGATGGTCCTCCCCTTTCTCCTCTGAGGAGCCTCCACTGACGGAGATCATCTGTTCACCTACTCTGCGTCTCACAAAGACACGGGGTTGGAACCAAAAATCGCAAATTTGGACTCATCAGGCCAAAGGACAGCTTTCCACCGGTCCAATGTCCATTGCTCGTGTTTCTTGGCCCAAGCAAGTCTCTTCTTCTTATTGATGTCCTTTAGTAGTGGTTTATTTGCAGCAATTCGAACATGAAGGCCTGATTTACACAGTCTCCTCTGAACAGTTGATGTTGAGATGTGTCTGTTACTTGAACTCTGTGAAGCATTTATTTGGGCTGCAATTTGAGGTGCAGTTAACTCTAATGAACTTATCCTCTGCAGCAGGAAGTAATTCTGGGTCTTCCTTTCCTGTGGCCGTCCTCATGAGAGCCAGTTTCATCATAGCGCTTGATGGTTTTTGCGACTGCACTTGAAGAAACTTTCAAAGTTCTTGGAATGTTCCGTATTGACTGACCTTCTTGTCTTAAAGTAATGATGGACTGTCATTTCCCTTTGCTTATTTGAGCTGTTCTTGCCATAATATGGACTTGGTCTTTTACCAAATAGGGCTATCTTCTGTATACCACCCCTACCTTGTCAAAACACAACTGATCGGCTCAAACACATTAAGAAGGAAAGAAATTCCACAAATGAACTTTTAAGGCACACCTGTTAATTGAAATTCTTTCCAGGTGACTACCTCATGAAGCTAGTTGAGAGAATGCCAAGGATGTGCAAAGCTGTCATCAAGGCAAAGGGTGGCTACTTTGAAGAATCTCAACTATAAAATATTTTTTGTTTGTTTAACACTTTTTTGGTTACTACATGATTCCATATGTGTTATTTCATAGTTTTGATGTCTTCATTATTATTCTAAAATGTAGAAAATTGTACAAATTAAGAAAAACCCTGGAGTATAATGTATAAAAACATTTTTAAATACTTGTTACATAAGTATTCAGACCATTTGCTATGAGACTAGAAATTGAGATCAGGTGCATCCTGTTTCCTTTGATCATCCTTTAGATGTTTCTACAACTTCATTAGAGTCACCCTGTGGTAAATTCAATTCCTTGGCCATTTGGAAAGGCACTCACCTGTCTATAAGGTCCACAGTTGACAGTACATGTCAGAGCAAAAACCATGCCATGAGGTCGAAGGAATTGTCCGTAGAGCTCCGCGACAGGATTGTGTCGAGGCACAGATCTGGGGAAGGGTGCCAAAAAATGCCTGCAGCATTGAAGGTCCCCAATAACACAGTGGCCTCCATCATTCTTAAACAGAAGAAGTTTGGAAACACCAAGACTGTTCCTAGAGCTGGCCACCCTGCCAAACTGAGCAATCAGGGGAGAAGGGTCTTGGTCAGGGAGGTGACCAAGAACCCGATGGTCACTCTGACAGAGCTCCAGAATTCCTCTGTGGAAATGGGAGAACCTTCCAGAAGGACAATCATTTCTTCAGCACTCCACCAATCAGGCCTTTATGGTAGAGTGGCAAGACGAAAGCCACTCCTCAGTAAAAGGCACAAGACAGCCCACTTGGAATTTGCCAAAAGGCACCTAAAGACTCTCAGACCATTAGAAACCAAATTCTCTGGTCTCATGAAACCAAGATTGAACTCTTTGGCCTGAATGCCAAGCGTCACATCTGGAAGAAACCTGGCCCCATCCCTACGGTGAAGCATGGTGGTGGCAGCATCATGCTGTGGGGATGTTTTTCAGCAGCAGGGACTGGGAGACTAGTCAGGACTGAGGGAAAGATGAATGGAGCAAAGTACAGAGAGATCCTTGATGAAAACCTGCTCCAGAGTGCTCAGGACCTCAGACTGGGGCGAAGGTTCACCTTCTAACAGGACAGCGACACTAAGCACACAGCCAAGACAACGCAGGAGTTGCTTCGGGACAAGTCTCTGAATGTCCTTGAGTGGCCCAGCCAGAGCCTGGACTAGAACCCGATCGAACATTTCTGGAGAGTCCTGAAAATAGCTGTGCAGCGACAGTCCCCATCCAACCTGACAGAGCTTGAGAGGATCTGCAGAGAAGAATGGGAGAAACTCCCCAAATACAGGTGTGCCAAGCTTGTAGAGTCATACCCAAGAAGACTCAAGCCTGTAATCGCTGCCATAGGTGCTTCAACAAAGTACTGAGTTAATTTGCAAATATTTCTAAACACCTGTTTTTGCTTTGTCATTATGAGGTATTTTGTGTAGAATGATGAGGGGAAAAAACTATTTAATCCATTTTAGAGTAAGGCTGTAACATAACAGAATGTGCAAGAAGTCTAGGGGTGTGAATACTTTCAAAATGCACTGTATATACATATTTCTTTTGCCTGTTTTGCACGTTATTTTGGCATTAATATGTGCCACATATCAGTGTGCATACAATGTAATTTTTTAAATAATCTTTGAGTTAATAAAGCCGCATACATTTTTGCTTTCTTGAGTAAGGCTGCTCCAAAATGCAGGTGTTTCAGCCTAGCTCAGTGCTTTCTGTGGCGGTGGTGGGGCAGCCAGCGTAAAATACGGAGCATAGGGGTTGGTAATGTTCTCTAGTTGCGCCGTGATTGGCTCAGTGTTCTGTCACTCATGAGGACACCACGTGAACGCAAAATCTACGGGTAGAGCAAAAACATTCAAGCCCCTTGGGTGCTGCCATAAGGTTACATTAGAAATTCCTATCCAAGAAGGCTCAAGGTCATTGGCCACAGATAAAATGATCACGTTATATCTACAGTAGCTTTGATTGGACTGATCATGTCAACATCATACTTTCAAAATCTTAGCTAGGAAGCTAGCAGTCATCATCATGAATGACGTCGACAATCTACTGGGAAATTATTTTTGATCCTTGTCATATGAAGGGAAATAATGAAGAGAAATTATAGGTAAAACTTATCAATCAGCCATTGGACATAAACATTACACAACGAATTGGAAATCTCAAATTCAACAATGAGTGGTTTGGAAGGAATCAGTGGCTAACTGCAAGCATTTCAAAGCAATCACTAGCCTGCTATTCAGTAGATTGGGTGTGTGGTCCAAGTCTGGGTTTAACGGTCTATTTTCCAAGCTTAAAAGGATAAACATTCAACATTGGCCATGCTGTCAATCCAGCATGGCTTCTGCCGCGTTCAAAACAACGAAACCAGGAACTGGGAAATCTCAGACCTCAGTGAGTTCAAGACAACTGGGAGCTCGGAAAAAAAACGAGCTCTGACTGGGAAAATATATTTTCAACTGTCATCCATCTCAGAATTGCAATTCGGTAACTCGGGCCTCTTTCTAGAGCTCCGACCTGAAGATCCCTGACGTCATCATGATTCAACGAAGGACCACTGCGACACCTTCCTGTTCAAGTGAGCACAGCATAACAAGGTGAGTCCAAAAGTGTCTTGTATGCTGCTGCACAAATGATGTAATATGCCAGGGAGATATGTATACCGAAGCTAGGAAAGTAATACTAAGTGTATGTTGTGTAGTAAGCGGTTAGTAGCCCATGTGCTTCACCTTAATCATTTGGTCAGTTTTCCCCTCATAATTTAGCCTACTGTTCTGACTTGGTGGTGCACATGTAACCTATGGCCTGTTTTAGAGAAATGTAATCATTAAATATTGTAAGAGCTTTTATTGTCTGCTTATATGCCCCCTTTATTTATCCTAGGGCTCTGACTTGGTGTACCGGGAGAATACAGTAAGAACGGCCCATGTTCTGAATTCTATTGCATTACATTTACAAAGTGCTGAACAAATGGGCTGAACAAATAGTTCTATTGACTATGTCCGTCCTAGCTCGCTCATTAATGTCTTAATCGAAATTACTGATCGTCCTCTTTTGCCATAGTTTGCACATCTCATATGTCAGTAGAAACCACATTTGTTTAACCTGTTTGGGATAGGGGGCAGTATTTTCACGGCCTGATAAAAAACATACCCGATTTAATCTGGTTACTACTCCTGCCCAGTAACTAGAATATGCATATAAAAGGTAGATTTGGATAGAAAACATTCTAAAGTTTCTAAAACTGTTTGAATGGTGTCTGTGAGTATAACAGAACTCATATGGCAGGCCAAAACCTGAGAAGATTCTATACGGGAAGTGCCCTGTCTGACCATTTCTTGTCCTTCTTTAGCCTCTTTATCGAAAATACAGGATCTCTGCTGTAACGTGACATTTTCTAAGGCTTTCATTGGCTCTAGGAAGGCACCAGAACGTTGAATGATAGCTCTGCAGTCTCTGGGCGAAAAACAGCAGGGGTTTTGGAGAGTGGTCCTTCTGAGAATAATGACACTGGCGCACGCGTGTATGTGACGACTCCATGTTTTTCTTTCTCTCTTTGAACGAATACGTCGTCGCCCGGTTGGAATATTATCGCTATTTTACGAGAAAAATCGCATAAAAATTGATTTTAAACAGCGTTTGACATGCTTCGAAGTACGGTAATGGAATATTCTGAAATGTTTTGTCACAAAACGCGCCGGCGCGTCACCCTTCGGATAGTTACCTGAACGCACGAACAAAACAGAGCTATTTGGATATAACTATGGATTATTTCGAACCAAAACAACATTGGTTGTTGAAGTAGAAGTCCTGGGAGTGCATTCTGACGAAGAACAGCAAAGGTAATCCAATTTTTCTTATAGTAAATCTGAGTTTGGTGAGTGCCAAACTTGGTGGGTGTCAAAATAGCTAGCCGTGATGGCCGGTCTATCTACTCAGAATATTGCAAAATGTGCTTTCACCGAAAAGCTATTTTAAAATCGGACACCGCGATTGCATAAAGGAGTTCTGTATCTATAATTCTTAAAATAATTGTGATGTTTTTTGTCAACGTTTATTGTGAGTAATTTAGTAAATTCACCGGATGTTTTCGGTGGGTATGCTAGTTCTGAACAAAACATGCTAATGTAAAAAGCTGTTTTTTGATATAAATATGAACTTGATTGAACAAAACATGCATGTATTGTATAACATAATGTCCTAGGAGTGTCATCTGATGAAGATCATCAAAGGTTAGTGCTGCATTTAGCTGTGGTTTTGGTTTTTGTGACATATATGCTAGCTTGAAAAATGGGTGTGTGATTATTTCTGGCTGGGTACTCTCCTGACATAATCTAATGTTTTGCTTTCGCTGTAAAGCCTTTTTGAAATCGGACAATGTGGTTAGATAAAGGAGAGTCTTATCTTTCAAATGGTGTAAAATAGTCATATGTTGATGAAGAAATGAGAAATATGAGAAATAGAAATTATAGCATTTTTAAGGTTTTTCGTATTTCGCGCCAGGCGCTACCATTGGATATTGGCTAGCGGAACGCCTGTCCATAAGAGGTTTTAAGCAAGTCAGCCATATCAGCTGTTTTTTTTTCAAAAGGCAGTAAATGAGGCAGAATGAACGGTTTTGCTTCCAGCAGTGGTAAGGTGTTGGGACTGCTGTTGGGACTCTGCTGTTGGGACAGCTTTATGTAGGCCCAAACAGTTTGTGGGCACCGTTTGTTACCTTTTAGTGCAATTCATTCATTGTTTAGTGTTGAGTTGTGTAGTGGCTTTGCTGGCATGCATCAAAAACAATCTATATTTTTTTGCCCCATCAAGATTTACATGCTAAAATCGCCACTGCGTATGAGAACCTAAAAAGTAATTTTGTTTAGAAGTAATAAAAACGTGAATCTAGGCTATGTTGAAAGTGTGCAGATGGCAATGGTTTTCTTACTGCTGCCAAGAGTTGTGTGCATCTGTGCGTGACGTCAGTGTGTCGTGGAAAGGGGTCTATTGAATATCATTATAGAATGTGCATAAAAATGCACTCTCCAATTGCAACGTCTGATATGCCCACAGATATTGTCTCAGAACATTTAATATTTTTAATACCCTCAAACACCAAGTTAGGCATACCTAATTTCAAAACAGGCCATGGCAACATCACTGTCAATCATGAATGATAATTCTTCACATTTTACCAGTGAAATGTCCAAACTATGTCTACATACCAATCATTTGATCTCAATCAGTTTCATGGAATATGCATTTAGACCTGTTTGAATGACTCTTTCATGAGCAAATTAGAGCAGATGTCGTTAACAAACTATATAGCCTTCCCATTTTTTGTTTCAATCAAAACACATTCTGCCTAGTTGTGTTTTTGGAATAACAGTAACGTTATGCTATAATATTTTGTTATGTTATGTAAAATACTAATTAATCATTATGTGACCGTCGAAGACATTGATTCAGCACCATTGTTAGAAGTGGCTGGGTGAAGCTTTGGCAGCACTACACCCCTGGAGTTGGTCTCATTGAATGTAAAACAGGAAGGGACACTTTTAAAACGAGATTGAATGAAGTAGCAGAAAATATGTTGTAATGTGCAGCTAATGAATGAACGTGGAGAGCCTCACAAGTTTGACAAAATTAACTTATATATTTCAGTCTAATATTGCTATTTACTTACTTTTGTAGCTCTTCATCAAAAACATGTAAGTAGTTAGATATAACTGGAATTTTGCCCGAAAGGATTTGAGAAATATGATTGGTTGAATAGGCCTATGACATTGGCCTACATTTTGTCTTGCGCTGCGCAGAATATCAGATCTCAACAACCATTGGAGAAGTGTTTAACATCACCAGTAGGCTTAGGCTACCACATCCTTATGATATAGGCTACTGTATATATTTTAATAAATGCAACATTATTGCAAAAGACAGGTCGGACTGTCTGACTGAAATACAGGACAAATCAAACTTTTGTTCTAAATGAGGGGTTTGAATTTGTTGATAAAATGAGGGAAATTATTGTTTGGTTCTGGGACAAAGGGCCAAAATGCTAGATTGTCCCACACAATCCTTGACATTTGGTCACCCCACCTACAGTAACATAAATGATTGAAAATGCATTTTTCTTCATATTATAATGTTACCTAAGACCTTCATTAACATAAACACAACCAAATGACACAACCAAATGATTATATTTATTATATTTTTAGAATGCATTGGTTCAGAACGGGATTGCTCAGTTTCCATATTTTCTAGTGTTAAAATAGTTGGAGTAGAGAAACACACAATTTTGTATGACTTTGGGTCAAACTTTTACAAAGATCCAGCTAAAAAAGGACAATATACATTACAGGTGAAATAACACAATGTTCATCTCCCAGGACAAATTAGTTAGCAATAGCAAGATAAAGGTCCATTAATGTTTCACCATGCCCCCAAATTAATATAGTTGGTTCACAGTTGGTTTGATATTTTAACCTGCGTGTTAAGATGGCGTCTGGTGTGGATGGATAAAATCAACATGTGTGATGGCGCACGTGTAGTCAGCATGTAATGTGGACAAGATCAGGACAAAGGACACATGCTAGCACTAGTTAAAGCCTAACAGGGCTTCATATAACACGTTCACAATTAGGTCAAGAAGATTTAAGACATAAATAAATAAGTAATAGGGACCATCAAGTTCTCAGACAGGACAAAACTGAACTGAAGAGTCTTGTTTATCCCACCCATCACCACTAGTGTCAGGCCAGTTTAACTGATGGTGGGTTTTTCTTTGTAAAGAAGGATGGGTCACTGAGGCTGTGCATAGACTTCCGTGGGCTGAATAATATCACTGTTAAGAACAGTGGTGCCACAGTGTTTACCAAACTCGACCTCTGGAATGCCTACCACCTTGTCCGCATAAGAGAGGGGGACGAGGCGGAATACTGCGTTCAACACAACGCTGGGTTACCAGAACCTAGTCAATGACGTGCTAAGGGATGTGATTGGACACTTTGTTTTTGTCTATTTAGATGACATCCTGATTTTTTCCAAGGACTCTGAGGCTCACCAGCAACACGTTCGCCAAGTTCTTCATGGGCTGTTGGCGTTTTTGTTAAAGCTGAAAAATGTGAGTTCAATGCTGCCAAAGTGTCTTTCCTGAGTTATATTATTGCACAGGGACAGTTACGTATGGACCCCGCCAAGGTCATGGCAGTCACAGAGTGGCCTGCGCCCTCCAACCTGAAGCAGCTACAGCGTTTCCTGGGGTTTGCAAATTTTTACAGACGTTTAATCCACAGCTACAGCCATCTAGCAGCACCTCTCACCACTCTCACCTGCACCTCTTCTCCGTTCCACTGGACTCCTGAGGCAGAGACAGCTTTCCTGGAACTCAAGCGTCGCTTCACCTCCTCTCTGGTCCTTACTCAACCCGACCCAGAACTCCAGTTCATCATGGAGGTGGATGCCTCTGACACCGGGGTAGGTGCTGTTCTGTCTCAACGTTCACCCTCTGATCAGAAGGTCCACCCTTCTGCGTTCTTTTCCTGTAAGCTTTCACCTGCAGAGAGGAATTTTGACATTGGAAACCGGGGTGTCCTAGCAGTTAAGCTGGCTCTGGAGGAATGGCGTCACTGGCTGGAGGGCTCTGTAACCCCCTTCATCGTATGGACTGACCATAAAAACCTGACCTACATCCAGACCGCCAAACGTCTGAACTCCCGGCAAGCCAGGTGGGCCTTGTTCTATGGTAGATTCAGTTTCACACTCACTTATCGCCCCGGTTCGAAGAATACCAAGCCTGATGCCCTCTCTCGCCAGTTCACCACCGACAACACGGATACTGAGCCAGAATCCATTGTGTCATCTACCTGCATCGTTGCCGCCGTCACCTGTGAGATTGAGTCCCGTATCCGCCAGGCTCAGCAGAACCAGCTTGACCGGGGTAACAGTCCTAGTAATGCTCTGTTTGTTTCAGATTGTGTTTGTTCTAATGTTCTTCAGTGGGGCCATTCTACCCACCTCACCTGTCACCCTGGTATGAACCGGACCCTCGCCTTCCTGCATCAGCGCTTTTGGTGGCCCACCATGGAGAGAGATGTCCGGGAGTTTGTCTCAGCCTGTTCGGTTTGTGCCCGGAACAAAACCTCCACTAAACCCACTTCCGGTCTGCTCCTCCCTCTTCCCATACCCAGTCGCCCCTGGTCACACACAGCTCTGGACTTCGTCACTGGCCTTCCCCCATCTAACGGTAACTCCGTCATCCTCACCATTATTGACAGGTTTTCCAAGATGGCTCACTTCATTCCCCTCTCCAAGCTACCGTCCTCCAGGGAGACTGCGGCCCATGTATTTCATCTGTATGGCATCCCCACTGACATAATTTCCAACAGAGGACCCCAGTTTACCTCCCAGGTATGGAGATCCGTCTGTTCAGTTCTTGGTATGAATGTCAGTCTTTCTTCTGGATATCACCCCCAGACCGAACGGGCTGCGTGACTACACTGCGTGACCTCTGCCAATCTTCTTCCTGGAGCGCTCAGCTACCCTGGGTGGAATATGCTCACAACACCCTCACCAATGCCTCGTCAGGTATGTCACCCTTCGAGTGTGCTCTGGGTTACCAACCCCCCTTGTTCCCCGCCCAAGAGGTTGAGGTTGTGGTTCCCTCTGTCCAGGACCATCTGCGCCGTTGTCACCATACCTGGAGGAAGCCCCGGACTGCCCTGCTTCGTGCCTCTGACAGGACTCAGTCCCAAGCCAACCGTTGCCGGGCCTCAGCCCCAGTCTACACCCCGGGGCAAAAGGTATGGCTCTCATCGAAGGACCTGCCATTGAAGGTGGCATCAAAGAAACTTTACCCCCGATTCATTGGTCCCTTTGAGATTGACCATGTCATCAACCTTTCTGTGGTGCGCCTGAAACTCCCAGCCTCTCTCAGGATCCATCCTACCTTCCACATCTCCCTAATTAACTTCATTGGGATAGGGGGCAGCATTGGGAAGTTTGGATGAAAAGCGTGCCCAGAGTAAACTGCCTGTTTCTCAGGCCCAGAAGCTATAATATGCATATAGTTAGTAGATTTAGATAGAAAACACTCTAAAGTTTCAAAAACGGTTAAAATAATGTCTGTGAGTATAACAGAACTCATATGGCAGGCAAAAACCTGAGAAAAATCCAACCAGGAAGTGGGAAATCTGAGGTTTGTAGTTTTTTTAAGTGATTGCCTATCCAATATAATGTGTCTATGGGGTCACTTCCTAAGGCTTCCACTAGATGTCAACAGTCTTTAGAAAGTTGTTTCAGGCTTCTATTGTGAAAGGGGAGAGAATAAGACCACTCACAGTAAGTGGCTCAGCTGAAAGCCTTTAGTTGTTTATCGCTCGCGGCCATGAGCGCGAGTTCCGTTCCCTTTCCTTTCTAATGACAACGGAATTGTCCGGTTGGAATATTATTGAAGATTTATGATAAAAACATCCTAAAGATTGATTATATACATCGTTTGACATGTTTCTACGAACTGTAATGGAACTTTTTGGACTTTTTTTGTGCTCGCGCGAACAAAAAGGAGGTATTTGGACATAAAGATGAACTTTATCGAACAAATCAACATTTATTTTCTAACATGGAGACCTGGGAGTGCCATCAGATGGAGATCATCAAAGGTAAGTGATTAATTTTAACGCTATTTCTGACTTTTGGTTGGAAAATGGCTGTATGGTTTTTTGTGGCTAGGCGCTGAGCTAACATAATCGCATGGTGTGCTTTCGCTGTAAAGCCTTTTTGAAATCGGACACTGTGGCTGGATTAACAAGAAGTTCATCTTTAAAATGGTGTATAATACTTGTAGGTTTGAGGAATTTTAATTATGAGATTTCTGTTGTTTGAATTTGGCGCCCTGGGGGGGGGTACTGTCACATCTACTCCTGCAACGTCCTCTACTGGTCATCCTCTGTCACTTTTAACCTGCCACCTCCCCCAGTGCTCTTTCCCTCTCTCTGTGTATGTGATTGTGTGGGCGGAGACAGGTGTGCTGGAGTCAGAGCAGATCCCCACCAGCTGCAACCCGTTCCATAATCAAGACCTCTACAAATACTCAGTTCTGCCACTTCCACACTGCCAGATCGTAATCTCTGCTCAGTCAGTCTACGCATCTAGCTATTTGTTACTACTCAGATCCTGTTTCCCTGCCTGACGCTGTTTTCCTCTCCACTACAGTTCTGCCTGCTCTGACTCTGGTCCCTGTCTCCAGTCCCACGTCTCGTCATCCTGCTACTCTGTCCTGGATTCCCCACTCCACTACTCCCCTGGATTCATCCCCGGACCTGCTTACCCTGTCTCAACCCCTCTCGCTCCAGCCTCAGCCTCCGCACCTGATCTCCAGAAACCCGCCCAAAATTCCCCTGACCTGCACTCCATCTTCCCCCGTGTTCCAATAAATACCTTGGTTACTTCATCCCCGTCTCCTTGTCCGAGTCTGCTCTTAGGTTCATCATTTGCAATTTGCCTAACAGGTTCAGGTAAAAGCTGCTGTGATGTTTTGGTCCAGTGATTCATGTGTGATGTGTTTAGGGGGTCTGGGGCACAGAGACAGGCCAGTCCTGATCAATACAAAACACAGTACAATACCTTTATTGGGAGGGGATATGTGGGTGCACTGGGGAGGGGACGGTGCAAAAAACGTGTGTGTATGTGTGTAGCAGATATGGACTGATGATCAACAATTCAGCAACATCAATTACATAATCATTGCAATAGTTAAACTCCAATGTTTATTTATAAAAAATACAACAGAACATTAAATGTAATTGTAGTGCGAGTAAACGAACTTGTAATGGAATTATCCTGACCAAACCCCATCTTATTAAGTAGTAAATCAATTCACAAATCTAATTATAACACATTTTCAATGAGGTCAAGAGGAAAGACTTGAAAAAATAATTAGTACAGAACATCACTTTCACAGACAGGACATTGCTGTAAAGGGAACTAAAAAGTCTTGTTTATCTTACTACAGTCTTTTCATTGCAGAGGTCATGAGTAGTTGTTGCCCCACCCAGCACCACCATCAAACCCATTCAAGGAGGACAACGGCTGTTGCCATGATGATTTGTTGAGTTGAGGATTGGATGAGTGGGGTTGAAGATAGAGCCATACAGGGAGTCGTCTCAGGGCTATAGAGAGTCATAATATTACCACAGGAGGTTGGTTGCAACTGAATTGGGGAGGATGGGCTCATGGTAATGTCTGGAGCAAAATAAGTGGAATGATCAAATACATCAAACACATGGTTTAATGCCATTCCATTCGCTCCGTTCCAGCCATTAGTATGATATTAGCTGTCCTCCCCTCAGCAGCCTCCACTGACTAGTATTCCTCATCAGTAAAGACATTCAGTGCTGCTACTAGACTAGACAAACAATATCCCCCCCTCCCCCAAGCGATTTCTCAGGCTTGATATTAAAAATACAGACAAATGACAACACAAGACATGGTCATTGGATTAGTTTGCATAATGAGTGTTACAGACAGTGACTTTGTAAGACATAAGGTGTGTTCCATGTCATGCAAGCCACCAACCACACCCATATCAATCCCACCCCAACAATGAGTATATGGTATCAGTTCTGTATGTTTGACAAGTAGTATGGAGCTGCAGTTCAGAGTAGTTTTTTTCATCCTATGCCATGTATTCTCAGTGAATTGGGTGATGTGTTTTTCCCCGTTCAGATAAATTAGTCTAAAGAACTAGCTCTTTCTAAAGTCAGTTTTGTTTATAAATTCAGTAAAAATTTTAACAGCAACTAGTCTCCTGTATGCACTGGTCCAATAACGTCCACTTCACTTTCATGCGCATATCACAGCGCAGCTGTAATCAGCTAGCAGCATCCACTTCCAGCCATCACTCACCTGCTTCTCTCCATCCACTCTTCCTGCTCATCCATTCCTCCATCAGTTTCTAAAATATAATTTAGCTGTGTTGGCGAGTGGGGATGCAGACCCTGATCAGTATTCTGTTACATTTGTAGGAGCAGCATGGAGAGTGAGCAAAGATGATACATTGTATATAAATTCATCCCTGGTATAACCAGTGCACAGGCCAGTCTGAGTAGGCTTTGCAAGATCGCCGTCACGCAGCAGTGCCAGAGAGGAAAAGGAAGCCACTGTGTTCTTGGGGGATCTTCAATGCGGCAGACATTTTTTGGTACCCTTCCCCAGATCTGTGCCTCGACACAATCCTGTCTCGGGGCTCTGCAAACAATTCCTTCGATCTCATGGAATGGTTTTGCTCTAACATGCACCGTCTACTGTGGGACCTTATATAGACAGGCCTGTGCCTTTCCAAATCATGTCCAATCAATTGAATTTACCACAGGTGAACTCCAATCAAGTTGTAGAAACAAGGATGATCAACGGAAACAGGATGCATCTGAGCTCAATTTCAAGTCTCATAGCAAAGGGTCTGAATACTTATTTCCATAAGGTATTTGTTTTAGATTTTTAATAAATGTGCAAAAAAAATAAAATAAACTGTTCGCTTCGTCATTATGGGGTATTGTGTGTAGATTGCTGAGGATTTGTTTTTAATTAATGAATAAAAAGGCTGTAATGTAAGAAAGTGTGGAAAAAGTCAAGGGTCTGAATACTTCCCAAAAGCACTGTAAGCCTAACTTATGAGTATATCAAAATCAATCTCTTTCTTGTGCTTCTTACATTCTGTTTGGTGTCTAACGTCACGTTTTTAAAGTTGGGAGAAGTGTGTTTGTGGGAGAGAGAGAGTGGTGTGTGTGTGTTTTTAAGTGAGAGAGCGAAAGTGAGCAGGTTTCAGGCAGTGTTTTTTCCTTACTGCCACACCAACCGTGTTCCCATCCAACAATTTCATGCAGATTAATTACCTGACGCATGAAAAAAAAAAAATCACAACCGGTGTCACGTTTGTTTGTAGAGAAGGACCAAGGCGCAGCGTGTGTATCGTTCCACATCTTTATTAATATGTGAAACTACGCAAGACATACAATAAACTATAAACAAAACAACAAACCGTGACGACAGAGGTGCAACATGCACTAACTCAAAATAAGATCCCACAAACACAGGTGGGATAAACTACTTAAATATGATCCCCAATTTGAGACAACGATGACCAGCTGCCTCTAATTGGGAATCATACAAAAACCCTAACATAGAAAAAAGAAACTAGAACACAACATAGAAATAAATACACTAGATAAACCCCCCAGTCACACCCTGACCTACTCTACCATAGAAAATAATAGCTCTCTATGGTCAGGACATGACAACCGGGATGATGGAAACATGAAATGCCAACAGACAATTTGTTCATTCGGCATGGTGGGATCTTTTTGTGTTGGTAAAATGTACTATGTTAGAATTGGCTGTGGAAACACCTTTATGCTCAAATATTGATATACCACTGAACAAAAATATAAACGCAACATGTAAAGTGTTGGTCCCATGTTTCGTACGCACAAAGAAATTATTTCTCTCAAGTATTTCTGTCTGCAATAAAACCATTTTGGGTGGAAAAACTAATTCTGATTGGCTGGGCCTGCCTCCCCAGTGGATGGGCCTGCCTCCCCAGTGGATGGGCCTATGCCCTCCAAAGCCCACCCATGGCTGCACCCCTGCCCAGTCATATGAAATCCATAGATTAGGGCCTAATGAATTAATTTCAATTGACTGATTTTCTTATTTGAACTGTAACTAAGTAAACTCTTTGAAATTGTTGCATGTTGCGTTTATATTTTTGTTCAGTATAATAACCATCATATCGAAGTAGACATGGAGTCTATGATATGATATGTTGTGTGGTCCTCCCACTATGACTTGTTGGGAAAGCATGCAGGTTATTAGGCTACATATTAAATAATTTATGATGTACTTCACAGGGTGGTGAATGTGCAAGGTGATGAGCTTGATGCTCCTTTTCAATAAATATTGAGTATGTTATTCTGGTAACATTACTCAGTCTTTTATCCGCAAAAAGTCACTTTGATGGAAGCACAGCTCTGGTGGGAAAATGTGCATATTGTTTTAGCCAGATTTTAGAATATTTGCATGAAAATCTGTCACAAATTGGATGGAAACCAAGCTACTGACATGCAGATCATTGTGCATGTACAGTATATTCCCTTCTCCCATTCCGCCGGCCAAATCACAGGTAGGCCTTAGAAAATCTGCCATTTTATGCAGTATTCTATTATAGCGAATAGTGTGAAGTTAAATTCAATAACGGCTTGTTTCGAGTTGAAGTGTTGTCAAATTATATAAATGATTTGAGACAGGCGCAGGAATACGTAATAGGGAGTTTTAATACTCCATGCAAAAATACAACATGCCATGAAAGGCACCGGGCCGAAGCCCAAAACAAAACCCGTATACAAAAACACAGGGATGTAACCCAAACAAAACTGCTAATAAATACACGGGGCGAGACCCGTAATAACAATACACGGGGCGAGACCCGTAATAACAATACACGGGGCGAGACCCGTAATAACAATACATGGGGCGAGACCCGTAATAATGAGTACACAATACACGCTGCACGAAAGCCAAAACAACAAAGCACAGGTACTCACAAGACCCACGGACATGGGAGCAATAACCGACAAAACAATGGTGAACAGAGGGCACATATATGCAATTACTAATCAGAGGGAATGGGAACCAGGCGTGCGTAATGAAATAGTTCAGTGACGCCTATAGGCCGATGATATAAACCTCCGGAGCTTGTGCACGGAATGAGCGCAGTACCAGGGGAATTCGTTACAAGTGTGAACGTCACTAGGCAGGTTTCCATTGACCCAGTTTTATTCTATGAAAACAATGTCGCAAAACAAAATCATTGTACATGTGTAATGGAAACGGCAGATATAGGATATATTTTCTAAAGATCTACAAAATTTGTTTAGCGTTTGACAAGGGTGGATTTTTCTTGTGTCAAACTTTCTTTATTGCGACAAATGATGATGGAAATTGACGAATCATTTTGAAGGTAGGACTGCGCGGGGCACGTGATGTCACTGGTCACAATAAAGATCCACTCCATAATTCATTCTAAATGCCTACAACTTTTCACTATAAAATAGTGTTTTCTTTGCCGGACAAGGATTGTCCTGACTTTCAAGAATGCTTGAATTGCTTCGCCTTCCTTTTCTGGTTGGCTGGCAAGTTTCACCATTGCACAGACCCTGAAAATATCTTGGCACATTATAATTATTAGAATATGGCAAATATTAGTCAATTATTCCATTCTATCCATGCTGGCTTTCGCGGCTACCTGAGACATGCAACTTGAGGTGGGAGGGGGCATAGAGGATGTTTCCAATTTATTAATGCGCAATTTGCTTAAACGGGTAATGAAACACTTCAACCACTACATTTTTATTAGACACTGTAGTTTTTTGGGGGGGTGGGGTGGGGGGGGGGGGGGGACATCATTAAGTTTAATCGACACAAGGTAGTTAAATGGAAACGCACCCTAGCAAATGTCGTAGTTATTTTCAATGCAATACTACTCGGTATTGCGATACTTGGCCTATGTCGTTTTGTTAGTAAAATGTTTGTATCGTGACAACACTATTTTTAGATACTTTAGAATGATTTGGACATGAAGCATGAATATGCTAAACAGTAGAACAGTTTTTTCTCTCTGGAGTAAAGGTAAATCCATTCTGCGACTGATGACCTTGTACAATACCGAGTAGTATTGCATTTAAAATAGCTACGACATTTGCTAGGGTGCGTTTCCATTTAACTACCTTGAGTCGATTAAACTTAATGATGTCACCCCCCCTCCAAAAAAAACGACAGTGTCTAATAAAAATGTAGTGGTTGAAGTGTTTCATTACCCGTTTAAGCAAATTGCGCATTAATAAATTGGAAACAGCCTCTATGCCCCCTCCCACCTCAAGTTTCATGTCTCAGGTAGCCGCGAAAGCCAGCATGGATAGAATGGAGTAATTGACTAATATTTGCCATATTCTAATAATTATAATGTGCCGAGATATTTTTAATGGGCCAGTGCTTATTCACAATATGCTACAGGTCTTAAGACTTGTCAAACTTTATCTCCACTTTCTGGAGTTCTGGTCCTCAGCCTGTATTCACAGTCAGAGTCACAGTGCTGTTCTAGGATCAGTTTTGATTTTGAAATCATAAGGAATTAAAAGGGGGACCTGATCCTAGATCAGCACTCCTACTCTGAGATGCTTTATGAATCGGGCCCTGGTGTTTTATGGTCCGGAGCGTGTCCTCTCCTCTGATTGGCTCAGACCTGCAGTGGTTTCCTGAGGTCCTTGTCCATGCCCCGCCCACTGAGCTGCTCCAGGCTGTGGTAGCGATGGACGATCTGGTCGGCGGTCACTACCACCACCCTGGCAGCCTATAGCGGAGCTCACCAGCATGTCCAGGCCCCCCGCGTTCCGTTGGTAGTGGCCTGAGAATACCGCTTTCACTCCTACACAGCACAACACAGAGAGAGAGAGAGAGAGAGAGAGAGAGAATGTGAGGAGAAGAAGGGTTATCATTGACAATATCAATGAATCATTTATTAGCATTGATTAACCTTAGGCGACATGGTGTCTGGCGGGTGTCTGTCTCTGTTGGTGTCGTTGGAGAAAAGCCTGTTCTGATCCTCCCTACAGCTCCAGTCTGCATCCTGTCTACATGCATATGCAGAGCTAAATGTAACATATGCAAATTGTCCCTGATAAGGGTATCTACTCTGCATATAATAGCAATATATTAATATTAGCTCAATATAATTGCATAATGAGATCATTGGCTATGCCATATCTGTCAGATAGACTGAAAACGAACGCCTGAGAAAGTAGAGAGGGAGGGAGAGGGGAGTCTGAGAGAGCGAGAGAAAGAAAGAGAGCGAGCAAACAGAGAGAAAGTGAACTCATTTTTAGAATATTTTTGGAAAATGTAGAAACTTTTACTCGGGGCTAAGTTTTTCTTTTCAATTTATTTTCCATCACAGTCGTCATCGTCATTATTGAAATGATTGCTATCGCTTCCCCTGAAGCGGTGTTTCTGCAGCAATCTGTTTCTGCAGCAAAATAGAAGGCAGTGAACTGATTGCACACTCACACTGGTTGGCCAAGCAAGCCCGAGTCTGAATAAGAAGCGTAAATGAGTTCTTCCCTTTTTGTAGAGGTGTGGGCGTGTATGTGTGTGCGTGCTCTACTGTGAGTTCAATCCAGGTTTTGGCAGACAGAGGAAGTAAGATGTTCCATTTCTAACAGTAGAGCAGTAGCTAGACTTCTTCTCGCTTGCTGCCATTCCTCTGAAGAAATACACCATAAACACAACAAATGCGAAGGATATAATGAAAACGGGCAAAAGCTGGCAACAAAGAACCTCAATTCCGGTCTACAGTACAAATGAAGACATCACTCATGTCCTGGAAATCGATCCGTAACACTAAAATAAACAGAAAACCCCAGAGTTGCTTTCCAAGAACAGACTTTTTTCTGGTCAGCAACATTCAGATTCTACAGACATTTGTCCTGAATAGTGCATATCACAAAAAACACCCTGGGGAGTATCACAGAGAATAAAAATATAAATTATATAAATAGCCAAACAGTGGGTGCACACACTGCACCATTGAATAATTAATCGAACATAGATGATGATTAACATCTTATTTTTGCAGGCTAAGTTCATTTGCAATCAAAACCCAGAGGCTATGGTTCTAGCATATAGTTATGCCAATGCACCCCTCTGTTTTCCTGTGGTACCCCACGGCACAGTCATTTAGGATACTACGGCAGCTCCCACTCAACCACAGAGGGTCTGCCAGCTAAGGTGTCTGTGTGTGTGTGTGTGTGTGTGTGTGTGTGTGTGTGTGTGTGTGTGTGTGTGTGTGTGTGTGTGTGTGTGTGTGTGTGTGTGTGTGTGTGTGTGTGTGTGTGTGTACACTGCTAATACTGCAGTCCTCTAACAGTCCAAAAGAACTACAATTAGACAAGCCTTCCAAACCTTAACAGAGAGAAACCGAAAACAACAGAGGGTAACGTTTGATCTAGATTTTAATCACTAGGGTGAATCATACTGTAATTACATGTATGCATTTCTCAACCTTTCTGCACCCCTAATAGATTAAGAAAATGCAAACGACAGCAACATGACGTAAGCATCAGAGAAATAAAAAAAAGTTATTATCAGGAGGAATAATACGTGAATCAGCTAGACGAAAGAAGAAAAACATCGATGTACTTTTTAAACCAGTATAGTTTCCTCTGAGGACCATCTCAGTAGAGCTGAATCCAGAAGACTGTCATAATTGAACACATCAGTAAGAGAGGGAAGAGGGACAGAGAGAGAGAGAGCTAGAAAGGAGGGAGAGAGAGCTAGGAAGGAGAAAGAGGGAGTGAGAGAGAGAGAGCAAGGAAGGAGGGAGCGAGAGGGAGGAAGAGAGAGCTATAAAGGAGAGAGAGGGAGGGAGGGAGGGAGGGAGAAAGATGAAGAGGTAGGAAGGAGGGAGGGAGAGATAGTGAGAGAGAGAGAGAGGGAAGAGATGGGGAGATAGAGAGAGAGAGAAAGCTAGGAAAGAGAAAGGCAGTGCAGTAAGCTACTAATGACAGCAGGCAACCAGCCAGCCCAGTCTGAATCAGCTATACATCTCTCTCTTTCTACATCTCTCTCTCTCTTTCTCCCTCTCTCTTTCTTTGCATGAAAGATGTTTCCCATTGTGATGTCCTACCTTGAGTGAGACAGAACCAGTTCAGAATGTTCAGATAGAAATGTATTGTAAACATTATTTGTAATTCATTGTTGTTGAGAAGAGGGAGTCGTAAGAGCTCTATTAGTATGTTTTCTATCTTCAGTTGGCACAGCAGGACAGGAACTGTGCCTAACCTGCCGAATGCTTGAAGGGTCTCACAATCTGAGGGTTTGGCTGTCACAAACCTTACACCTGCCAGCTTAGTGGAGTCTGCCACTAGCACAGTCAGTGTAGTCAGCTCAGCTATCCCCATTGAGACCGTGTCTGTGCCTCGACCTAGGTTGGGCAAAATTAAAGATGGCGGTGTTCGCCTTAGCATTCTCACTAGTATAAAGACCTCCTCCATCCCTGCCATTATTGAAAGAGATTGTGATACCTCACATCTCAAAATAGGACTACTTAATGTTAGATCCCTCACTTCAAAGGCAGTTATAGTCAATGAACTAATCACTGATCATAATCTTGATGTGATTGGCCTGACTGAAACATGGCTTAAGCCTGATACATTTACTGTGTTAAATGAGGCCTCACCCCCTGGTTACACTAGTGACCATATCCCCCGTGCATCCCGCAAAGGCGGAGGTGTTGCTAACATTTACGATAGCAAATTTAAATTTACCACAAAAAAAAAAACAACGACGTTTTCATCTTTTGAGCTTCTAGTCATGAAATCTATGCAGCCTACTCAATCACTTTTTATAGCTACTGTTTGCAGGCCTCCTGGGCCATATGCAGCGTTCCTCACTGAGTTCCCTGAATTCCTATCGGACCTTGTAGTCATCGCAGATAATATTCTAATTTTTGGTGACTTTAATATTCACATGGAAAAGTCCACAGACCCACTCAAAAAGGCTTTCAGAGCCATCATCGACTCAGTGGGTTTTGTCCAACATGTCTCTGGACCTACTCACTGCCACAGTCATACTCTAGACCTAGTTTTGTCCCATGGAATAAATGTTGTGGATCTTAATGTTTTTCCTCATAATCCTGGACTATCGGACCCCCATTTTATTACGTTCGCAATCGCAACAAATAATCTGCTCAGACCCCAACCAAGAAGCATTAAAAGTCATGCTATAAATTCTCAGACAACCCAAAGATTCCTTGATGCCCTTCCAGACTCCCTCTGCCTACCCAAGGACGTTAGAGGACAAAAATCAGTTAACCACCTAACCGAGGAACTCAATTTAACCTTTCACAATACCCTAGATGCAGTTGCACCCCTAAAAACTAAAAACATTTGTCTTAAGAAACTAGCTCCCTGGTATACAGAAAATACACGAGCTCTGAAGCAAGCTTCCAGAAAATTGGAACGGAAATGGCGCCACACCAAACTGGAAGTCTTCTGACTAGCTTGGAAAGACAGTACCTGCACAACCCTGCCAAGACCTAGGATCAAGGGAGACACTAAAGTGTTTTAGTACTATATCTCTTGACACAATGATGAAAATAATCATGGCCTCTAAACCTTATTGGGACCCTATTCCAACTAAACTACTGAAAGAGCTGCTTTCTGTGCTTGGCCCTCCTATGTTGAACATAATAAACGGCTCTCTATCCACCGGATGTGTACCAAACTCACTAAAAGTGGCAGTAATAAAGCCTCTCTTGAAAAAGCCAAATCTTGACCCAGAAATTTTAAAAAACTATCGTCCTATATTGAATCTTCCATTCCTCTCAAAAATTTTAGAAAAAGCTGTTGCGCAACTCACTGCCTTCCTGAAGACAAACAATGAATACGAAACACTTCAGTCTGGTTTTAGACCCCATCATAGCACTGAGACTGCACTTGTGAAGGTGGTAAATGACCTTTTAATGACGTCAGACCGAGGCTCTGCGTCTGTCCTCGGGCTCCTAGATCTTAGTGCTGCTTTTGATACCATCGATCACCACATTCTTTTGGAGAGATTGGAAACCCAAATTGGTCTACATGGACAAGTTCTGGCCTGGTTTAGGTCTTATCTGTCAGAAAGATATCAGTTTGTCTCTGTGAATGGTTTGTCCTCTGACAAATCAACTGTAAATTTCGGTGTTCCTCAAGGTTCCGTTTTAGGACCACTATTGTTTTCACTATATATTTTACCTCTTGGGGATGTCAATCGAAAACATAATGTTAAATTTCACTGCTATGCGGATGACACACAGCTGTACATTTCAATAAAACATGGTGAAGCCCCAAAATTGCCCTCGCTAGAAGGCTGTGTCTTAGACATAAGGAAGTGGATGGCTGCAAACTTTCTACTTTTAAACTCGGACAAAACAGAGATGCTAGTTCTAGGTCCCAAGAAACAAAGAGATCTTCTGTTGAATCTGACAATTAATCTGGATGGTTGTACAGTTGTCTCAAATAAAACTGTGAAGGACCTCGGTGTTACTCTGGACCCTGATCTCTCTTTTGAAGAACATATCAAGACTGTTTCAAGGACAGCTTTTTTCCATCTACGTAACATTGCAAAAATCTGAAACTTTCTGTCCAAAAATGACGCAGAAAAATTAATCCATGCCTTTGTTACTTCTAGGTTGGACTACTGCAATGCTCTACTTTCCGGCTAACCAGATAAAGCACTAAATAAACTTCAGTTAGTGCTAAATACGGCTGCTAGAATCCTGACTAGAACCAAAAAATTGGATCATATTACTGTAGTGCTAGCCTCCCTACACTGGCTTCCTGTTAAGGCAAGGGCTGATTTCAAGGTTTTACTGCTAACCTACAAAGCATTACATGGGCTTGCTCCTACCTATCTTTCCGATTTGGTCCTGCCGTACATACCTACACGTACGCTACGGTCACAAGACGCGGGCCTCCTAATTGTTCCTAGAATTTCTAAGCAAACAGCTGGAGGCAGGGCTTTCTCCTATAAAGCTAAATTTTTATGGAATAGTTTGCCTACCCATGTGAGAGACGCAGACTCAGTCTCAACCTTTAAGTCTTTACTGAAGACTTATCTCTTCAGTAGGTCCTATGATTAAGTGTAGTCTGGCCCAGGGGTGTGAAGGTGAACGGAAAGGCTGGAGCAACGAACCGCCCTTGCTGTCTCTGCCTGGCCGGTTTCCCCTCTTTCCACAGGGATTCTCTGCCTCTACCCCTATTACGGGGGCTGAGTCACTGGCTTACTGGTGTTCTTCCATGCCGTCCCTGGGAGGGGTGCGTCACTTGAGTGGGTTGAGTCACTGACGTGGTCTTCCTGTCCGGGTTGGCGCCCCCCCCCCCCCCCTTGGGCTGTGCCGTGGCGGAGATCTTTGTGGGCTATACTCGGCCTTGTCCCGGGATGGTATGTTGGTGGTTGGAGATATCCCTCTAGTGGTGTGGGGGCTGTGCTTTGGCAAAGTGGGTGGGGTTATATCCTACCTGTTTGGCCCTGTCCGGGGGTTTCATCGGATGGGGCCACAGTGTCTCCTGACCCCTCCTGTCTCAGCCTCCAGTATTTATGCTGCAGTAGTTTATGTGTCGGGGGGCTAGGGTCAGTCTGTCACATCTGGAGTATTTCTCTTGTCTTTTCCGGTGTCCTGTGTGAATTTAAATATGCTCTCTCTAATGCTCTCTCTTTCTCTCTTTCTTTCTTTCTTTCTCTCTCTCGGAGGACCTGAGCCCTAGGACCATGCCTCAGGACTACCTGGCTTGATGACTCCTTGCTGTCCCCAGTTCACCTGGCCGTGCTGCTGCTCCAGTTCCAACTGTTCTGCCTGCAGCTATGGAACCCTGACCTGTTCACCGGACGTGCTACCTGTCCCAGACCTGCTGTCCCAGACCTGCTGGAACCCTGACCTATTCACCGAACGTGCTACCTGTCCCAGACCTGCTGTTTTCAACTCTCTAGAGACAGCAGGAGCGATAGAGATACTCTCAAAGATCGGCTATGAAAAGCCAACTGACACTTACTCTTGTGTTACTGACTTGTTGCACCCTCGACAACTACTATGATTATTATTATTTGACCATGCTGGTCATTTATGAACATTTGAACATCTAGGCCATGTGCTGTTATAATCTCCACCCGGCACAGCCAGAAGAGGACTGGCCACCCCTCATAGCCTGGTTCCTCTCTAGGTTTCTTCCTAGGTTTTGGCCTTTCTAGGGAGGTTTTCCTAGCCACCGTGCTTCTACACCTGCATTGCTTGCTGTTTGGGGTTTTAGGCTGGGTTTCTGTATAGCACTTTGAGATATCAGCTGATGTAAGAAGGGCTATATAAATACATTTGATTTGATTTGATTTGACAACCATCCTATCATAGTCTGGAACACTGGAGTTAAGAAAACTCTATGTACCCTAAAATAAAAATCTATTCATGTTACAATAGAATTATCCTAAATTAATTTGAGTACATCAGCTTACACTATCATGTAAAGAGCTCAGAAACAAAAATTATTAGAATGAATTATTGTGCATAAAACAATCCATGTCACTTTTAATATATCTGTCAATGTTAAGGAGGAGCATTCAGCCTACTCTGCTCTGCTCTTCTTGATAGCATGGTGAAGAATCAGGATTAATTGGAGGTGATCACTGATCAACAGCCAGTGTTCCTTGCTCATTCATATCTCCAGCTAGAGTCAGGCCTGCTGGGAATCTTAAGAGAAAAATAATTACTTGATAAACATTTTCACACTCAGTCTGTCGGTCTGCACTCACAAGTGTTATTAGTCACTGGCTCTAATGTCCCAGTCAGACAGTCCCACTCAACACCAGACAGGGAAACTCAAGAGCTATATATATTCACTTAGGAGTTTTTCCTGACCTCTTTATATTTGATTAATTTATTTGATTTAACCTTTATTTACCTAGGCAAGTCAGTTAAGAACAAATTCTTATTTACAATGACGGCCTACCCCGGCCAAACCCGGACGACGCTGGGCCAATTGTGCGCCACCCTATGGGACTCCCAATCACGGACGGTTGTGATACAGCCAGGAATCGAACCAAGGGTCTATAGTGACGTCTCTAGTACTGAGATGCAGTGCCTTAGACCCCCCGAGCGGCACAGCGGGAGCTCGGGACCACTCGGGACCACGCAGCGGGAGCTCGGGACCAGCTCAGGACCACGCAGCGGGAGCTCGGGATCACTCGGGACCATGCAGCGGGAGCTCAGGACCACTCGGGACCACGCAGCGGGAGCTCGGGACCAGCTCAGGACCACGCAGCGGGAGCTCGGGACCACTCGGGACCACTCGGGACCACGCAGCGGGAGCTCGGGACCAGCTCAGGACCACGCAGCGGGAGCTCGGGACCACTCGGGACCATGCAGCGGGAGCTCGGGACCACTCGGGACCACGCAGCGGGAGCTCAGGACCACTCGGGACCACGCAGCGGGAGCTCGGGACCACTTGGGACCACGCAGCGGGAGCTCGGGACCAGCTCAGGACCACGCAGCGGGAGCTCGGGACCACTCGGGACCACGCAGCGGGAGCTCGGGACCAGCTCAGGACCACACAGCGGGAGCTCGGGACCACTCGGGACCACGCAGCGGGAGCTCGGGACCAGCTCAGGACCACTTCAATTAAAAGGATTGGATAAATAAGTGATCCAACCTGTTCAGATCAGTGATTTCTTCAAGGGCAAATCTCTTACCTCCATCTCTATACTCTCCAAGTAAGGACCCTGTAACTCCCGCTCTCACACGGTTCACCCCCAACAGAGATGTCACTGACACATCTGTAAGACGTGTGCAGAGTGTGTGTGTGCACACGTGTGTGAATGCGCGTGCATTCGCACCCTGTGTGTGTGCGGTAGAGCGCAGGTGTCATTAGAGTATTGAATAATTATTAATGAAAGCGTGTCTAGCTGTAGATACATTGCATGACAGAGGGAGGTACAAAATGAAGTAGCTAGTGTGGGGATTCTCATCTATAGCCTGGGGCTGAGAGATAAATCACTCATCCAACATATCACTCTCTTACTGTGTCCCAAATGGCACCCTATACAGAGGACTACTTTTAACCAGTCCTTTTCATGATGAAGAGTAGTGCAATATATAGGGAATGGAGTGCCATTTGGGACACAGACTCTGTCTCAGGATCCCTTTCCAATGTCCTCACCCCACACACACTGCTACTGTAACTACTACTGTACTGTGTGTTACTGTGGTGTCTAGATCAGAGGTGCATAGCTTCAGTCCTTGAAGGCTGCAGTCCAGCTGTTTTCCGTCCTTGCCTTTTATCCAGAGATTCCTAGGTGATTTCTGATTTCTACTCTCTATCAGTAACATCAATGCAGTGTTAGAGAAACACAGTATACATTTCCACCTGCCTGGGAAACCAGATATGTACATTCTCCAGCTCTCCACTCTCAGTAACGTCAATGAAAGGCCAGGGAGAAATTAAAAACCAGTTAATATCTGAGGGGGAACTACTGTGTGGCTCAGTTGGTAGAGCATGGTGCTTACAACGACAGGGTTGTGGGTTCAATTCCCATGGGGGACCAGTACAGAGAAAAACAAGTATGAATAATGTATGCACTTGTTACTATAAGTTGTTCTAGATAAGAGTGTCTGGTAAATGTGAAACATCCATCATTTATTTATTTATTATGGATCCCCATTAGCTGTTAATCTTCCTGGGATCCAGCAAAATTAAGTCAGTTTATACAATTTTAAAAACATTACAATACATTCACAACATATTTCACAACACATTAAGTGAGTGCCCTCAGGTCACTACTCCACTACCACATATCTACAACACAAAATCCATGTGTACGTGTGTGTACAGTGTGTGTGGTGTGTGTGTGTGTGTGTGTGTGTGTGTGTGTGTGTGTGTGGCTCTGCCTGTGTTTGTGTCTCTTCACAGTCCCCACTGTTCCGTAAGGTGTATTTTTATCTGTTTTTAAATCTGATTCTACAGCTTGCATCAGTTACTTGATGTAGAATAGAGTTCCATGTAGTCGTGGATCTGTGTAGTACTGTGCGCCTCCCATAGTCTGTTCTGGACTTGGGGACTGTGAAGAGAGCTCTGGTGGCATGTCTTGTGGGGTATGCATAGGTGTCCGAGCTGTGTGCGAGTAGTTCAAACAGACAGCTTGGTGCATTCAACATGTCAATACCTCTCACAAATATAAGTAGTGATGAAGTCAATCTCTCCTCCACTTTGAGCCATGAAAGATTTACATGCATATTATCAGTGTTAGCTCTCTGTTTACATGCAAGGCCCAGCTGTGCTGCCCTGTTCTGAGCCAATGGCAATTTTCCTAAGTCCCTCTTTGTGGCACCTGACCACTTGACTGAACAGTAATCCAGGTGCAACAAAACTAGGGCCTGTAGGACCTGCCTTGTTGATAGTGTTGTTAAGAAGGCAGAGTAGCGCTTTATTATGGACAGACTTCTCCCCATCTTAGCTACTGTTGTATCAATATGTTTTGACCATGACAGTTTACAATCCAGGGTTACTCCAAGTAGTTTAGTCACCTCAACTTGCTCAATTTCCACATTAGTCATTACAAGATTTAGTTGAGGTTTAGGGTTTAGTGAAAGATTTGCCCCAAATACAATGCTTTTAGTTTTAGAAATATTTAGGACTAACTTATTCCTTGCCACCCATTCTGAAACTAACTGCAGCTCTTTAAGTGTTGCAGTCATTTCAGCCGCTATATTAGCTGGCGTGTATATTGTTGAGTCATCCGCATACATAGACACACTGGCTTTACTCAAAGTGGCATGCTGTTAGTAAAGATTGAGAAAAGTAAGGGGCCTAGACAGCTACCTTGGGGAATTCCTGATTCTACCTAGATTATGTTTGAGAGGCTTCCATTAGAGAACAACCTGTGTTCTGTTAGACACGTAACTCTTATCCACAATATAGCAGGGGTTGTAAAGCCATAACAAATAGGTTTTTCCAGCAGCAGACTATGATCGATAATGCCAAAATCCACACCGAAATCTAACAAAAGAGCCCCCACAATTGTTTAGTCATCAATTTATCTCAGCCAATCAGTCACTTGTGTAAGTGCTGTGCTTGTTTAATGTCCTTCACTTTAAGCCTGCTGAAAGTCTGTTGTCAATTTATTTATTGTAAAATAGCATCGTATCTGGTCAAGCACCATTTTTTCCAAATGTTTACTAAGGGTTGGTAACAGGCAGATTGGTCGGCTATTTGAGCCAGTAAAGGTGGGCTTTACTATTCTTAGGTAGCTGTAATCGGCCTGTGTGTAGTTGGTGTGGAGGTGTCAAGCGCAGGACAGCAGAAATTAGTAAGGGACGTAATTTACTCAAGGAATCAATAAATACAACACAATAAACTAGCCCACAATAACGGACCATATACATACAAACAATCACTCACAAAAAACCATGGGGGAACAGAGGGTTAAATAATGAACAAGTAATTGGGCAATTGAAACCAGGTGTGCAAAACAAAGACAAAAGAAATGGAAAATGAAAAGTGGATCGGTGATGGCTAGAAGGCCGGTGACGTCGACCGCCGAATGCCGCCCGAACAAGGAGAGGGACCGACTTCGGCGGAAGTCGTGACAGTAGCGGAATTACTTTTGCTTCCCTCCAGGCCTGAGGGGACTCAATTTCTAGTAAGCTTAAATTGAACATATGGAAAATAGGAGTGGCAATATCGTCCGCTATTATCCCCAGTAATTTTCCGTCCAAGTTGTCAGACTCCGGTGGCTTGTCATTGTTGATACACAACAATCATTTTTTCACCTCTTCCACACTCACTTTACGGAATTCAAAATTACAATACTTGTCCTTCATAAATTGGTCAGATATACTTGGATGTGTAGTGTAAGAATTTGTTGCTGGCATGTCATGCCTAGGTGTGCAAACCTTGCCAATGAAAAAAACATTAAAGTAGTTGGCAATATCTATAAGGGCACAGGGCGAGACCCAGATGCAGACACGGGAGGCAGATGGTTCGAGTCTGATATTTATTATAATCCAAGGGGCAGGCAAGAGAATGGTCGTGGACAGGCAAAATATCATAAACAAGGTCAGAGCCCAGGAGGTACAGTGTTGCAGGCAGGCTCGAGGTCAGGGCAGGCCGTATCGTCAGGCAGGCGGGTTCAGAGTCAAGGCAGGCAAGGGTCAAAACCTGGAGGACTAGCGAAAGAGAGATAAGAAAAAGCAGGTGCATGGGAAAACACACCGGTTGACTTGAACAAGACAAGACAAACTGGCAACAAACAAACAGGGAACACCGGAATAAATACCCAGGGACTAATGGGGAAAATGGGTGACACCTGGAGGTGGGTGGAGACAATCACAAAGACAGGTGAAACAGATCAGGGCGTGACAATATCAGTGGGTTTTGTGATGAATGAGCCATCTGGTTCAATGAATGATGAAGCTGTGTTTGCCTTTTTGCCCAAAATATAATTTAAGGTGATCCAAAGCTTTTTACTATCATTCTTTGTATCATTTATCTTTGTTTCATAGCGTAGTTTCTTCTTCTTTTTATTCAGTTTAGTCACATGTTTTCTCAATTTGTAGTACGTTTGCCAATCGGTTGTGCTGCCAGACTTATTTGCCATACCTTTTGCCTCATCCATCTCAACCATACCATTTTTTAAATTCCTCATCAATCCAAGGGGATTAAACAGTTTTTACAGTCATTTTCTTAATGGGTGCATGATTATTAGTAACTGGAATAAGCGATTTCATAAGTGCAGCATCTGGCTGCCCCTCATTACACACCACTGACCAGAAAATATTATTTACATCATCAACATAAGAATCACTTCTTGTATGACCTCTTATACACTATATTAAGCCCATCCTTTGGAACTTTGGTTTTCCTAGATATGGCTACTATATTGTGATCACTACATCTGATGGATCTGGATACTGCTTTAAAGCAAATTTCTGCAGCATTAGTAAAGATGTGATCAGTACAGGTTGATGATTTCCTTCCTGTGTTGTTTGTAACTACCCTGGTAGGTTGACGGATAACCTGAACCAGGTTGCAGGCACTGGTTACAGTTTGAAGCTTTTTCTTGAGTGGGCAGCTTGATGAAAGCCAGTCAATATTGACATCACCCAGAAAATATGCGTCTGTCGATATCACATACATTATCAAGCATTTCACACATATTATACAGTTACTGACTGTTAGCACTTGGTGGTCTATAGCAGCTTCCCGCAATAATGGGATTTAGGTGGGGCAGATGAACCTGTAGCCATATTACTTCAACAGTGTTTAACATGAGATCCTCTCTAAGCTTTACAGGAATGTGGTTCTTAATATAGACCAAACACTGCTCCCACTGGAATTGCTGTCTTTTCTGTAAATGTTAGAACCATGTATTGCTCCCACAGTATCATCAAAGGTATTATCTAAGCGAGTTTCTGAGATAATCAGAATATGAATGTCATCTGTTACTAGTAAGTTATTGACTTCATGAACCTTGTTTTTTAGGCTACATATGTTAACATGGGCTATTTTTAGCACTTTTCTGGGATGCTTGATTGTTTTCATTGCTTTACTGGGAAGCTTAGCAGAAGTAGACATGCTCATGTTATTTATGTTAGTGCAGGGTGAACTGCACACAGTGGACTTCCTACTAGGGCACACTGCCTCAATGCTAACAGTATAACTCTGGTTCATAGGCACATGACAACTGCATAAAATAGCTGTGGGATCAGCAGAGGCATTCAGGGCAGTTAGAGGGACTTAAATTAGGTTACTTACATTGTGTTTTCCAACGCCCCTGGGATAATGTACATTTGCTGAAGCATTATGGCAACTCAGCGAGACAACGGTATGGATTAACTGAGCTGGGCTGGGGTCATTGATAAGTAATTGTCTCAATGCAGCCTTATAATGGTGTGAAAGGATACAGAAACCCAAATGATTTGGGTGCATCCCATCCTCCTGATAAAACAAGCTTTGATTCCAGAAGGTATCAAAATTGTCAATACATTTTATCACCCACAGGAGCTGCAGTTATGGAGGGCTACAAGTCTGCTGAAACATTCAATGCAATGATTTGGGGAGGGCAGATTGCCAGGTATTATGGGCCCAATGGGTAAACACACAACTCATCATGGTCATAGTATGTCAATTCACATCATGCTTGACAACACAAAGGAAACATGGATTCAACTAAAACCTTACATCATATTATACATAGTTAAAGGGATACTGCGAGCAATGCTACAGTACCTGTAGACTTCAAGTCACTGCGCTAATGCTAGTTAGCATTGGCTCGTGAAACTACCACTAACTTCCTTCATACAGCACACATAGACAAAAATGGGATCCATGAGTTCATCTGACTCTGGGTAAGTAAAATCTTGCAGTATCCCTTTAAATGTCTCCCATTCTGAGAGCGTGAGGAACAACAATGCTCATGCATCTACAATAGAAATTACTTCAGAGTCTGACACAATACAGTAGAGAGAGAACCCTCATCTTTCCCGGTCCGTAAACACAACGAAACCTCCATCACCTAAATTAAACAGTGAGAGTCTATGGGCGTGCAACAAGTGACACATTCCCCAGAGGACACTGGACATTTAACAGCTTCATTTTGGTTCCCGTCCTCTGAAACACAACTTGGTGCTACACCATACATTACATTATCACCAACCTCCATCTCTGTTCCCACAGCTATACACCTGCTAACTCCATCCCTCACCCTCTCAGGCTTAAAACAACGGGGTTAAAGTCTTATCTCCTGCCTCTAATCAAATCCCTGGGGATGATAAATGTTACCTTAGTTAAGAGAAAAGGTTCCCCTGCTGTTAGATAGAGACTAGGATTGCGTCCCAAATGACACCCTATTCCCTATATAGTTCACTACTTTTGACCAGGGCCCATAGTAGTGCACTATGTAGGGAATAGGGTGTCATTAAGGACGCAGCGTAGCTCAGCCTGGGAACCCGTGGCAGGGTAGGGTGGATAGGAGAGGAAAGGAAAGGAGGAGAGAGCAGGGTAATATACTTATAACAGGCTTATCTATCTCCGCTAAGTAGTTACTGTATATGCAACTCTAGCGCCGTTAGCTATGTTGGGAATTCCAATGTGTTTTAAAGAATACAACAGGGCTGAATGCTAACGACGGTAGCATGAATCTGTGATGGGAGCTAGAGATCCTACCGAGACTGCTGGGGGCATCTTTATTATTACTCTGCATGTGGAGAGAAGGGGTGGGGGGGCTCTAACTATACTAAAGGGAAATTAACCAAAATATACTTATGAGACTTTAACGACCTGAACCCTACTTTTTAGAAAATAATTGTTTATTTGAATGATAGAGACCTTTCCATTCAAATTCGGCACTAATACCATTTCAAAGGGGATTGAGAACCACAATTGTTATTACAGCTGAACAGAAACTGGGTTAGGAGCAGTATACTAAGGTAACCTGCCTAAATGACTACCGACCCGTAGCACTCACGTCTGTAGCCATGAAGTGCTTTGAAGGGCTGGTCATGGCTCACATCAACACCATTATACCAGAAACCCTAGACCCACTCCAATTTGCATACCGCCCCAACAGATCCACAGATGATGCAATCTCTATTGCACTCCACACTGCCCTTTCCCACCTGGACAAAAGGAACACCTATGTGAGAATGCTTTTGATTGACTACAGCGCAGCGTTCAAACCCATAGTGCCCTCAAAGCTCATCACTAAGCTAAAGACCCTGGGACTAAACACCTCTCTCTGCAACTGAATCCTGGAATTCCTGATGGGCCCCCCCCAGGTGGTAAGGGTAGGTAACAACACATCCTTCACGCTGATCCTCAACACGGGGGCCCCTCAGGGGTGCATGCTAAGTCCCCTCCTGTACTCCCTGTTCACTCATGACTGCATGGCCAGGCACGACTCCAACATCATCATTACATTTGCAGATGACACAACAGTGTTAGAATTGATTACTGACAACAGTGAGACAGCATGTAGAGAGGAGGTCAGAGACCTGGCAGTGTGGTGCCAGGACAACAACCTCTCCCTCAACGTGATCAAAGCAAAGGAGATGATTGTGGACTACAGGAAAAGGAGGACCGAACATGCCCCCTTTCTCATCGACGGGGCTGTAGTGGAGCATGTTGAGAGCTTCAAGTTCCTTGGTGTCCACATCGCCAACAAACTGTTATGGTCCAAACACACCAAAACAGTTGTGAAGAGGGCACGACAAAGCCTATTCCCCCTCAGGAGAATGAAAAGATTTGGCATGGGTCCTCAGATTCTAAAAAAGTTCTACAGCTGCACCATCGAGAGCATCCTAACTGGTTGCATCACTGCCTGTTATGGCAACTGCTCGGCCTCCGAAAGCAAGGCACAACAGAGGGTAGTGCGTACGGCCCGGTACATCACTGGGGCTAAGCTGCCTGCCATCCAGGACCTCTATACCAGGTGGTGTCAAAGGAAGGCCCTAAAAATTGTCACAGACTCCAGCCACCCTAGTCATAGACTGTTCTCTCTGCTACCGCACGGCAAGCGGTACCGGAGCGCCAAGTCTAGGTCCAAAAGGCTTCTTAACAGCTTCTACCCCAAGCCATAAGACTCCTAAACAGCTAATCAAGGACTACCCAGACTATTTGCATTGTCCCCCCCCCCCCCCCCCCCCCCACCCCCCCCCCTCTTTTACGCTGCTGCTATACCCGGCACAAGACCCACTGGTTGATGATTATTTATAAAACCCTCTTTGGCCTCACTCCCCCCTATCTGAGATATCTACTGCAGCCCTCATCCTCCACATACAACACCCGTTCTGCCAGTCACATTCTGTTAAAGGTCCCCAAAGCACACACATCCCTGGGTCGCTCTTCTTTTCAGTTCACTGCAGCTAGCGACTGGAACGACCTGCTATAAACACTCAAACTGGACAGTTTTATCTCAATCTCTTAATTCGAAGACTCAGTCATGGACACTCTTACTGACAGTTGTGGCTGCTTTGTATGATGTATTGTTGTCTCTAGCTTCTTGACCTTTGTGCTGTTGACTTTGCCCAATAATGCTTGTAACATGTTTTTGTGCTGATACCATGCTGTGTTGCTATGATGTTGTTGTTATGTTGTGTTGCTATCATGCTGTGTTGTCATGTTTTTCTGTTATGTTGTTGTCTTAGGTCTCTCTTTATGTTGTGTTGTGTCTCTCTTGTTGTGATGTGTGTTTTGTCCTATATTTATATTGTATTTAAAAAAAAAAATGTTTTATCCCAGGCCCCTGTCCCCGCAGGAGGCCTTTTGCCATTTGCCTTTTGGTAGGCCGTCATTGTAAATAAGAATATGTTCTTAACTGACTTGCCTAGTTAAAGAAAGGTTAAATAAAAAATAAATACAAAAATTAAATAAAATACTCTCTGTTTATTATCTATGCATACATAGTCACTTTAACTCCACCTACATGTACATATACTGTGATTACCTTGACTAACCGGTGCCCCCGCGCATTGACTCTGTACCGGTACCCTCTGTATATAGCCTTGCTATTGTTATTTTACTGCTGCTCTTTAATTATTTGTACCTTTTTTTATAATTTTTTTATTTACTTATCTATTTTTTACTTTACACTTATTTTTATTAAAACTGCATTGTTGGTTAAGGGTATGTAAGTAAGCATTTCACTGTAAGGTCTGCACATGTATTTGGCGCATGTGACAAATAACATTTGATTTGATTTCATATACTGAATAGTATGTATGTGTTAAACTGAACAGTATGTATGTGTTATACTGAACAGTATGTATGTGATATACTAAACAGTATGTGTTATACTGAACAGTATGTATGTGATATACTAAACAGTATGTGTTATACTGAACAGTATGTATGTGTTATACTGAACAGAATGTGTGTGATATACTAAACAGTATGTAGGTGTTATACTCAACAGTATGCATGTGTTATACTGGACAGTATGTCACACCCTGATCGATTGCACCAGTCTTTGTGCTTGTCTCCAGGTGTTGCCAATCTTCCCCATTATCCCCAGTGTATTTATACCTGTGTTCTCTGTTTGTCTGTTGCCAGTTTGTTTTGTTTCGTGAAACCTACCAGCGATTTTCCCCTTGACCCTGTCTGTCCTAGTTCCTGTTTTCTAGTTTTTTCCGGGTGTGACCTTTCTGCCTGCCCTGACCCTGAGCCTGCCTTCCGTTCTGTACCTTGCCACACCACACTGGATTATTGACCTCTGCCTGCTCTGACCCTGAGACTGCCTGCCGTTCTGGACCTTTTGAACCCTATCTGGATTACCGACCTCTGCCTGCCCTTGACCTGTTGTTTTTCCTGCCCCTGTATTAGTAATACACTTTTGTTACTTCGACACAGTCTGCATCTGGGTCTAACCTGAAACGTGATACAGAATGTATGTGAACAACTGAACAGTATGTATGTGATATACTGAACAGTATGTATGTGTTATACTGAACACTATGTATGTGATATACTGAACAGTATGTATGTGTCACGTCCTGACCAGTATAAGGGTTATTTGTTATTGTAGTTTGGTCAGGACGTGGCAGAGGGTATTTGTTTTATGTGGTTCGGGGTGGTGGTTTATTTAGTAGGGCGTTTGATTTATTATTTCCGGGTTTTGGGGTAATGTTCTATGTTTGTATTTCTATGTGGTCTCTGGTCGTTTGTATGTCTATGTTTAGGTTGATGGGGGGTTGGACTCTCAATTGGAGGCAGGTGCTTTCTCGTTGCCTCTGATTGAGAGTCCTATATATGGGTAATTGTTTGGTTTGGTGTTGTGGGAGATTGTTTCTTGTTTTGCCTGTGTGAGCATGACAAGACTGTTTTGTTGTTCGTGCGTCCTTCATTTTGTTATTTTTGGTGTTCGCTTTATTTAAAATAAATATCAAGATGAGCATCCACATTCCTGCTGTGTTTTGGTCCTCTATTCCCGACGACAACCGTTACAGAATCTCCCACCACAAGTGGACCAAGCAGCGTAGTAAGGAGCAAGGGGAATTCAATATGGACTGGCGGGAGAAATGTACGTGGGAGCAGATTCTGGCTGGAGAGGGCCCATGGAGGAAGTCTAGTGAGGACCGGGAACGCTACCGGGGAACACGACTGGCGTTTAAGCCCGAGAGGCAGCCCCAATAATTTTTTTGGGGGGGGCACATGGGTAGTTTGGCTGGGCGAGGAGTGAGCCCCAGGCCAAATCCCCGTACCTTTTCTGGGCAACCAGTGAATGGACAGGTCCCGTGCTTCGGGGTAATGGGTACTGTGGCGAGGCCAAGTATTTTTAGGCCGGTACGCACAATACCAGCGCCAGGGAGAAGTGGGCATCCAGCCAGTAAGAGCGATGCCAGTTCTGTGCTCGAGACCGCCAGTACGCCTCTACGGTCCAGTGCGTCAGCCCTGTCCGACTCGTCCTGTTCCTGCTCCCCGCACTAGCCCTGAGGTGCGTGTTCCCAGGCTGATACCTCCAGTACCAGCACCACGTATCAGGCTTCCAGTGCGTCAGCCCAGCCTCGAGAATTCGGCAATAGTGTGCAGTCCAGAGTATCCGGCAACAGTGTGCAGTCCAGAGTATCCGGCAACAGTGTGCAGTCCAGAGTATCCGGCAACAGTGTACAGTCCAGAGTATCCGGCAACAGTGTGCAGTCCAGAGTATCCGGCAACAGTGTGCAGTCCAGAGTATCCGGCAACGGTGTGCAGTCCAGAGTATCCGGCAACAGTGTGCAGTCCAGAGTATCCGGCAACAGTGTCTAGTCCGGAACCGAGGGAGACTGCCTGCGATCCGGAACCAAGGGAGTCTGCCTGCGATCCGGAACCAAGAGGGTCTGCCTGCGACCCGGAACCGAGGGAGTCTGCCTGCGACCCGGAACCGAGGGGGTCTGCCTGCGACCCGGAACCGAGGGGGTCTGCCTGCGACCCGGAACCGAGGGGGTCGGCCTGCGACCCGGAACCGAAGGGGTCTGCCTGTGACCCGGAACCAAGGGAGTCCATCAGCGACCCAGAACCGGGTGAGTCTGCCTATGACCCGGAACCAAAGGAGTCTATCAGCAACCCGGAACTAAGTAAGTCAGTTGACGATCCGGAACTAAAAATGATTAACTATGTATTTAATGAGTCTGCCTACAGTGTGGAAAGAAAGAGGTCTGCCTACGATCCGGAACAAGGGGAGTCTGCCTACGGCCCGAAACTAATCAAGTCTGTCTGCATTCTGGAGGACAGTAGGCCGGAGCCAGAACCACCTCCTGTATAGGTGGGTTGGGGAAGGGGGGTGTACCACAAGTGCCGTCGGTGACGGCAGCCACTCTCCCTTCCCTCCCGTTAGTTTAGGTTTTTATTTTTTGTTGTTGTTTTTTTTAAATTTTGTATTTATGAGGTGCATCTGGGGTGTGCACCTTTAGGGGGGGGGGGGGGGGGTACTGTCACGTCCTGACCAGTATAAGGGTTATTTGTTATTGTAGTTTGGTCAGGACGTGGCAGAGGGTATTTGTTTTATGTGGTTCGGGGTGGTGGTTTATTTAGTAGGGCGTTTGATTTATTATTTCCGGGTTTTTGGGTAATGTTCTATGTTTGTATTTCTATGTGGTCTCTGGTCGTTTGTATGTCTATGTTTAGGTTGATGGGGGGTTGGACTCTCAATTGGAGGCAGGTGCTTTCTCGTTGCCTCTGATTGAGAGTCCTATATATGGGTAATTGTTTGGTTTGGTGTTGTGGGAGATTGTTTCTTGTTTTGCCTGTGTGAGCATGACAAGACTGTTTTGTTGTTCGTGCGTCCTTCATTTTGTTATTTTTGGTGTTCGCTTTATTTAAAATAAATATCAAGATGAGCATCCACATTCCTGCTGCGTTTTGGTCCTCTATTTCTGACGACAACCGTTACAGTATGTGATATACTGAACCGTTTGTATGTGATACACTGAACAGTATGTACGTGTTATACTGAACAGTATGTACGTGTTATACTGAACAGTATGTACGTGTTATACTGAACAGTATGTACGTGTTATACTGAACAGTATGTACGTGTTATACTGAACAGTATGTATGTGTTATACTGAACAGTATGTATGTGTTATCCTGAATAGTATGTATGTGTTATACTGAATAGTATGTATATGTTATACTCAAATCAAATTTTATTGGTCACATACAGTACACATATTTAGCAGTTATTGCGGGTTTAGCAAAATGCTTGTGTTCCTAGCTCCAACAGTGCAGTAGTATCTAACAATTCACAACAATACACACAAATCTAAAAGTAATAGAATAGAATTAAGAAATATATAAATATTAGATCGAGCAATTTCGGAGTGGCATTGACTAAAATACAGTAGGATAGAATACAGTATATACATGAGATGAGCAAAGCAGTATGTAAACATTATTAAAGTGACTAGTGTTCCATTATTAAAGAGGCCAGTGATTCCATATCTATCTATATAGGGCAGCAGCGCCTAAGGTGCAGGGTTGCGTAACCGGGTGGAAGCCAGCTAGTGATGGCTATTTAACAGTCTGATGTCCTTGAGATTTAAGCTCAAGCAAACTTGATAATTGAGTTGGAAGCGTGCGTGGCCACGCAGTCATGGGTGAACAGGGAGTACAGAAGGGGGCTGAGTTGAGGATCAGCAGAGTGGAGGTGTTGTTTCCTACCATCACCACATGGGGGCGGCCCATCAGGAAGTCCAGGACCCATTTGCCCAGAGTGGTGTTCAGACCCAGGGCCCTGAGCTTAATGATGAGCTTGGAGCGTACTATGGTGTTGAATGCTGAGTTATAGTAAATGAACAGCAATCTTACATAGGTATTGCTTTTGTCCAGATGGGATAGGGCAGTGTGCAGTGCGATGGCGATTGCATCGTCTGTGGATCTATTGGGACGGTAAGCAAATTGAAGTGGGTCTAGGGTGTCAGGTAAGGTAGAGGTGATAGGATCCTTAACTAGCCTCTCAAAGCACTTCATGATGACAGAAGTGAGTGCTACGGGGAAAGTCATTTAGTTCAGTTACCTTTGCTTTCTTGGGTACAGGAACAATGGTGGACATCTTGAAGCAAGTGGGGACAGCAGCCAGCTGGTCTGCGCATGCTCTGAGGACGCGACTAGGGATGCCGTCTGGGCTGGCAGCCTTGCGAGGGTTAACATGCTTAAAATGTCTTACTCACGTTGGCCACGGAAAAGGAGAGGCCACAGTCCTTGATAGCGGGCCGTGTCGGTGGCACTGTGTTATCCTCAAAGCGGCCGAAGAAAGTGTTTAGCTTTTTCGGATCAAGACATCAGTGTCTGTGACGTGGCTGGTTTTCCCTTTGTAGTCCGTGATTGTCTGTAGACCCTGCCACATACGTCTCGTGTCTGAGCTGTTGAATTGCGACTCCACTTTGTCTCTGTACTGACATTTTGCCTGTTTGAACGCCTTACGGGGGGAATAACTACACTGTTTGTATTCGGCCATATTCCCAGTCACCTTGCCAAGGTTAAATGCGTTGGTTTGCGCTTTCAGTTTTGCGCGAAGGCTGCCATCTATCCCCAGTTTCTGATTTGGGTAGGTTTTAATAGTCACAGTAGATACAACGTCTCCTATACACTTCCTGATGAACTCAGTCACCGTATCCGTGTATTCGTCAATGTTATTCTCAGAGGCTAGACGGAACATATCCCAGTCCGTGTGATCAAAACAATCTTGAAGCATGGATTCCGATTGGTCAGTCCAGCATTGAATAGACCTTAGCACTGGTACTTTCTGTTTGAGTTTCTGCCTATAGGAAGGGAGGAGCAAAATGGAGTCATGATCAGATTTGCCGAAGGGAGGGCTGGGGAGGGCTTGTAGGCGTTTTAAAAAGTTGAGTAGCAGTGTTCCAATGTTTTTCCAGAGCGAGTACTACAGTCAATGTCAGTACTGCAGTCTAACTTCGGTAGTGTTTTCCTCAAATTTGCTTTATTCAAATCCCCAGCTACAATAAATGCGGCCTCAGGACATGTGGTTTCCAGTTTGCATAAAGTCCAGTGTAGTTCTTTGACGGCCGTCATGGTATCGGCTTGAGGGGGAATATACACGCTGTGACTATAATCGAAGATAATTATCTTGAGAGGTAACATGGTCGGCATTTGATTGTGAGGTATTCTAGGTCGGGTCAACAAAAGGACTTGAGTTTCTGTATATTATCAGAATCACACCATGAGTAGTTAATTGTGAAACATACACCTCCGCCTTTCTTCTTCCCAGAGAGTACTTTATTCCTGTCTGCGCGAAGTACTGAGAACCCAGTTGGCTGTAAGGATGGGGACAGTATATCCCGAGAGAGCCATGTTTCAGTGAAACAGAATATGTTACAATCCCTGATGTCTCTCTGGAAAGAGATCCTCTCACTGAGCTCGTGTACTTTATTATCCAGAGACTGAACATTATCGAGTAATATACTCGGAAGTGGTGGATGTTGTGCACGCCTCCTGAGTCGGACTAGAAGTCCACTCCGAATACCTCTTCTCCGCCGCCAGTGTTTTGGTGCAGCCTCTGGAATAAGTTCAGTTACTCTTGGGGGGGGGTACGAACAAAGGATCCAATTCGGGAAGTCGTATTCCTGGCCATAATGCTAGTGACTTACCGCCGCTCTGATATCCAAAAGTTATTTCCGGCTGTATGTAATAACACAAAAAAATGTCTGGGCTAATAATGGAAGAAATAACACACACAAAAACAAAATACTGCAAAGTTGCTTAGGAGCTAGAAGCAGAGCTGCCATCTAGGAAATAAGACTATTTACCATGAACAATACGAGTGGGAAAACACCCTCTTACCCTCTGCAGTTTTTCCAAACATATGGAACATAATACTTAATTTGAAATTGTGCTTCATTTAGTTACTTTTAAATAATTAGCTGTTTTTCCAAGCAGAAAAATGTTTAAGCTTGGTCAGTTGATCAGGATATTTGTCACGGTTGTCTAAAGGATCGGACCAAAATGCAGCGTGTGTTTCGTTCCACATATTTATTAGACTGTGAAACTTTATGCAATACAAAATAAACTGAAGGACAAAACAACAAACCGTGAAGCAGAGGAGAAACAAACACTACTCACAAAATAAAATCATCCACAAAAACAGGTGGGACAAACGTCAGCTTAAATATGACCTCCAATTAGAGACAACGACGACCAGCTGCTTCTAATTGGAGATCATACCAAACAACACCAACATAGAAATACAAAACTAGAAACTGAACATAGAAATACAAAACATAGACAAACACCCCCTGTCACGCCCTGACCTACTCCACCATAGAAAATAACAACATACTATGGTCAGGACGTGACAATATTTTTACCAGACGCCCACATCAGTGAAAAACGGTTCATATGTACTTAGCTAATTTCCCAATAACAGGAACAAATTGTCTGTAAAAATGCAATATTTCCTTTGGAGTCTTAGTACCAAAATACACTGCAGCCTGCCTGCCTACTGCTGTATAATGCACCCAGAGCAGAACAAACAAAGCACTGTGTAAACAATAGCTTAGAGATCCTAACCCGTATCTCAACCTGATGATTAGGAACGATTGGAATAGCAGCACCTCCTGCTTACACACAGAGAGGAGGCCGATCACAGCTCTATGCCTGCAGGCCAGAACAGACAGGCTAACACACAGAGAGAGGAGGCTGATCCCAGCTCTATGCCTGCAGGCCAGAACAGACAGGCTAACACACAGAGAGAGGAGGCTGATCCCAGCTCTATGCCTGCAGGCCAGAACAGACAGGCTAACACACAGAGAGAGGAGGCTGATCCCAGCTCTATGCCTGCAGGCCAGAACAGACAGGCTAACACACAGAGAGAGGAGGCTGATCACAGCTCTATGCCTGCAGGCCAGAACAGACAGTCTAACTCACAGAGAGAGGAGGCTGATCACAGCTCAATTCCTACAGGCTAGAACAGACAGGCGCCTTTGAATAGACAATATGTACAGTAGACAATATAGTAGCATTGTACATCAATCAATCAATCCATAAAATGTATTTATAAAGCCCTTTGTACATCAGCAGATATCACAAAGTGCTTATACAGAAACCCAGCCTAAACCCCAAACAGCAAGCAATGCAGATGTAGAAGCACGGTGGCTAGGAAAAACTCCCTAGAAAGGCAGGAACCTAGGAAGAATCCTAGAGAGTAACCAGGCTCTGAGGGGTGGCCAGTCCTTTTCTGGCTGTGCCGGATGGAGATTACAAGAGGACATGGCCATTTAAAGCCAGTATTGTTCTTCAAGATGTTCATGTCACGCCTGCTCCCGCTCCCCCTCTCTGGCGCTCGAGGGCGCCAGCCAGCCCATCATTACGCACACCTGTCACCATCATTACGCGCATCTGCGCAATATTGGACTCGCCTGGACTCCATTACTTTGTTGATTGCCCCTCTATATCTGTCTGCTTCTCAGTTTGTTCCCCATGTCAGCATTAATGTCATTATGTTTTTCATGTCCAGACGCTGTCCTGTTTCATGTCTGTTTATTAATTAAAAGTTCACTCCCTGTACTTGCTTCTCGTCTCCAAGCTGCTGTCCTTACAGAATGCTGACGCCACAATTTGAAGCATCAGGGAGTTTTTTAGTTTTTTGTTTTTGTTGGTGATGTCGGGTCCGGAGGAACTAGGGGTGCCTCAGCGGGCTTCCACGCCTTAGCTGGCTCGAGAGGTTTCCTTGCCTCGGTTGGCTCGGCAGGCTCCCATCAAACGTCATGCCTCAGCCAGCTCGTCGGGCTCCAACGCCTCAGCAGGCTCATCAGGCTCCCATTCCACGTCATGCCTCAGCCGACTCGTCGGGCTTCCATGCCTCAGCTGGCTCGTCTGGCCCGTCAGGCTCGCCCAGGTGGGACGCCGGGTGGCGCCCCTAGAGGGGGAGGGTACTGTCAGCCTGCTCCCTGTACCTGCTTCTCGTCTTCAAGAGTCTGTCCTTACAGTTCATAGATGACCAGTAGGGTAAAATAATAATCAGTGGTTGTAGAGGGTGCAACAGGTCAGCACCTCAGGAGTAAATGTCAGTTGGTCAAGACAGCAGGTGCAGTAGAGAGAGTCAAAACAGCAGGTCCGGGACAAGGTAGCACGTCCAGTGAACAGGTCAGGGTTCCCTAGCCGCAGGCAGAACAGTTGAAACTGGAGCAGCAGCACGACCAGGTGGACTGGGGACAGCCAGGAGTCATCAGGCCAGGTAGTCCTGAGGCATGATCCTAGGGCTCAGGTCCTCGGGGAGGGGAGGGAGGGAGAGAAAATCAGAGGGAGCATACTTAAATTCACACAGGACACCAGATAAGACAGAAGAATTACACCAGATATAACTAGCTGACCTTATCCCCCCGGCACATAGACTATTGCAGCATAGATACTGGAGAATGAGACAGGGGCGGGTCCGGAGACACTGTGGCCCCGTCTGGCGAAACCCCCAGACAGGGACAACCAGGCAGGATATAACCCCACCCACTTTGCCAAAGCACAGCCCCAACAGCACAAGAGGGATATCAACAGACCACCAACTTACTAAGCTGAAAAAAGGCTGAGTATAGCCCATGAAGACCTCCTCCACCATACGAGCCCGAGGGGGTGCAAAACCGGACAGGAATATCATAGCTGTGACTCAACCCACTCAAGTGACGCACCCCCCCTAGGGACGGCATGGAAGAACACTAGTAAACCAGTGACTCAGCACCCGTAATAGGGTCAGAGGCAGAGAATCCCAGTGGAGAGAGGGGAGCCAGCCAGGCAGAGACAGCAATGACGGTTCGTCGATCCTGGAAGCAGGAAGCCCTGCCTCCAGCTGTTTGCTTAGAAATTTTAGGGACAATAAGGAGGCCTGCGTCATGTGACCGTAGCGTATTTGTAGGTACGTACGGCAGGATTAAAACAGAGAGATAGGGAGGAGCATGCCCATGTCATGCTTTGTAGGTTAGCAGTAAAACATTGAAATCAGTCCTAGCCTTAACAGGAAGCCAATGTAGAGAGGCTAGCCCTGGAGTAATATGGTCAAATTTCGTAGTTCTAGTCAGGATTCTAACAGCTGTGTTTAGCACTAACTGAAGTTTATTTAGTGCTTTATCCGGGTAGCCTAACCTAGAAGTGAAAAAAATATGGATTAGCTTTTCTGTATGATTTTTCGAGAAAAAGTTTCCGATTTTTGCAATGTTACGAAGATGAAAAAAACCCCGCTGTCCTTGACATATTCTTGATATGTTTGTAAAAAGAGAGATCAGGGTCCAGAGTAATGCCAAGGTCCTTCACAGTTTTATTTGAGATGACTGTAAAACCATGAAGATTAATTGTCAGATCCAACAGCAGCTCCCTTTGTTTTTTGGGACCTAGAACTATCATGTCTGTTTTGTTCGAGTTTAAAATGTAAAAATATGCCGCCATCCACTTCCTTATGTCTGAAACACAGGCTTCCAGGGTAAGCAATTTTGGGGCTTCACCATGTTTCATTGAAATGTACAGCTGTGTGTCATCCACATAGTAATGAAAGTTGACATTCTGTTTCCGAATGACATCACCAAGAGGTAGAATATATAGTGAAAACAATACTGGTCCTCAAACAGAACCTTGAGGAACGCAGAAACGTACAATTGATTTGTAAGAAGAAAAAACATCTTTCCAACAGATAAGATCTAAACCAGGCAAGAACTTGTCCGTGTAGACCAATTTTGGGTTCTAATCTCTCCAAAAGAATGTAGGTTGATGGTGTTAAAAGCTGCACTAAGGTCTAGGAGCATGAGAACAGATGCAGAGCCTTGGTCTGACACCATTAAAAGGTAATTTACCACCTTCACGAGTGCAGTCTCAGTGCTATGATGGGGTCTAAAACCGGACTGAAGCATTTCATATACATTATTTGTCTCCAGGAAGGCTGCGCAATAGCTTTTTCTAAAACATTTGAGTGGAATGGGAGATTTGATATAGGCCGATAGTTTTTTACATTTTCCGGGTTACGATTTGGCTTTGTCAAGAGAGGCTTTATTACTGCCACTTTTAGTGAGTTTGGTACACATCCAGTGGATAGAGAGACGTTTATTATGTTCAACATAGGAGGGCCAAGCACAGGAAATAGCTCTTTCATTGGTTTAGTTGGAATAGGGTCCAGTATGCAGCTTGATGGTTTAGAAGCCATGGCTATTTTCATGAATGTGTCAAGAGATACAGGATTTAAAAACTTGAGAGCCTCCATTGATCCTAGGTCCTGGCAGTTCTGTGCAGACTCAGGACAACTGAGCTTTGGAGAAATACGCAGATTCAAAGAGTTGTCCGTAATTTGCTTTCTTATGATCATGATCTTTTCATTTAAGAAGTTCATGAATTTATCACTGCTGAAGTGAAAGCTATCTTCTCTTGTTGAATGTTGTTTTTTAGTTAGCTTTGTGACAGTATGCACATTTTTTGGGGGATTGTTCTTATTCTCCTCAATTAGGTTTGAAAAATAGGATGATCGAGCAGCAGTGAGCACTCTTCGATATTGCACGGCACTGCCTTTCCAAGCTAGTCGGAAAACTTCCACTTTGTTGGAGCGCCATTTCCGTTTTAATTTCAGGAAGCTTGCTTCAGGGCTCGGGTATTTTCTGTATACCAGGGAGAACATTTATTGTGACAAATGTTTTTTTGTTTTTAGGGGTGTGACTGCATCTGGGGTATTATGCAACATTAAATTTAGATCCTCAGTTAGGTGGTTAACCGATTTTTGTACTCTGACATCCTTGGGTAGGTGAAAGGAGTCTGGAAGGGCATCTAGGAATCTTTGGGTCGTCCGAGAATTTATAGCACGGCATTTGATGATCCTTGGTTGGGCTCTGAGCAGATTATTTGTTGCAATTGAAAATGTAATAAGATGGTGGTCTGATAGTCCAGGATTATGAGGAAAAATATTTAGATCCACAATATTTATTTCACAGGACAGAACTAGATCCAGGGTATGACAGTGGCAATGAGTAGGTCTGGAGACATGTTGGACAAAACCCACTGAGTCGATGATGGCTCCAAAAGCCTTTTGGAGTGGGTCTGTGGACTTTTCCATGTGAATATTAAAGTCACCAAAAATGTGAATATTATCTGCCATGACTACAAGGTCCGATAGGAATTCCTGGGAAGTCATTGATGGAAGGCTGTACAGTCATGGCCAAAAGTTTTGAGAATGACACAAATACTAATTTACACAAAGTTTGCTGCTTCAGTGTCTTTAGATATTTTTGTCAGATGTTACTTTGGAATACTGAAGTATAATTACAAGCATTTCATAAGTGTCAAAGGCTTTTATTGACAATTACATGAAGTTGATGCAAAGAGTCAACATTTGCAGTGTTGACCCTTCTTTTTCAAGACCTCTGCAATCCGCCCTGGCATGCTGTCAATTGACTTCTGGGCCACATCCTTACTGATGGCAGCCCATTCTTGCAAAATCAATGCCTGGAGTTTGTCAGAATTTGTGGGTTTTTGTTTGTCCACCCTCCTCTTGAGGATTGACCACAAGGATTAAGGTCTGGGGAGTTTCCTGGCCATGGACCCAAAATATCAATGTTTTGTTCCCCGAGCCACTTAGTTATCACTTTTGCCTTATGGCAAGGTGTTCCATCATGCTGGAAAAGGCATTGTTCATCACCAAACTGTTCCTGGATGGTTGGGAGAAGTTTCTCTCGGAGGATGTGTTGGTACCATTCTTTAGTCATGGCTGTGTTCTTAGGCAAAATTGTGAGTGAGCCCACTCCCTTGGCTGAGAAGCAACCCCACACATGAATGGTCTCAGGATGCTTTACTGTTGGCATGACACAGGACTGATGGTAGAGCTCACCTTGTCTTCTCCAGACAAGCTTTTTTCCGGATGCCCCAAACAATCGGAAAGGGGATTCATCAGAGAAAATGACTTTACCCCAGTCCTCAGCAGTCCAATCCCTGTACCTTTTGTAGAATATAAGTCTGTCCCTGATGTTTTTCCTGGAGAGAAGTGGCTTCTTTGCTGCCCTTCTTCACAACAGGCCATCCTCCAAAAGTCTTTGCCTCACTGTGCGTGCAGATGCACTCCCACCTGCCTGCTGCCATTCCTGAGCAAGCTCTGTATTGGTGGTGCCCCGATCCCGAAGCTGAAACAACTTTAGGAGACGGTCCTGGCGCTTGATGGACTTTCTTGGGCGCCCTGAAGCCTTCTTCACAACAATTGAACCACTCTCCTTGAAGTTCTTGATGATCCGATAAATGGTTGATTTAGGTGCAATCTCACTGGCAGCAATATCCTTGCCTGTGAAGCCCTTTTTGTGCAAAGCAATGATGACGGCACGTGTTTCCTTGCAGGTAACCATGGTTGAGGAAGGAAGAACAATGATTCCAAGCACCACCCTCCTTTTGAAGCTTCCAGTCTGTTATTCAAATTCAATCAGCATGACAGAGTGATCTCCAGCCTTGTCCTCGTCAACACTCACATCTGTGTTTACGAGAGAATCACTGACATGATGTCAGCTGGTCCTTTTGTGGCAGGGCTGAAATGCAGTGGAAATGTTTTTTGGGGATTCAGTTCATTTGCATGGCAAAGAGGGACTTTGCAATTAATTGCAATTCATCTGATCATAACATTCTGGAGTATATGCAAATTGCCATCATACAAACTGAGGCAGCAGACTTTGTGAAAATTAATTTTTGTGTCATTCTCCAAACTTTTGGCCAGGACTGTATATGGCCCAGGAGACCTGTAAACAGTAGCAATAAAAAGTGATTGAGTAGGCTGCATAGATTTCATGACTAGAAGCTCAAAAGACAGTCTTTTTTATTGTAAATTGAAATTTGCTGTCATAAATGTTAGCAACACCTCCGCCTTTGCGGGATGCGAGGGGATATGGTCACTAGTGTAACCAGGAGGAGAGGCTTAGTTTAACACAGTAAATTCATCAGGCTTGTGCCATGTTTCAGTCAGGCCAATCACATCAAGATTATTATCAGTGAATAGTTCATTGACTATAACTGCCTTGGAAGTGAGGGATCTAACATTAAGTAACCCTATTTGAGATGTGAGACATCACAATCTCTTTCAATAATGATAGGAATGGAGGAGGTCTTTATTCCAGAGATATTGCTATGGGGAACGCCACCATGTTTTGTTTTGCTCAACCTAGATCGAGGCACAGACACGGTTTCTTGGGGATAGCTGAGCTGACTACACTGACTGTGCTAGTGGCAGACTCCACTAATCTGTCAGGCTGGCTAACAGCCTGCTGCTTGGCCTGCACCCTATCTCATTGTGGAGTTAGATTAGAGTAGACAACATGGCTCACATCATTGGCTGTGTGTGTGTGTGTGTGTGTGTGTGTGTGTGTGTGTGTGTGTGTGTGTGTGTGTGTGTGTGTGTGTGTGTGTGTGTGTGTGTGTGTGTGTGTGTGTGTGTGTGTGTGTGTGTGTGTGTGTGTGTGTTATATTACTATACTGTACATCTCAGGGCTCTAAAGGGACAAGGGTATGAGCACAGATAGAACAACGAGACAGATATTTCACTGGATGTATAAATGTGAAGCATCCGGTTGGCGTTTCCACTCACTACCAAATACGGTAGTGAGAGGAAGCCTACTGGCGGACAATGGGAGAAGAGGGAACAAGATGAATTTTGGCCGACATTCTGCAAATTTTCTCATCGATTAAACATTTGATCGCAATACAGTTTTCTGTTCCCAAAACTAAAATCTGTTATGAATGGAGTGAACTAAGTTTTGTAGACTTTATCTTTTGCAAAAGTTTTTAAAAACCCTGCTGTTTAGGAGTGCAAAGGCGAATTGAGTTATTGCGCATACACACTTCACAGAGTAGGCGTTCCCTAACGGAAATATGCAGATGTATACTAGAATGCACCAATAGGATATCACAATGCGTACTTGTTTCTGCCCACCTCCTTGCTTGTTCTGCCCACTATGACTAATTTGTTCCCATTGGAAACGACAAGCTGTGGTCTATCTTAGTTTAGTTATAAAAATCTGTGGTATGAGTGTGATAGTTAAAGGCTCAGCGCAGTCAAAAACATGATTTCCTCTATTTGATGCATATATTTCCACACTAAGGTTGTAATAATACTGTGAAATAGTAAAAATTATGATAATACCCTTTTAGCGTAAAAGCTGTTTTAAAATAACATCTGGAATTTTTACCTGTTTTGGTGGGATGGAGTTTTGGTCTGCCTGGTGACATCACCAGGTGGTAATTTAGTTAATAGACCAATAAGAAAGAGTTACAAATCTCTCTGCCAATAACAGGTCGTTTTCCGTTATCCTCTCCCCACTTAGACCACTCAAGCAAGATTTTTTCCTAGCAAACTTCTTGCTTAAGACATTGCTCTTGCTAAGAAGCTATTTTTGTTAATTAAAATAAATAAATAATTGAAAACAATCACAGTAAGGAACTTAAATGTTACCCAGAAATTATTTGATATTGAGATAAAGGCAGTTGCATTGGGCCTTTAACACTTCCATACCCTAGGCTCTAGTATATCACTGTACTAGTTAAACAGCTTGGCAAACATTAGTGCGGATGAGTTGAATAACTTCCTCTTGATATTATTTTTATAAGAGCTTGACAGCAGAACCTGACATCATTCTTTAAATCTTACACAATCTGTTCCTGAATAGAAGTGTTGAACGTTTGCACTCAGGCTAGAATGAATGGTGGCCAGTGCTTGAGAGAAAAAATATCTGAGTTCAAAAAGTACTCGCACTCAATCCACAAAAAAAAAAAGGAAGCCGAAATGCAAAAATATATTTAATGTAATCCATGCTCTAAAGAATGCAAACGGAGAAAGTGCAACGTGCCAAACAAAAAAAACTGCATACATTTGGGCTTTTACGCCTTCATCAGTGCTATACAAACTAATTAAGAGGAGACACATACTTAAGACAGGTGCAGGTAACGAGACACACAGGTGCGTCTTCTTAAGTATGTGTCTCCTCTTAATTAGTTTGTATAGCACTGATGAAGGCGTTAAAGCCCAAATGTATGCTGTTTTTTTCTTTAGCACTTTTTAGCACTTTGCACTTTAGCATTTTGTATTATTTTTGAGCATGGATTAAATTAAGTATATTTTTGCATCTCTGCCTCCTTGTTTTTTTTCCTCCTTCATGGTTTGTATAGAAGTGTTGAAAGTAATTTAATCCCTACAATCTTCCCTTTTAATTTGAGCAATGTAAGCAAAAAAAGCACTCAAACGACTCCTTATAAATGACAACAGCGGTTGAACATACAGTACTGGAGGAGAAATGCGGTCTGGCTGTCCATGCTGCTTTTAAATAAAATGGCATCATCAGCCATGAATCAAATCTCTGCATTCCTACCATACTAATTATACAAACTGATGAAGGCTGTACTGTACAGAACAGAAGGCTGTCATCAATAATTAAAAAGATGTACAGGCCCTATACGTAGTCTGAATTTATAATTAACACCAGAACATGTATGAACAAGTGTACGGAAGAGAGAGAGAGAGAGAGAGAGAGAGAGAGCATATAAGAGGTGATATAGGAGTGTATGATGCAAGGTGCTGTGTCCCAGGTCTTATCATGTTTTGTGAATCTTTAACTAGTGTTCTACAGGAAGTAGTGTGACCTGATGGTGTACAAGTACAGTAATTATCTTGTCACATTATAGAAAGGTTGGTTCCACTATAGACCATATACTATGGTAATGTGATGGTTATATTCATGTAAGCTGAAAACAGGTATAAGAGTTGTGAAAAAGTACTATTTAGCTACCTGCAATGTATTTACACAGTACTTACATAGGTATTACCCTGTAACTACTAGGGTAAAAATAGTACGTTCAGTAAAGTGGTACTGAAGGGGTGAGGAAGGAAGTTGGCCTGTCCAGATAAGAGATGAGATACTCTCCTTCAAAAGTTAGTTACCCTTGTCTCGAACCCTATAATCCAATAACAACCGGCCCTGATTGGTGTATCACTGCCAATAGCGAGTGAGTGCATTGATTATTCCAGTTACTGTACTGTGTTCCTCCTTTGTCCTCCTCACTATGACTCATCAAGAAGTAAACCTGTTGATACACTAATCCCATCTCTTCCTGCTGTGAGGGCTGTGTTGCACAGCTAAATCTGGGCTGTGCTCAATAAGCACAAAACAGAAGGAAACCACTTCCTACCTGCTAGTGTTGAGCGATTAACCGAAATGTTCATTTTCATTTTTTAAATGACCAATATTGACCAATATCAGTTCAATTATTTTAAATCCATTTCATTTTTTCTTCTTTTTTCTGTGAGCTCAATGCACACATTGCACAGTTTCTCTAGAAATTAATCAGATCCAGCCCGAACAGTGCAATGTAGTAGGGAGTTCTAGTTTCCAACAAGGAAATATACTACATAGTTAAGCTCATAAAACGTGGTAATTAACTACAATGATCATAATCCTTTGAGCATCTACTTGTCCGGTCTGCGTTTCTTTTACGCCTGCTATGGAAGAGACAGAAGAATGCATGATCATGAGGTGATATAGAGAGCAGTTGTTGCTTCATGAGGTACACTATATATACAAAAGTATGTGGAACACCCCTTCAAATTAGTGGATTCAGCTATTTCAGCCACACCCATTAATGGCAGGTGTATAAACTCGAGCACACAGCCATGCAATCTCCAAAGACAAACATTGCCAGTAGAATGGCCTTACTGAAGAGCTCAGCAACTTTAAACGTGGCACCATCATAGGATGCCACCTTTCTAACAAGTCAGCTCATCAAATTTCTGCCCTCAGCTGCAAAGTGGTAGGCCACACAAGCTCACAGAACGGGACTGCAGTGCTGAAGCACAGCGTGTAAAAATCGTCTGTCCTCGGTTGCAAAACTCACTACCGAGTTCCAAACTGTAAGCACAAGGGCTTTTGGAAGTAACGTCAGCACAAGAACTGATCATCAGGAGCTTCATAAAATGGGTTTTCATGGCCAAGCAGCCGCACACAAGCCTAAGATCACCATGCGTCGGCTGGAGTGGTGTAAAGCTCACCACCATTAGACTCTGGAGCAGTGGAAACGCATTCTCTGGAGTGATGAATCACAACCTCTACCCCATCGAACACTTTTGGGATGAATACCGATCAGTGCCCGACCTCAGTAATGATCTTGTGGCTGAATGTAAGCAAGTCCCAACAGCAATGTTCTAACATCTAGTGGAAAGCCTTCCTAGACATCAATGCATGAAGTGAAAATATGTTTTTAATGGAAGTTAAGATTCTCTCCTAAATAAAGTTTAAACCAAGTTAAATTACTAAAATTAAAGGCTTGTTTGGGAGTGACCCCAGACCCCTGGGAGGCCTTCTGCAGCTGGCCCTCTAACCAGGCCTCCTGGACGTCTCTCAGGTCCGGGCAGGCCGACACACCAAAGAACACCTGGGTTGGCATTACAGTATAGGTTAATGTTATTTAGATAATGTCGTTATCAAGCTTTATGTATGCAGCACATTTCAGACATGGAATGCAACGCAATGTGCTTCACAGGAAAAAACAAATAAAAAACAATCAAATTTTTACTACACAACAAACATAAGAGGATAAAAAAAACTAAAGAATAACAATAAAAACTGAACGACTAAAAAGCACACTAAGATCTCTTTCAATTTCCACAGTTTTGGCCCCTTCAATTTCTCTGGCAGGCTATTCCAGAGGCTGGGGTCATAGTAACTAAAAAGCTGCCTCTCCATGTCTCTTTGTCCTAGGCTTTGGGATTGTTAAAAGACCAGTGCCAGAGGACCTGAGGGACCTACTGGGTACATAACTTTAAACCATGTCTGACATGTATTGGGGTGCACAATTGTGGATTGATTTAAAAACCCATAGAAGAATCTTAAAATGAATTCTAAAACTCATAGGCAGCCAGTGCAGAGACCTTAAAACCGGTGTCGTGTGCTCTCCGTCTGGTCTTGGTCAGTACCTGTGCTGCAGCACTCTGTATATTCTGCAGTTGACCAATGGCTTTCCTGGGTAGACCAGACAGGAAAGCATTACAGTAGTCAAGCCTGCTTGTAATAAAATCATGGATGAGTCTCTCTGTATCAGCCTGAGAGAGAAACAGCCGCACAATCGAAATTGAGTTCAGAATCTATAATGACACCTAGGTTTTTTACCTGTTCAGAGCATCATTTGTGTGACTGTCCTTGTCTATCCGTTTTTTGTTACTTGTCATGTTTTGTGTTATTTGTGGACCCCAGGAAGAGTAGCTGCTGCTTCTGCAAAAGCTACTGGGGATCCAAAATAAATAAACAAAACAGCAGTAGCCTAATTCACATTGGATTAAAGTGTTAGGTAAGGGGTGGCACTCTGTCCCTACCATTCATGCTACAGGCCAATTGTTTCTATCCGGGTCAAAATGACCAGTGTTTGTACAAAACCCTTACAGTCCCTTATATAATCTCCTTCTACAGTATGTTTTCATCTCACTCTAGCCACCCACCCAGAAGCTGAAGTAGTCGTCTCCCCAGGCATTGCAGAACTGGGCTGCAGTCTCCGGGGTGGGTGTGTTACCCAGGTCATGGTTCTCACTGACAAACACCAGAGGGATGGAGGGGTCTGTACCCCTCAGAGCCACCTTCAAGTCCCGCGCCTGCCCCTCCCGGGAACGTGGTGCCTGCATGGGGGAGAGAGGACACACTCACTGTTAGGGGTCAGTAAGTGGCGACCTGTGGGCTAGAAAAAGCCCAAGCCTGCCTTTTATCCGGCTTGAGAATTGGTGGTATTATTTTTAACTTCCAATGTAGTTTTTTTTCCATTTAAAGTTTGGATGGATATTATGGCCCCCTGCCTGTTCACAACATTCATTACCATCCACATATTAAAAACGGAGAAATTGAACTAAGTGAATATATCTGCTCTGTGAATAAAGTAAGGAGAAAGAGTAAAATAATTATATTTATAATTTACAATCAAACAAACCCATCAATGCATAGCAAAGTATTTCTTCCTTCCTTTCTTCCGGTTTTTATTTTTTCCATTTAAGTAATTATTTTACTGCCCTACTTTTGGAGATAAAAATTCCTTAGAAGTTTGGATAGGGTTGGTTTCATAAGACAAGAGCATTTCCGGCAATACGAATTGTGCTTGAAGTAGAGAATAATAGTTTAGTAAAAAAATTAAAAAGATAAAAAAAACAAAGTGACTTTTACCATCCCTGCTATAATTAAGGGAACCTTTCTATATTCCGACACACACACACACACACACACACACACACACACACACACACACACACACACACACACACACACACACACACACACACACACACACACACACACACACACACACACACACACACACACACACACACACACACACACACAAAGAAATGGGAAAATTAGGATAGCTCCTTCTGTCATTTTAATCTGGTGCTTGTATTCCCCATTCAAGCAGCTGTGGTGTCTGTACTGTATCAATGCCTGCATGCATTGGCTTTATTAACATTTGGGGATCCTCGTGGGGTAGGGAGCCCAATCAGCCCATATGTCCTGCAGAAAGGAATGGACGAGCAGCTAATTATCTGATGACTGATGTGGAGACCGGAGAGACTAAACCAAATCAGAGAGCCATCTGGACTAATAGTTACAATACACTAACATGATTTAGACGAGAGGAACATTTATCGTATAGAGCAACAAAATCAGTCAAGTAAGAAAGAATAACAATCAAATGAGGTACAACGACTGCCAACTGACTGCTGATTGCTGCTGTGAACAACGGGGACAATACAGGGAGTCTGGTCTGAGGCTTTCAACAATTTGTGTCATTATGTTAAATACAACTAGTAAATAAATGCTTCTGTCCTCTAAAATACATTTTCAAAACAATACTACAATTATAAAAAAAGGAGCCCTCACATACAGACACATATAGACATACAGGCTACTGTTGTTAGATCCACCACACTACACCATACAAGGCTACTGTTGTTAGATCCACCACACTACACCATACAAGGCTACTGCTGTTAGATCCACCACACTACATCATACAAGGCTACTGTTGTTAGATCCACCACACTACACCATACAAGGCTACTGTTGTTAGATCCACCACACTACACCATACAAGGCTACTGTTGTTAGATCCACCACACTACACCATACAAGGCTACTGTTGTTAGATCCACCACACTACACCATACAAGGCTACTGTTGTTAGATCCACCACACTACACCACACAAGGCTACTGTTGTTAGATCCACCACACTACACCATAAAGGCAACTGTTGTTAGATCCCCCACACTACACCATACAAGGCTACTGTTGTTAGATCCACCACACTACACCATACAAGGCTACGGCTGTTAGATCCACCACACTACACCATACAAGGCTACGGCTGTTAGATCCACCACACTACACCATACAAGGCTACGGCTGTTAGATCCACCACACTACACCATACAAGGCTACGGCTGTTAGATCCCCCCACACCCCCGGCTACGGAGCCACCACACACCCCGGCTACTGTTGTTAGATCCACCACACTACACCATACAAGGCTACGGCTGGCCCCCCCCCCCGGCTCGGCTGTTAGATCCACCCTCACCACGGCTACGGAGCCACCCCTACACCACGGCTACGGCTGTTGTCCCCCCTACCCCGGCACGGCTGGCCACCACACTACACCATACAAGGCACGGGCCCCCCTACCCTCGGCTCTGGAGATCCACCCCTCACCAGGCTACGAGCCATCACACACCCCGGCTACGGCTGTTAGATCCACCACACTACACCATACAAGCATTAGCTTAATGACACGTCCATGAATCAGCAGCCCCAAACCTGCTCAGCTGCAGGTCCTGACAGAGATCATTGCGGCGCGGTCAGCATTTTTCATGCAGCAGTTGGGAACGGGCGGTCAGACAGACAATTTTGGGATGAAAATATTTTTGTTGTCCTGCAGATTATTTGGAAACAGTCAACTTTGTGATCGGAATGCGTTAGCCTAGGCCTACTTATTCTATTGAAAGCACATCTTTATCACATTATTCACACGCTGCTTCTAGTTAAGTAGCTTACCTCTACTCTCCTAGTTGTGCGTGCAAGATCAAGTAAACCTAGTATATGTGTGGTCTAAATGAAATAGAGTAGGCTGCCTATGCGTGGGCGGAGAATGTCGTGGCAGTTATCTTTCCAAGGGCATGTAATTAAATAGGATGAGTCTATAGTTTACTATAGTGTCTATAACTAAATATTGTTAATGGAAAGAAGTGGAGGGCACTCAACCAACGTGAGTTGAGGTGCAATCCATTTTTTTTAATCATAATTTAAAAGGAAAAGGTGCAACGCCAGCATAGGCTACCCAGGGAGATCGTTCAAGATTGACATCGAAATTGAGGACGTTGGGAAATGCAGTGAGCGCTATTGCATCAAGTAGAATTGAGTTTTGCTAGGGCATTGTGGAGGTGGGTGTTGGAGGGAGTGGCGGTTGGGCATAATTCCATGACGCTGGATGACTCTGGATCAACAATGATTGTGTTCACCATTCAGAATGAGTGCCTAAACTTAACCCTGAATTAAGTTCTAAATTTGACGTTTGGAGAAATGGAACGATACAGAGCAGCAGGAGCAACAGAAACACTTTTAAATTTGACCTTTTGGAGAACGTTTATGAACTATGTCTAACTGCAGTGAGACTGTGAGAACTTGTTAGCGTGTGGTCTCAATTAAATAGAGTAGTCTAGCCTATGCATGGGCAGATAAGCACCTGGCAGTTATTTTTCCAAGGAAATGTACTTCTTAAATATGATTAGGCTATAATTTACTACATTGCTTTGAAAAAAATATTGATCACCCATATTTGTCTTTGTCTGAAAATCGCCACACTCCTTAAACGTAGCTCAAGAGAAAGTGCAAGTCTCTCCAACTCTGCTCTCTTCAAACTACGTCAAGCCTATTGGCTGATATAGCCCAGTAATACCGATAGCCTAATATATTGGGCCACGTGAGAATCTCTGGTAATTTCAACTATTAGGTTACTTTTGTGCATTTGTATATTGCATATAGGGTGCAAAATTGCTGGGACCATGCCTGGCAAGTGAGCTGTGTCACATACGCCTAAAATAACATTGTGGTACTGCGGTTGGGTTCAGGTCCAGTTCTTGTGGTAGGTAGCGGGTGGGAGTACTCAGGTAAAGACAGTTTCAGGCTGGATATTCAATGGATATTCGCGCTTTCAAACCGCAATAGCTTTCAAATCACTTGAGCCACTGACTCCAAATAAGTGTCATGTTGTGTTGGAAACATTGCCCACAACATTGAACAGGTCTTATTTTCACCATTTGGACCTTAATTCACTTTGCAAAGCTAATAAACGCGGAAATGTGAGCAGCATTTTGTATTCCTAGTTGAATTAGTTAGGGAGTGTAAACAAAGTACAAACTTTTGTAAATGTTCTAATTTCAATAGCTCCTTGGTCATGTGACCTACTGGACTCAAATAAGGTTCAGAATGTCCACTGACTACCCTTCTATATTGCACACTCTTAAGTTTGTCCATTTTCATCTCACACATTTTCACATTAATTTTTCAAACTTTCTAATTTCAATAGCTCCTTGGTCATGTGACCTACTGACTTCCAACAAGGTGCAGCATGTACACTCAGTGGGCCTACACATTGCACACCCTTTAGTTTGTCCATTTGCATCTCACACAATTTTACATTAATTTTTAAAACTTGCTCATTTCAATAGTTCCTTGGTCATGTGACCTACTGACCTCAAACAAGGTTCAGAATGTCCACTGACTACACTTCTATATTGCACACACTTTAGTTTGTCCATTTTCATCTCACACATTTTTACATGACATTTTTTTAACTTCTAATTACAATAACATCTTGGTCATGTGACCTACTGACCTCAAACAAGGTACAGCGGTTCCTCCTTTAAAAGTTGCGAGCTTGCACCGTGGGACTTAGAGGTACCCAGCGTCACGGCTTCATTGCTCCAGACCACCACAAGGGGGAGTTAGAGCACTAATTATGCATTTTGGTCCCAAGGTATTTACAGTGCCTTGCGAAAGTATTCGGCCCCCTTGAACTTTTCGACCTTTTGCCACATTTCAGGCTTCAAACATAAAGATATAAAACTGTAATTTTTTGTGAAGAATCAACAACAAGTGGGACACAATTATGAAGTGGAACGAAATTTATTGGATATTTCAAACTTTTTTAACAAATAAAAAACTGAAAAATTGGCCGTGCAAAATTATTCAGCCCCCTTAAGTTAATACTTTGTAGCGCCACCTTTTGCTGCGATTACAGCTGTAAGTCGCTTGGGGTATGTCTCTATCAGTTTTGCACATCGAGAGACTGAAATTTTTGCCCATTCCTCCTTGCAAAACAGCTCGAGCTCAGTGAGGTTGGATGGAGAGCGTTTGTGAACAGCAGTTTTCAGTTCTTTCCACAGATTCTCGATTGGATTCAGGTCTGGACTTTGACTTGGCCATTCTAACACCTGGATATGTTTATTTGTGAACCATTCCATTGTAGATTTTGCTTTATGTTTTGGATCATTGTCTTGTTGGAAGACAAATCTCCGTCCCAGTCTCAGGTCTTTTGCAGACTCCATCAGGTTTTCTTCCAGAATGGTCCTGTATTTGGCTCCATCCATCTTCCCATCAATTTTAACCATCTTCCCTGCCCCTGCTGAAGAAAAGCAGGCCCAAACCATGATGCTGCCACCACCATGTTTGACAGTGGGGATGGTGTTCAGGGTGATGAGCTGTGTTGCTTTTACGCCAAACATAACGTTTTGCATTGTTGCCAAAAAGTTCGATTTTGGTTTCATCTGACCAGAGCATCTCCCAGGTGGCTAGTGGCAAACTTTAAACGACACTTTTTATGGATATCTTTAAGAAATGGCTTTCTTCTTGCCACTCTTCCATAAAGGCCAGATTTGTGCAGTATACGACTGATTGTTGTCCTATGGACAGAGTCTCCCACCTCAGCTCTAGATCTCTGCAGTTCATCCAGAGTGATCATGGGCCTCTTGGCTGCATCTCTGATCAGTCTTCTCCTTGTATGAGCTGAAAGTTTAGAGGGACGGCCGGGTCTTCGTAGATTTGCAGTGGTCTGATACTCCTTCCATTTCAATATTATCGCTTGCACAGTGTTCCTTGGGATGTTTAAAGCTTGGGAAATCTTTTTGTATCCAAATCCGGCTTTAAACTTCTCCACAACAGTATCTCGGACCTGCCAGGTGTGTTCCTTGTTCTTCATGTGTGTACATTCTGAACCTTGTTTGAAGTCAATAGGTCACATGACCAAGGAGCTATTGAAATTAGAAAGTTAAACAAATTAATGTGAAAATTAATGTAAAACCGTGTGAGATGAAAATGGACAAACTAAAGGGTGTGCAATATAGAAGGGTCGTCAGTGGACATTCTCACCCTTGTTTGAGGTCAGTAGGTCACATGACCAAGGAGCTATTGAAATTAGAAACATTGAAAATTAATGTAAAAACATGTGAGATGAAAATTGACAAACTAAAGGGTGTGCAACATAGAAGTGTCACAGATCCCTCTGGAACTTTCATTGCGCACACCTGGCCCCTATTCCCACTGATTGTATTTGTATATATTCGTGCCCTTGTGGATTGCGCAGATGATTACGGGTCTCATCCCGTGTGCTAATCATCGTGCGTGTGTGTTATTTATTCAAGGTACTTCTCGCTCTTTTGTTTGGGTTTCAACGCTGTGTTTCTGTTACGTGTTTGTTTGGTCTTCGTCCCCGTGACTTTACATGGCACTCCGTAATTTGGGTGGAATAAAAAACCCTATTACACATTTTTGCGCCTGTCTCCCGAATCATTCATGCCAACGTGACAAGAAGGGTAGTCAGTGGACATTCTGAACTTTGTTTGAGGTCAGTAGGTCACATGACCAAGGGGCTATTGAAATTCAAAAATGTAAATAAATAACTTAAAATAGTGCGAGATGTAAATCGACAAAAAAAAAGTGTGTGCAATGTGTGCCTATGCCATCGGGTTAGCTATAACCAGTTTGGAAAGTTTTAGGAGTAATGGTTAAAGAACTATTGAAATGTGAAAAATTTGATTTGTCACTATGTTGACGGTCCCTAACTACTGTTGGTTGACATAAGGGAAACTACAGGTGAATATCCGTCAAATATCCAACCTGAATCTGTCTTTACCTCAGTGGTGGGAGTCAGACAGAAAGCCAGAGGGCAGGTGTGATATGAAAAGTTGCGGGATGAATAAATCAGTTCCGTGCAGCTGTAGCTCCAGTCCTGCTACAGTTATACCTCATCAATCTGCATTTGGGACAAGTCAATACCACGGTAGCAGAGTGAAGATGACACTAAGATTTTTCACATTAGGGTACTAGGGGGTAACCAGCCGCCCCTAACAACAGTGTCTAATTGCTGACACAAAAAAAAGCAATGTTTAGAAAAAAATGTGTATCTGAATGAAGGTCATGCTTTGGCGAATAAACTATAAAGGTACATAAATGTCTATTTAATCAGTTTTATTTAGAAATTCTTAAGTAAGTAATACTTCAAATCTAAGTCTAGTTGTCATATTTTAATTATTTAAATCAAATTTGGGGGAAAATGGTGTTGCACATGTCACTATTAATATCTGCACTATGAGGAGATTTGATGTAAAGTGCCTCTTTTTAACTCACAGGCACATTCATTTTCTTTGTTCTTTCTTTGTTGTTCCTTTTCCTTACAATCCATTATGTACAATTGCACTAAATATCTATTTGAATAATGCAATATTTTAAATCCCAGCAGCCATTAAAATGACATTCAGGAGAAAAAGGTTTTCAGAAGTTGTTTAATTCATTAAAACATATATTCATTGGAATATGATATTGGAATGGAATATAACTAATAACATTAAAAAACATTGGAATATAACATTTAATAACAATAAAACATAACTTAACTAATTCAGTGTAACATTGATGTTGCATCTCTTATGCTCTGCTATTGCACAATTCTAATTTGTACCTAGGTTTTTAAATGAATATATCTCCAGTAAAATTGTAGCACAACTCATGAGCCCACCTCCTGCACTGCTCACACCTAATCCAGTCTCCACCTGTGACTGAAAACAGCTCCTCACAGAAAATACATTATTTGGTGGCTGATGTGGCTTGTGCTGCAACAACCTTCTTTGAGACAACTTTTATTTGAAGAACCTGCATCATTTCTCTCTTCTTGTTGATGTTTCTGTCGAGCCTTTTCCTCCAGCAACCTTTTGTAAGGTGAGGCTGTCAGTACAGCCACAGACTCTGCCTTCCTCTTCCTCGGCCTCGACTCCTGGAGCCTCGGCCTCAGGGACAACTCCAATAGAACTGCTGCAGCTGTTGGTTGTTGGTTTAAGCAAAAACAAACAAACAACAAGAACACATGAGTATTGGTACAATAAACACTTCTAACAGTCTTTTTAATTTTCTTACCAACATTTGGACACGGGTAGGCTGCAGGGTGGAGGTTGTGGCGGAGGTAGATGTGGTGGAGGTAGAGGTTTTGGCGTTAGAGCTGGTGGCAGTGGAGGTAGAGCTAGTGATGGTGCCGGTAGAGGTGGCGGCGGTAGAGCTGGTGGCCATATCGGTAGAGGTGGCAGCGGTGGCAGTAGAGCACTGTGGTTGAATGAATTCTTTGCATTGAAAATAAACAACAAAAACAATACATCGGTGTTAGTACAATAAACACTTTCTACCAAGTACATGCTGCTTCTGCAACTTTTCGTTAATTTTGATTACTTTTTCTTACCGGCAATGGGCCCCTCTATAACCTCAGCGGACACAAAGTCCTTCTTCTTCTGTGAAGATGTCCTTCTCCAAAGGCCACAGCCCACTGGCCCGGAAGCCCTCCACTCTGGCCAACTTGTTATAGGCCTTTGCGAAGAGGCCAGCCGTTTGGTATATACCTATCGTTTTCCCATGATGGGTCGTCATACACTGATCTGTTGTAAAAGGCCTTCAGACCCTTGAAGACAGTACGGTCTAACAGCTGCATCTTGTGGCTGCAGAGTGATGTGAGTCACTCCCTGGCTTCTTACACTTACATTTTTGTCATTTAGCAGATGCTCTTATCCAGAGCGACTTACAGTAGTGAATACATACATTTCATTTTTTTTTTTTTGTACTGGTCCCCCGTGGGAATCGAACCCACAACCCTGGCGTTGCACACACCATGCTGGCATTGCAAACACCATGCTCTACCAACTGAGCCACAGGGAAGACTTGCCATCAGAACAGCCTCCAGGTCTAATGGGGGGGATGCCCATCGGGGATGAGGATGTGGGGTTCCTCAGGGATTAAACCAACACTATGGGTGAAGTGGTGGAGCCAGACGACAAAGATGATCCTGTCGACCCAGCCTGAGTCACTCACCCTTCCAACGGACCCTGGAGGTGCTCCAACCAGCAGCTGTTCTTTCATCCTCTTCCGGGGGAAGATGAAGAGGGGCAGTGCATACTGCCCCGCTGCACTGATAGCACAAATTACTGTGACTGTGAAGCCCCTCTCTGCGCTGGTCATCCGTGCAACCTGTTTTGCTCCCTGGGTGGCCACCACAGGCAATGGTTTCTGGACACTTTGTATTCCCATCTCATCCATGTTCCAAATCTTCATTGGCCCAACATCCCTGACGCTGTTTAAAAGAACTGGTCAAGCTTAAGCTCATTAAAGCCCACGGCCCTCACAAGACCGGTTGCTTACAGTACTCGAACTGATAGTTGAGAGTTGCGCTTCATAAAGCCACTGCACCAATCTACCCCTGCATACCCCGTTCCTTTGCTGAACCTGTGCTTGATTCCCATCCTCTCTGTCAGATCGAAGGCGAGTCTTCTCACGTCGCATGATGTTAGGCCAAGTAGGGCTCTTTCCATTTGTTGAATGTGGTTGACAAGGTCACTTTCATACGTGGAAGAGAAGGCTGGCACCCCACCCATTTGGCTGAAGCCTGGGTTTTTCACCTTTCCTCTGTGGTGCTGTAGGGTTCTTGGTGGAATGTTGAACACCCTGGCAGCCTCCTTTAAGGTCCGCCAATTTTCTACTGCCTTCAGGGCATGCTGTATCACCTCAGAGCCATAGCTTCCACGGTCTGTTTTCTTCTTGTATGTTCTCATCTGCAAATAAAAACAGGAAATTATTTTAGGAACTGTAAGGAACTGACCCCTAATCTAACAGATGGCCCCTAACCCTAACTACCCCACACAGGACTGTGTAACTTAAGACAAGTCGGTTTCTTTCAAACCACCTGACTCAAAGTATTATTATTAACCTGCAGAGGGAAGAGGTGCCAATTCAAAAGCCCTCTCTTAAAAACATAGCTTGTTATCAAGCTATATGACATAACATTTTGTGTAAAATAGCTAAAAGGCTATAAAGTAAGATTAACTGTAAAGCTATCAGTCACTAGTGGAAACATTTACAACTGCTATTAAGTTATGTTATATCTTTTTATGTATCTTACTTCAGACGATCTTGTAGTAAGGTTGCTAGCTATCACTGCTAGCAGCATATGCTAACTAGCATTTACTGCTAGTGAGGTTGCTAGATAGCAGGTTAGCATAAAGTAGCACTAACTAAATGTCTAAATGACAGGTAGAAACACATTCATAACCATAAAGGGGTAACTAACCCCCAGGGGCCAGTTACCCACTAGTAGAGGGAGGCGAGTTGCCCCCAACACACTCATCCAACATATTACAACTTTACTCAAAAATGATCTACATTTTTCTGTCTAAACAAGTGGATTATTTATCTTAAGGCTTTCCTACTTGTATATACAGTTGAAGCCGTAAGTTTACTTACACCTTAGCCAAATACATTTAAACTCAGTTTTTCACTATTCCTGACATTTAATCTGAGTAAACATTCCCTAGGATCACCACTTATTTTAAGAATGTGAAATGTCAGAATAATAGTAGAGAGAATGATTTATTTCAGCTTTTATTTCCCTCCGACAAACCATCAAACAGGCAAAGCGCTAATAAAATAAAGTGGTGATCCTTACTGACCTAAAACAGGGAATTTTTACTAGGATTAAATGTCAGGAATTGTGAAAGACTGAGTTTAAATGTATTTGGCTAAGGTGTATGTAAACTTCCGACTTCAACTGTACCTTTATTTTAAGAATGTGAAATGTCAGAATAATAGTATTTATTTCAGCTTTTATTTCATTCATCACATTCCCAGTGGGTCAGAAGTTTACATACACTCAATTAGTATTTGGTAGCATTGCCTTTAAATTGTTTAACTTGGGTCAAATGTTTTGGGTAGCCTTCCGCAAGCTTCCCACAATAAATTGGCTGAATTTTGGCCCATTCCTCTTGACAGAGCTGGTGTAACTGAGTCAGGTTTGTAGGCCTCCTTGCTCACACATGCTTTTTCAGTTCTGCCCACAAATGTTCTATAGGATAGAGGTCAGGGCTTTGTGATGGCCACTCCAATACCGTGACTTTGTTGTCCTTAAGCCATTTTGCCACAACTTTGGAAGTTTGCTTGGGGTCATTGTCCATTTGGAAGACCCATTTGCGACCAAGCTTTAACTTCCTGACTGATGTCTTGAGATGTTGCTTCAATATATCCACATCATTTTCTTCCCTCATGATGACATCTATTTTGTGAAGTGCACCAGTCCCTCCTGCAGCAAAGCACCCACACAACATGATGCTGCCACTCCCGTGCTTCAGCTTGCAAGCCTCCCCCTTTTTCCTCCAAACATAACGATGGTCGTTATGGCCAAACAGTTCTATTTTTGTTTCATAAGAACAGAGGACATTTCTCCCAAAATTACAATCTTTGTCCCCATGTGCAGTTGCAAACAGTAGTCTGGCTGTTTTCTGGCGATTTTGGAGCAGTGGCTTCATCCTTGCTGAGCGGCCTTTCAGGTTATGTCGATATAGGACTCGTTTTACTGTGGATATAGATACTTTTGTACCTGTTTCCTCCAGCATCTTCACAAGGTCCTGTGCTGTTGTTCTGGGATTGATTTGCACTTTTCGCACCTCAGTACGTTCATCTCTAGGAGACAGAACGCGTCTCCTTCCTGAGCGGTATGACGGCTGCGTGGTCCCATGGTGTATATACTTGCGTACTATTGTTTGTATAGATGAACGTGGTACCTACAGGAGTTTGGAAATTGCTCCCAAGGATGTACCAGACTTGTGGAGGTCTACCATTTTTTTTCTGAGGTCTTGGCTGATTTCTGTTGGTTTTCCCATGATGTCAAGCAAAGAGGCACAGAGTTTGAAGGTAGGCCTTGAAATACATCCACAGGTACACCTCCAATTGACTCAAATGATGTCAATTAGCCTGTCAGAAGCTTCTAAACCCATGACATCATTTTCTGGAATTTTTCAAGCTGTTTAAAGGCACAGTCAACTTAGTGTATGTAAACTTCTGACCCACTGGAATTGTGATACAGTGAATGATACGTGAAATAATCTGTCTGTAAACAATTGTTGGAAAAATTACTTGTGTCATGCACAAAGTAGATGTCCTAACCGACTTGCCAAAACTATAGTTTGTTAACAAGAAATTTGTGGAGTGGTGGAAAAACGAGTTTTAAGGACTGCAACCTAAGTGTATGTGAACTTCTGACTTCAACTGTATAAATATAAAAAAAATCACAAAATTGTTTTGTTGAAATATATCCAAAAGTTTTGATGACACAGATTACATTTTTGGTTGAGCAAGAGCAGTGGCAGCCAGGGAAAGTGTTGGGGAAATAATTTGGTGACATCTTGTGGTCTTAATTTGAATTACAGGAGGGGGGGGGCAGTTACCCCAGGGCGCTAGTTACCCGCCTAGTACCCTAAAATGTGAAATGATTACAAAGTTAAACAAACCATACAACTCTATGCACAATGACTACTTTTTTCAATTTCCACTGCAAATTTTACAAAAACATATTTAGGCTTACTTGAAGAACAATGCAGATGCAAAGATGGGTATCAGAATGACAGTTTGTGTTGTTTTAGTGCCGTCATTCTGTTACCAAACTTTGCATCTGCACTGTTCTAAAAAAAAATGAATGTGTAATACATTTTAAAGTGAAATATCGGAGTCTCAGCATTATTACCATGAAATTGCCCAACACGTCAACTGAGATTCATGAACCCCATTAAGGCATTGACAGCAACTGTAACCAAGAACCACATGTCTAGCTGTGATGCTGGTTTTCATCCACCCATTGATTTCTGATATTAAAGTTATGATATACTATGTGGACCACAAGAAGAGTAGCTGCTGCTTTTGCAGCGGCTAATGCGGATCCTAATAAATACCCCTAAATACCAAATATTGCAACGCTAAGGCCACTAGCTTCAATGATGGTATCATTTTATTTAGACAGCGAAAGGCACACTTTAATAGGCTGAGCTGAGCTCAGAGAATATCTGAGAAAGAAAGGATTTTGACAGGTCTGGATAAACACATTCCCATGGGACTCTGCTGAGAAAACTATAGTCCTGTACTGTATACCGCATCATTGGCTCAAGCATTTAGGAGATTGAAGGGTTCTCCAGCTGCTAGTCCATCAGTCTAGCCAAATACTGTATATAGCCTATGTATCCATATTTATCAGACTGCATACTTAACTTCATGTGCGTACAACCTTGCCCTTGAGAAAAAGTACAAAAATATGCATCACAATTAGTCTAAAAGATTAAAACTATATTAAACTGAATACATAATAGGCAATTCACAAGAGCTATAACAAAACAAGGGCACAGGCAGTATTACAAAGTACTGTATTGACTTCACTATGAATCAACTGAGCCAGCCAGTACATTCTGACACAGATGTACCAGAGACAGTTAGTTCTAACTCTTCTCTGTAGGGGTCCCCCCTCCATAGTCTCCTCTCTCCTCCACTCCTTTCCTCTCCGCTGTCCCCAAACCCCTCATAAGCCCATTAGAAGCTCTTCCCATTGGACGTCCCCATCAGCAAAACACACACACACAAACACACACACACACACACACGCTCACACACACGCACACTACGCCTCCTCACAGAGCCTGATTTCCCCACTCTCTCTCCTGTCCAAATGATGTGCTGCTGCTGCTCAATTCCACAGAGTCCCACTTTATCTGCCTTCAACTACAATTAGGAGGCTTCCGCATGGGTGGAGGGGGACTGTATGGCTCAGTTGGTATAGCGTGGTGCTTGCATCACCAGGATTGTGGGTTCAATTCCCGGGGCCACCCATACGTAAAATGTATGCACACATGACTGGATAAATGCATCTGCTAAATGGCATACAGCATATTATTATATTCTATACTACTGGGAGTCAGAGACTAACCTCACTCTTACCTTCCCCCATTCATGTGCTCTTCTGTCGTCCCCTAACCAACCCCTAAAGTCCTTTGTAGTGCTCATTAGGAGTGTGTTTAGTCCAGCATGTTGCTTTAATCTAATCATCCTTCCTTCTCTGAACGTTTCACGGCTCTTTATTCTCTGTGAGAGAAAAGTCCTTGATGGGTCTCTCCCTCAGTCTCTCCTGGGATGGGATTACATTTTAGTCATTTAGCAGACACTCTTATCCAGAGCGATTTACAGGAGCAATTAGGGTTAAGTGCCTTGCTCAAGGGCACTTCAAGGGATTTGAAAGAGCAACCTTTCGGTTACCGGCCCAATGCTCTTAACCACTAGGCTACTTTCCACCTTGGGATCACAGCGAGATCTGTCAATAATAGCAGCACGGAATGGGATGGTGACAGGGGATATGTTTCCTCTGACAGCTGCTAGTTAGGGAAGAAGACCTGTGGATTGCTGGAGTAGGGGGTCAGGGATGGGCATTTTCATTGGGCCCAGCATGGAGCCTTGTGGCACACCACAGGTAATTAACAAAGGTGATGGATGATCAAACTGCCAGTTGCTGAGTCTTTCAAGGCCATGTGTTTTCCTGATCACTACAGTGATAATGTACGGTGTTGAAGGATACAAGTAGAGAATTTAATTAATTATGTAGCCTTTCTCCCTTCGTGGTGACTGAAGAATGGTGAAATAAGAGATGTATTTTCACACAATAAAGTGAGGTATCCAAACAAGTTGGGAAGGGAGATGTTTACTCAAAGACACACCCAGCCAGGAGACATTTGGGGCCAATTTCCTGTCTTTCCCTGACAGCACTGTTTGTGGACAGGCAACTTCCTCTGGCCAGCAAAATACTTTTTTTCTGTTTGTAAATAAACACAAACAGTTTTTGGGGGATTTCAAATGTCATTTGGGGAGTGTTGTCTGGCGATACACCCCCCCCAGCAGTGGGAGCCGTGGAAACGGCTGTGCGTGTGACGGACGTAGCTTGTAATGCACCTGGCACACACAACCTGCTCAGGCTGCCTGACGGTAACTAAGAGAGACGGCAGGCCATTTAAAATGTCCCCAAACCCTGGGCGGTTAGACTATCACTATGCATTTGGTAGGGACATGTGAAATCACAGTGACCTATAAATGCAACTGATCAGGGAGGGAGGGACAAAGGAGAATGAGAGGGAATCGTGCCCGACTTAAACTGTACAGTCATGGAAAATATTAGTTACTTACCGAGCACTCAGAGGATTGTGCAGAAGTGGAATGTGTTTAATGTATAAATGTATCCATTATAGTGTTTGTCAGCAGAACGTACAGTACAAGGCAAATTGGAGGTCATTATTACTAAGCATGGACAAAAGGAGAGGAAGAGGGTAGCTCTGGGGTTATCTGTATGCACAGCATTTCTTATGTAAGCAGAAGTACGATTTTTTTCCCTGGTCATTTAGCTAAATGTGCATTCTGCAAAATGTGAACAAACTATACAGAAAAATGATACCTTTCTTTATAGTCTTAATAAAATCATGTTCATGAGAACTATATTGGACACGTATAGTATACATCCCAGAGAAGACAGACAGACAAGCCTGATGACTTCTGCAGATGCACATCTGAGCCAAATATTCCACAGATCCACCCTTGGAAGGCAAAGCACCCCACAGTCCCTAATTGTCAGGCAAAAGTAGTTCCATTGGGAAGCAGCACGTTGGCGTGCAACAATATTATCTCTGCAGTGGGTCTAGCATGACAATTCCTCTTACCCTGTTATCAAATTAGTCAGCTGGACATCAAACACTCACCAAGCTATAGCCGCTCACTTAATTACATTCACCACCAGCACCTGTTTCCCCGCTAATGCCTCTCAGACATACAGAGAACACCACTCAAACTTGTTCTCCTCTTTAAAACCACACAGGGAAGGATTGGGTTTTTCTGCATTTTTTCTTACATTGACAAATGGGAGTTTAGTTTTCCTTGAGGCCCAACAAACCTCTGCCCCTGCTTTCTCCCAAGCCAGACTCAGATCTATTTGAGTAGATAAAACTAATCAATTTTCCAAGATCTACCATTTGGGAAAAATTTCCTAGAGGCAAGCTTCCCTCATATATTTTTTATAAAACATCACACATATACAGTAGTGGGAGGGAGTCTACTGCTAAGTCCGCCGGTATCAAGATGCGGCTCATTCTTCTGCCTCTCATAGAGAACATTCTGTAATGATTCCAAACGCTCTAACGTTCTCAAGAGTGCATACATTTAATCAGAACAATCTCAGTGGGGAAGGGGACTCCATGATTCATTATATAACAGCCATATTCCATTCCCTTTATAGACCCATATAATATCAGAGACTTTCAAACTGATTTATCAGAATGTCAGTAACAGTGCATCTGCATAGCTGCTGGACATAAAACTTTTATGGTCACACAACTGCAATGAAATGTGCCGTAGCAAAACTATACTCGTCCACTCCCAATTGTCGTTATGAATACAAACGATGGCATCATGTCAGGGACAGTGACTCAAAAAGGATCCCATCATTGTCAAAGCATGACTGGACTGCTCTCTTCTATACAGTATGTCTACCATATGAATACAGGTAATATCCTCATGTTCACACCTGTTAAGGCTCAGGTGTGTTTCCTTTGAACTTTGTCTTACCTGGCATGGACCATGTCCCCACACAGCACCATGAACTTGGGCCTGGGGCACAGCTTGTTGACGGCCTCCACAGCCTGCTGGGTCAGTTGGACCTCTTCGGCCCACGCGTCCCCTCCTCGTCACAGTCCCCCTCCCGCTAGGCCTTCATCAGACCCAGCTGGAGGTCTGCAAAAGATGAAGCAGAATGGACCTCTCCATTCCTTCTGCTCTCCTGGGAAGGTAGGAGGAGAGGAGAACAGGGGAGAGTCATGCCAGAGACATTTGATAAAAGATAGACTCAACATACGTTTTTTGACACCCAGTCTCTCCTCTGTTCGTGAAAGTAATGCCGGAGTTATAGTCCTAATAGCAGTATTCTTACAGAATACAGGACCCACAGGGGATTTTGTTCAAGCCCTTACTAATCAATTAATCATCAAGCCCTTGAATCGTTTAGTATTACTACTGTCTGTAACAAAAAGCCTACACACCCTGTGGGTCCAGGACCAGGAGTGGAGAACAACACTGATGTAACAGTTATTGTCATAGTCGTGTTTCCCCTCTCAATAAAGAAAACGGTTCAATAATTAGGCCTAACAGAACTATGGATATTGATGTGTGCATGGCAAAGTGTTTAAAATAATCTGGACATTACATAACGGGCCCATAACCTACAATAATCTCACTCAAATATTAATTTAAAAGGGCATTTGTTTTCACAGAGATAGGCGGGCATGCTGCGCCGCCAGTGAGTAGCAGTCGGGAGGACCTAAGACAGATCTAACATTGTTTTTAATGGATTGCCCTTGTTGCATGAAAATGGCCAGCAGAAACACACATCCACTGTTTGTACAATGTGTTAAGAGGAAGGACAAACAAACTCTCTAGTCTGGTCTGCATCCCTCATTCTGTTCTAGAAGCTCAAAAAGCTATACGCTGTGTATACACACATAGGACTACACACACACACACACACACACACACACACACACACACACACACACATACACACACACACACACACACACGGCCGTACACAGCAGGACTTCCTTTCTCATCAGAATCTTCAATGTTTAACAAGCAGCAAATTAATGATGGTGAATCACAGTACTTGGAACAACAGAAAAGAGCTTTGTCTTTGGTCTTTGTATCTTCGTTTAGGAAATAATGGGGATCATTCCTTGCTTCTATGGTTAACAGTAAGGGCAATTCTGCTACATTTTGACCTCATATTCATTATCTCCAGCACCATACCAGTGTTTACAGAATGTGACAACAGCACGTTTCTATGATCTGTTGTTAAAACAATAAGAAGAAAGGTCCTAAAAAATGCTTCTCTGTGACTTCACATGGTAGAATTAAAAGTAAGGAAAACTGTGATTTTTAAAACCTGCAACAAGTTTCTAGCCAGAGGGAGGGTATTTTCTTGCTCCCCAAGTCACCACGAATGTCATAGTTTGGAAATCACTGGTTTAAAAATATTGTATATTTTGATGATGTCATCAGGTAAAACTTTTTTAATGTATATTCTTTCTACAAAAAGTATAAATATACCATTTTCATATATGTAGACTGGTATTGTGCTGGAGATAATGAAAATGAAGTTGAAAAGAGTTGGAATTGGCTTAAAACATCAGATTTATTAAACACAATACCAATTAGATGTCTTACTTGATGACTATAAATGCACAATCATGGCATGGGAAATAGCAGGGTATTTGGAGGGATCAAGGTTATGGCAATGTAATGTCTGCTTCCAACTCACACCCTGAAACACGTAGATCCCCTGAACGCAGCTCACTTTCCAGCTCACACTCAAACACCTAGATCCCCTGAACACAGCTCACTCTCCAGATCCCAATCACCTGAATTCTGATCACACACCTGTATCTCTTTGTCACACACTATTTAATTCAGTTCTTTGCACCCCATCACTGTGAGGTATTGTTTATTTTGTGCCACATGGCTTTTGGAGTGCTGGGTTTCCTGTGAGTTACTCTTCCCGTGTATGGTAGTTTTGCTTATTCCCTGCCTGTACGTTAGCCAATTGGATTTCCTGTTATCTACCTATTGCCTGATCTCTCGGACTACGTTACTAGCCTTTTCCCTGCCTGTACTATTGCCCTTTTTGGAACCCCTGTGTATGACCTTCTGCCTGCCCCTGGACCCAGCTACCTGCCTCCTCCTGTGTATGACCTTCTGCCTGCCCCTGGACCCAGCTACCTGCTTCCTCCTGTGTATGACCTTCTGCCTGCCCCTGGACCCAGCTACCTGCCTCCTCCTGTGTATGACCTTCTGCCTGCCCCTGGACGCAGCTAGCTGCCTCCTCCTATGTATGACCTTCTGCCTGCCCCTGGACCCTGCTACCTGCTTCCTCCTGTGTATGACCTTCTGCCTGCCCCTGGACCCAGCTACCTGCTTCCTCCTGTGTATGACCTTCTGCCTGCCCCTGGACCCAGCTACCTGCCTCCTCCTGTGGGCCTTTACCAATAAACACCTGCTGCGCCCTGCACTTGAAACCAGCTCTCTGTCTCCCATCGTGTTCATTACAGGCAAATGCTAACTTATTTTGACATTACAATTTTCAGTCTAAGTTTATATCATTTTCACTGAAGACAGAATGTTGCTTGGGTACTTTTCATAGGTTGAAAACTTCCCTGAACTTCTACAATTCAGCAAAATTCTTATGCTGTTAAGGTTTATGCAGCAATATAATGGAATATCCTGCATCAGCATATGGGCCTTAGTTCACTGATCTCTCCATCACCAATTGGATATATGTGTTTCCTCCCAACCCTAGATATGTAACAGGCTAAGCCCTCTCTTTTTTTTTTACTGCCTCATGAGACAGACGCGTGATTTGTAAGGCTTTCATACTAGCCTAGCCTTTAATCTCTCATTCTAGGCAAGCCGGGAAACCTTTTAACATTAAACAAACTTTACAGTAGTGTGCGTCTCAGGAATCGCTGCTGCGTGAACTATTTTAGAGGCAACTTAAAAAAAAAAAGCATAAATAGTTTTTTACACAAGGAGCCAAAGCTCCCATGACCGCTGATAAGTACACGCAACTTTGTGCGGATGCGCTGAGCGAGCGCCACTTCAAACATAAATCGGAGAGAGGTGGCAGATGGTATGTTCAAACAATGCTAATCATAGTTCAACATGAAGCACTGAGGGCCTTTTTAATAAAAAATTTAAAAAATGAATAAAATATGGAACTTATGTGGAATTGTCACTTGAAGAGAAAATCCTATTAATTCCACCATCAGTTTGAGGTGCTGAAAAACTAACAAGGTTTGTAGAGATGTGATGGTGCAATCAGCAAAGCTGTCAGAGGAAGAGATTAGTCTGCAAATCTGATTAGTCTGAACACTCAAATGGCTCAGTCTGTAAACTTGGCCAGAAATTGGACTATTCAGCCCAGTCTGTTCACTGGTCAAAGATCTAAGGTAGATAGGGTCTTCACTAGTTACCACAGCTACAAAGTCATAAATTATGGCTAAACCTAACTTTAACATTTTAGTCATTTAGCAGACACTCTTATCCAGAGCAACTTACAGTAGTGAATACATACATTTCATGTATATATATATTTTTTTTTACTGGCCCCCCATGGGAATCAAACCCACAACCCTGGCGTTGCACACAACATGCTCTACCAACTGAGGCACAGGGAAGGATGCACTTCTACCTTATGCCTAACCTTAAATTAATGCCAAAAAGCAATTATTTGTTTTCATACATTTTTATGATATAGCCGATATACACTGAACAAAAATATAAACACAACATGTAAAGTGTTAGTCCCATGTTTCATGAGTTGAAAAAAAAAGATCCCAGAAATGTTTCATATGCACAAAAAGCTTATTTCTCTCAAATAAAATGCTCAAATTTGTTTACATCCCTGTTAGGGTTGGCATATCAAGAAGCTGATTAAACAGCATGATCATTACACAGGTGCACCTTGTGCTGGGGACAATAAAAGGCCACTCTAATGTGCAGTTTCATCACACAATGCCACAGATTTCTCAAATTACGAGTGAGTGTGCAATTGGCATGCTGACTGCAGGAATGTCCACCAGAGCTGTTGCCAGAGAATTGAATGTTAATTTCTCTACCAATGTCGACTACATCATCTATCTATTAATTTTGCTTGGCTGCATAACTTTTCTGTAGCAGCCCGTGTGACCGGCTGACCGCATCTGGGAGCTGTCCCTTAACTTTCTCTCTCTCTGTCAAGTGTCAATGTGCAGCGGGTAGGACGGAGTCAGGCGCAGGACACAGAACTGAGTAAAAAAACGTACTTTACTCGAATAAACCACAAAAATAATTCCACGCAGGGAACATATTCCAGCTCACAGAAATAGCGAACACTTAACAAAGAACAAACACACACAAAACCATGTGGGAACCAGAGGGTTAAATAGGAAATAAATAATAATCTAATGGAAACCAGGTGTGTACAATAAAGACAAAACAAATGGACAATGAAGCGTAGATCGGTGGCGGCTAGAAAGCCGGTGACATCGACCGCCGAACACGGAGAGGCACCAACTTCGGCGGAAGTCGTGACACTCTCTCTCTCTCTATATATATAAATATATAAACTCAGCAAAAAAAGAAATGTCCCCTTTTCAGAACCATGTCTTTCAATGATAATTCATAAAAATCCAAATAACTTCCCAGATCTTCATTGTGAAGGGTTTAAACACTGTTTCCCATGCTCGTTCAATAAACCATAAAGAATTAATGAACATGCACCTGTGGAACTGTCGTTAAGACACTAACAGCTTACAGATGGAAAACTTAGGAGACTAAAGAGGCCTTTCTACTGACTCTGAAAAACACCAAAAGAAAGATGCCCAGGGTCCCTGCTCATCTGCGTGAACGTGCCTTAGGCATGCTGCAAGAAGGCATGAATGACTGCAGATGTGGCCAGGGCAATAAATCCGAACATCACACCTGCGGGACAGATACAGGAGTGCAACAACAACTGCCCGAGTTACACCAGGAACGCACAATCCCTCCATCAGTGCTCAGACTGTCCTCAATAGGCTGAGAGAGGCTGGACTGAAGGCTTGTAGGTCTGTTGTAAGGCAGGTCCTCACCAGACAATGTCACCTATGGGCACAAATCCACCGTCGCTGGACCAGACAGGACTGGCAAAAAGTGTTCTCCACTGACGAGTGGCGGTTTTGTCTCACCAGGGGTGATGGTTGGATTTGCGTTTATCGTCAAAGGAATGAGCGTTACACCGAGGCCTGTACTCTGGAGCGGGATCGATTTGGAGGTGGAGGGTCCGTCATGGTCTGGGGCGGTGTGTCATAGCATCATTGGACTGAGCTTGTTGTCATTGCAGGCAATCTCAATGCTGTGTGTTAGAGGGAAGACATCCTCCTCCCCCATGTGGTACCCTTCCTGCAGGCTCATCCTAACATGACCCTTCAACATGACAATGCCAGCAACCCATACTGCTCGTTCTGTGTGTGATTTCCTGCAAGACAGGAATGTCAGTGTTCTGCCATGGCCAGCGAAGAGCCCGGATCTCAATCCCATTGAGCACGTCTGGGACCTGTTGGATCGGAGGGTAAGGGCTAGGGCCATTCACCCCAGAAATGTCCAGGAACTTGCAGGTGCCTTGGTGGAAAAGTGGGGTAACATCTCACAGCAAGAACTGGCAAATCTGGTGCAGTCCGTGAGGAGGAGATGCACTGCAGTACTTAATGCAGCTGGTGGCCACACCAGATACTGACTGTTACTTTTGATTTTGACTGTTACTTTTGATTTTGTAATCTGAAGAGATTTCACCCCATGCTTCCTGAAGCACCTCCCACAAGTGTAGACATTGTTAATGTTGTAAATGACTATTGAACCTGGAAACAGCAGATTTTTTTATGGAATATCTACATAGGCGTACAGAGGCCCATTATCAGCAACCATCACTCCTGTGTTCCAATGGCACATTGTGTTAGCTAATCCAAATTTATCATTTTAAAAGGCTAATTGATCATTAGAAAACCCTTTTGCAATTATGTTAGCACAGTATCTGGAGCATCAGCATTTGTGGGTTCGATTGCAGGCTCAAAATGGCCAGAAACAAATAACTTTCTATGGAAACTAGCCAGTCTATTCTTGTTCTGAGAAATGAAGGCTATTCCATGCGAGAAATTGCCAAGAAACGGAAGATCTCGTACAATGCTGTGTACTACTCATTACAGCGCAAACTGGCTCTAACCAGAATAGAAAGAGGAGTGGGAGGCCCCGGTGCAAAACTGAGCAAGAGAACAAGTATATTACATTTACATTACATTTAAGTCATTTAGAAGACGCTCTTATCCAGAGCGACTTACAAAATGGTGCATTCACCTTATGATATCCAGTGGAACAACCACTTTACAATAGTGCATCTAAATATTTTAAGGGGGGGGGGGGGGTTAAAAGGATTACTTTATCCTATCCTAGGTATTCCTTAAAGAGGTGGGGTTTCAGGTGTCTCCGGAAGGTGGTGATTGACTCTGCTGTCCTGGCGTCGTGAGGGAGCTTGTTCCACCATTGGGGTGCCAGAGCAGCGAACAGTTTTGACTGGGCTGAGCGGGAACTGTGCTTCCTCAGAGGTAGGGGGGCCAGCAGGCCAGTGGTGGATGAACGCAGTGCCCTTGTTTGGGTGTAGGGCCTGATCAGAGCCTGAAGGTATGGAGGTGCCGTTCCCTTCACAGCTCCGTAGGCAATCACCATGGTCTTGTAGCGGATGCGAGCTTCAACTGGAAGCCAGTGGAGAGAGCGGAGGAGCGGGGTGACGTGAGAGAACTTGGGAAGGTTGAACACCAGACGGGCTGCGGCGTTCTGGATGAGTTGTAGGGGTTTAATGGCACAGGCAGGGAGCCCAGCCAACAGCGAGTTGCAGTAATCCAGACGGGAGATGACAAGTGCCTGGATTAGGACCTGCGCCGCTTCCTGTGTGAGGCAGGATGGTACTCTGCGAATGTTGTAGAGCATGAACCTACAGGATCGGGACACCGCCTTGATGTTAGTGGAGAACGACAGGGTGTTGTCCAGGATCACGCCAAGGTTCTTAGCACTCTGGGAGGAGGACACAAGGGAGTTGTCAACCGTGATGGCGAGATCATGGAACGGGCAGTCCTTCCCCGGGAGGAAGAGCAGCTCCGTCTTGCCGAGGTTCAGCTTGAGCTGGTGATCCGTCATCCACACTGATATGTCTGACAGACATGCAGAGATGCGATTCGCCGCCTGGTTATCAGAAGGGGGAAAGGAGAAGATTAATTGTGTGTCGTCTGCATAGCAATGATAGGAGAGACCATGTGAGGATATGACAGAGCCAAGTGACTTGGTGTATAGCGAGAATAGGAGAGGGCCTAGAACAGAGCCCTGGGGGACACCAGTGGTGAGAGCGCATGGTGCGGAGACAGATTCTCGCCACGCCACCTGGTAGGAGCGACCTGTCAGGTAGGACGCAATCCAAGCGTGGGCCGCGCCGGAGATGCACAACTCGGAGAGGGTGGAGAGGAGGATCTGATGGTTCACAGTATCAAAGGCAGCAGATAGGTCTAGAAGTATGAGAGCAGAGAGAGTTAGCTTTAGCAGTGCGGAGAGCCTCCGTGACACAGAGAAGAGCAGTCTCAGTTGAATGCCCAGTCTTGAAACCTGACTGATTAGGATCAAGAAGGTCATTCTGAGAGAGATAGCAGGAGAGCTGGCCATGGACGGCACGTTCAAGAGTTTTGGAGAGAAAAGAAAGAAGGGATACTGGTCTGTAGTTGTTGACATCGGAGGGATCGAGTGTAGGTTTTTTCAGAAGGGGTGCAACTCTCGCTCTCTTGAAGATGGAAGGGACGTAGCCAGCGGTCAAGGATGAGTTGATGAGCGAGGTGAGGAAGGGGAGAAGGTCTCCGGAAATGGTCTGGAGAAGAGAGGAGGGGATAGGGTCAAGTGGGCAGGTTGTTGGGCGGCCGGCCGTCACAAGACGCGAGATTTCATCTGGAGAGAGAGGGGAGAAAGACGTCAAAGCACAGGGTAGGGCAGTGTGAGCAGGACCAGCGGTGTCGTTTGACTTAGCAAACGAGGATCGGATATCGTCAACCTTCTTTTCAAAATGGTTGACGAAGTCATCCGCAGAGAGGGAGGAGGGGGGGGGAGGGGGAGGAGGATTCAGGAGGGAGGAGAAGGTAGCAAAGAGCTTCCTAGGGTTAGAGGCAGATGCTTGGAATTTAGAGTGGTAGAAAGTGGCTTTAGCAGCAGAGACAGAAGAGGAGAATGTAGAGAGGAGTGAGTGAAAGGATGCCAGGTCCGCAGGGAGGCGAGTTTTCCTCCATTTCCGCTCGGCTGCCCGGAGCCCTGTTCTGTGAGCTCGTAGTGAGTCGTCGAGCCACGGAGCAGGAGGGGAGGACCGAGCCGGCCTGGAGGATAGGGGACAGAGAAAATCAAAGGATGCAGAAAGGGAGGAGAGGAGGGTTGAGGAGGCAGAATCAGGAGATAGGTTGGAGAAGGTTTGAGCAGAGGGAAGAGATGATAGGATGGAAGAGGAGAGAGTAGCGGGAGAGAGAGAGCGAAGGTTGGGACGGCGCAATACCATCCGAGTATGTGCAGAGTGAGAAGTGTTGGATGAGAGCAAGAGGGAAAAGGATACAAGGTAGTGGTCGGAGATTTGGAGGGGAGTTACAATGAGATTAGTGGAAGAACAGCATCTAGTAAAGATGAGGTCAAGCGTATTGCCTGCCTTGTGAGTAGGGGGGGAAGGTGAGAGGGTGAGGTCAAAAGAGGAGAGGAGTGGAAAGAAGGAGGCAGAGAGGAATGAGTCAAAGGTAGACGTGGGGAGGTTAAAGTCACCCAGAATTGTGAGAGGTGAGCCATCCTCAGGAAAGGAACTTATCAAGGCGTCAAGCTCATTGATGAACTCTCCAAGGGAACCTGGAGGGCGATAAATGATAAGGATGTTAAGTTTGAAAGGGCTGGTAACTGTGACAGCATGGAATTCAAATGAGGAGATAGACAGATGGGTAAGGGGAGAAAGAGAGAATGTCCACTTGGGAGAGATGAGGATTCCAGTGCCACGTGTTCTCGCATACCCCTAGAGCATCGAGCCAGCGGGGTGCTGGCTCGATGCTCTAGGGGTATGCGAGAACACGTGGGCAGACGAAGAGAGAGCAGTAGGAGTAGCAGTGTTATCTGTGGTAATCCATGTTTCCGTCAGCGCCAGGAAGTCTAGGGACTGGAGGGTAGCATAGGCTGAGATGAACTCAGCCTTGTTGGCTGCAGACCGGCAGTTCCAGAGGCTGCCGGAGACCTGGAACTCCACGTCGGTCGTGCGCGCTGGGACCACCAGGTTGGAGTGGCAGCGGCCACGCGGTGTGAAGCGTTTGTATGGCCTGTGCAGAGAGGAGAGAACAGGGATAGACAGACACATAGTTGACAAGCTACAGAAGTGTTGTTTCTTGTATTATTGAGTGTCTAGTTTGAGAAACAGATACCTCACAAGTCCTCAACTGGCAACTTCATTAAATAGTACCCGCAAAACACCAGTCTCAACATCAACAGTGAAGAGGCGACTCCGGGATGCTGGCCTTCTAGGCAGAGTTCCTCTGTCCAGTGTCTGTGTTCTTTTGCCCATCTTAATCTTTATTTTTATTGGCCAGTCTGAGAGATGGCTTTTTCTTTGCAACTCTGCCTAGAAGGCCAGCATCCCGGAGTCGCCTCTTCACTGTCACTGTTGATGTTGAAACGGGTGTTTTGAAGGTACAGACTGGTTCTGCACAGTATTTTGATGAGGTGATCTTTTTGAGCAGGTGAAAGGCAGTGAGTAGAATATGATAGCATATGGGAAATATGAATTGGTTATAAGGGAAATCAATCCACAGAACGCTATAATCCAACGTTTGTGAGGCATAACAAATATAATTTTGTGATGAATAGAGAAACGTCTCTGTGTATGTCACTGTGCATGGAAATAGAAGAGTGTTTGTGTGGACTCTTAGTCAGGCCAGTGTATAAAAGCATTAGCCTTCGAGTGTAAAAAATAAATACATACGTGTAGCCTATGCTCTTCAGGCTGGCAAAACAACCCCCCTATAACCCTCTTTCTAATCTCATTTGGAAGTTACCATAACGGAAATGTCTGCATCCCGTGACCATATTTTGTCCGTGCGCAAATAAGGAAAAAACTGAATTGCTAGGCAGCACAACTCGACCCACAATTCGTAATGCGCGTTTTGGGCCGCCACAGACATGTTTAACAATACAGTGATTTCTCTTTCTTCTTCGGAATTCCTCCTTACCTTCTCTCCTCCTATCTTTTTTGCGCACCATGCTCTCCCACCTCAGCTCTTATTCGCTCACTCCCGCTCAAAACATTTGTGCAGTTAGTTCTAGCTCCATCGACTCCTGTGTGAGAGCGCGCTGATGGATGTGAGAAGTGAAGTAGCCTAGATTTGATAACATCATGGAATTATTTTTCTAAGAACACCTGTAGAGAGATTGTGCACTGGGGAACTATTCTAAGAAGGACAATATCCATATAAATGCAACGTTTTATTTGGAAAAAAATAACAACAAATGGTTCTCTTTACCTTCATGGATGTCGAGGACATTAGTGAAAACGCTCACCAACACTGATGGCAGTGTTCTGCAATTTGCATGTATGTTTTTGGACTTTTCATAATACCAAGACCGTACGCTCTTCTTCTGCTTCTTCTTCTTCGAGTGTCTTCTGAAATGCGCTAGAGGAGCTGAAAGGAAGGGGGAGAAGGACAACACAATGAGGGGGAAATACTTTCTGCTCGGTTACTTGTTGGTCAAAGTTATGGCGCTGGTCTGCAAGGCGGACGGAGAACCAGGACAACTGGATGGCTTTGTCATGATGACGACGTCCAACGGATCTAGGGAGGACGAGGGCGCAGGCTTCTCAGAGCCCCCACACACGGAGGACCGGTGCCGCGGGTACTATGATGTGATGGGCCAGTGGGACCCGCCGTTCGTTTGCAAAACGGGCGATTATCTGTATTGCTGCGGCACCTGTGGCTTTCGGTTCTGCTGCTCCTACAAGACCTCGCGGCTGGATCAGAGCACCTGTAAAAACTACGACACTCCGGTGTGGATGATGACAGGTCAAACCCCGTTTAAGAAAAACGACCTCCGGCACGACCCCACCAAAGATAAAACTAATTTAATCGTGTATATAATCTGTGGAGTAGTCGCTATCATGGCACTTGTTGGGATATTCACCAAACTCGGCCTGGAAAAGGCGCACCGACCCCAGAGAGAGAATATGGCTAGGTGGGTTTCTGGGGTTCTGCTGCTGTTGAGCGCGCCGCGAGCTCCTTTCATGCGCTTGTTTTTATGGAGCTCGCTTGGTGCGCACATGTAGGCTAGAGCGCGCGCCACAATAATATTTAAAGCTTGAGTTCTAGACTCGTGCTTGCCAGTATTAGATTGGTAAACGGCTCTATTGTAATAGCCTTGTCACTGATAGTAGGAAGGATCCAATCTAAATGTGGTTCTTGTTTAAAATTATAATAAGAAATCCACCCAATATATTACTTTTACGCGCCCAATAAGACCTCTTCGGTGGACAGAAAGTAGCTGTCATCGACAGTTTATCAATTGGACTAGATTGCATAATATCATCAGACACTTGGCTCACCTGTGTGGGTTGCTTGCCTGCTTCACTCGCAGAGAGCACGGGGGCGTGTGTCTCTTGCAGTTGTGAGCGAGGCCACAATGCCCTGCACAACATGCGCATGCTATGCCTTTATTTGGAGATCTTTCTCGAACAATGGACCAATTTTGTCCTATTAGTTTTCATCATCACGTCGTATTTATTCTTAGAATTTAATATTTTCGAATTAATGTGGAACCCGTTCAATTAACTAGTCAAATTAACTTATTCATTTGAAAATGTTACATTTTGCTTTCTCTTGAACTCCCTGCCCTGTGCCTGGTCTCATAGACTAGACATATCATAGTAAATGTAAATCTGAGACACTAAAATTAGCATGATATGTTATGTTTGGTATGGTTACATAAGACAGATGGTTACGTGGTTGGTCAACTTTAGCATTTTAGCTAATTAGCAACTTTTCAACGTCTTACTTATTTTTTCCTAATTTGCAACTACTTAGCATGTTAGCTAACCCTTCCCCTAACAGTAACCCTTTTAGCTAACCCTTCCCCTAACCCTAACCGTAACCCTTTTAGCTAACCCTTCCCCTAACCCTAACCGTAACCCTTTTAGCACAGCCAGAAGAGGACTGGCCACCCCTCATAGCCTGTTTCCTCTCTAGGTTTCTTCCTAGGTTTTGGCCTTTCTAGGGAGTTTTTCCTCGCCACCGTGCTTCTACACCTGCATTGCTTGCTGTTTGGGGTTTTAGGCTGGGTTTCTGTACAGCACTTTGAGATATCAGCTGATGTAAGAAGGGCTATATAAATACATTTGATTTGATTTGATTTGAGTTAACCCTTTAACCTAACTCCTAAACTTAACCCTAACCCTAATCCCTAGCCTAGCTAACGTTAGCCACCTAACCACCTAGCTATTATTCTTAACATGTCACACGTTTTGAAAATTCGTAACATATTGTACGTTTTGCTACTACATAACATATAATACGAATTGTAATTCGTAACATATACAAAATGGAGGATGGACATCCACAAATGAATACACACTATACGAAACATAGCATATCATACTAAATGGATTGTCTCAGATTTCCTTACAGAATAATACGAAGTGCTCTGAGACCAGGTTGCAGAGCAGCGGTGTTTAGCATGCATTAGGCACAATTCTTCATTCAATCTCAATCTCTCTCTCTCTCTCTCTCTCTCTCTCTCTCCTCTCTCTCGCTCTCTCTCTCTCTCTCTCTCTCTCTCTCTCTCTCTCTCTCACACACACACACAGGGCTGTCCAAAGCGTGTTACAGGTCGGCTGTCCAGGTGAGCAGTTCCAGGGGGAGGACACCCTTGGCATGCACGCACAGCACTATGACACAAGGTCCAACAACCTCCGTAAGTTTCACAGTTTTGGCCCCTTTAAGCAGAAGTTTTTGGTGGTGATTGTTGTGGACAGCTGTGTGTGGATGTATCTGCAACTTCAGAGAAATTTGAGACTGGGAGGGTTGGCCATGAGGGCCCCAAACAGATAATAGCAAACGTAATGTGGGCAGGTTGCATTGTTGCATATTGTACACTGACTCTCAATGAAGCATTTGGTCTCTGTAAGGGTATGGGTGTGATGCTTGTATCATAGCCAGATGTATTCGTTTCAAGTGTGGCATTCATTTTATAATCTTAGATGGAGTCATGTGGAGGGAAACAAACTGCCTTATGCTTTAGAAATCCAGTGGTAATTCACAGTTTTATTTTGTCCCATGCCTACATGATTCAAAATGTGTAGGAGAGGGAGAGAGAGCGAGAGAGAGCGAGAGAAAGAGAGAGAGAGAGAGAGAGAGAGAGAGAGAGAGAGAGAGCGGTGTGAATGGCATCTATTTCTGTTGCATCATGTGGGCAGCACAGTTATGGGCTTTGTGTAAACAACTCAGAAACACAGAAGAGGCTTAATCTGGAGTATTTCATACACATTCCATACTGCTGTACCAAGTGATTCTGATTCCAGTATGATTACATCACCATCTTTTGTGGCTGGATGTGTTTCATCCTAAAAATTGAAAAATTATTAAAACACAAAGCCAGCGGCACATCTAAGCCCCCTCCTACTTGAAAGGATGTATTTTGAGACGTATTGACTGAAACTGAGAGTGTAGCTGACAGTGCTGTTGTCAGTGGGATTTGTCCTATTTTCTTGATACTATCAAACACAATCTGACTGACGCACCTTATCATCTGGTGTGACTGTACTGGGCTCCTAACAGCTCTCCTTCGAATCATTTTAAAGTAGTGTCCTTTGTCTCTAATGTCTTCTGGGGTGCTGGTGTCTTCTGTCATCAACTATATCTATAAATAACTGCCACTGATGTTTCGAAGAGGCAGATGTACCAGGTCTACCTCAAAATAAATAAAGGTAAAATATATATAGATAGAAGTACCAAACATGGGGAGACGTGTGTGGAAATCTTAAACAAGGCTCTAGTCTAAAGCCAGGCTCTCTGAAGTATGCATAGTAATATATGTCTTCTGCTGCTGTGAGGGAACACAGAAATAGGATAATATCACCTGGGAGGCCTGGCTGATGAAATAGTGATTATTATTGATGTGGAACCCTGCTCCACTCTTTAGTCTGGGGTCTTGTGGGTAATCATGTGGGAGTGTTATTAACCCCTGTGATCTGATTAGATCCCCAGAGAGGCTTCATATGGGTTTAGAGGTCTCGACCAGCCGGCAGACGGATTTATCATAGCGAGAGGGATGGATGAAGGGAGTTCAGCTGTGTACCTGTCTTGTTGATCACATTCTATTTTTAGAGTAGACCATCTATTGATTATAGCTTATGGCCAGATTACCCTATTACTGACATTATCAGTAGATCACATCTTAGCTGTCCTCACCCAGCTTTGGAAAAGAATGACGAGGGCAGTTTTGTATGGCTGATAGTCATAACAATGCCTCTTTCAGCAGGGCAATGGTGGACAACAGCTTGGGATGAGCTACTTTCTCCCCCAAGCATTTTCTTCAAGCACCTCTGAGTATTAGCTAAGGACAAGACTAGAGCAAGCGTTTTGCTCCTTACGTTGCTTTGTTTTGACATCATATGGGATGTAATGCGTAAAAACCCTTCATCATGTATCGCACATGTGAGACATGTCTCACACACCACATCAGTGAGTAATACGTCAGATCTCTCCATGTTATGTTAGACCCCATGAGGACTGGGGCCTCTGCTCTGTACCCCTCTACATATGAAAAATTAACAGTTTAATCTTGGTGGCTCCGCGACCATGAACCAAGCAGCCCTCCCAAGCCCTGCTGTGCTGGTGATAACACTTTCATGTCATCTCAAAACGGGATACTTTAAAAATATTCTTAAAGAGCTCAAAATCCCATGTCTCCGAGCCTTCAGCATCAAAGCACAAAGTGAGAAATGGGGTGAGAGACGGAGACAGAAATAAAGAGGCAGCGAGACACAGAGAAGGAGAAGGGGAAATGGGGAGAGAGAATGAAAGAGAAGGAGAGAGAGAGAAAGGGAGAGAGGACAACATGTCAAGACTGTCGGAGAGGATCAGTGCAATGTCAACAGTCAAATGTCTTTAGAGTGACAAAGTTGACAACCTGCAGGCAGAATGTAACCTCGTTTACATCTGTGAAGGGAAAAGTGTCATACAAACGATATAAAGTCACTGCTGCTTCTGGTAGATTTTTCCCACCTCAACCTAAACTCATGAGGTGGGTCATTGAGAAAATAGAAGATAGAAATGGTACTCTGAAAAAAATGAAATATTATTACATGAGAGCCCCAGGAAGAGAACAGGGTAGGCTTTCCATCCGTGAGCTGACTGAGAGTGATCTGTATTTACAACTCACGTTCACAAAGGTAATTACCTGCCCAGCAGTTCTAATCTTCCGTTAAACATCTCCAGATATGAAGTATGAAATTGCTAATAAGTAATTGCTTGGAGATTACAAAGCATGAAGAAAGGCTCTGTCTCCAAAACACTCTCCACTCTTGGATTTCTCTAACCTCATCTACTGTTTATTAATTATGCTGAAATGTATCACCTGCAGCAATAGTGTGTGTGTGTGTGTGTGTGTGTGTGTGTGTGTGTGTGTGTGTGTGTGTGTGTGTGTGTGTGTGTGTGTGTGTGTGTGTGTGTGTGTGTGTGTGTGTGTGTGTGTGTGTGTGTGTGTGTGTGTGTGCTAAAATGTAACACTACTGCTGGGTTTATCAGATCACACAGTTCTGTTGAGAGATACAACTTTACCCTGACCTCTAAGTCACCCATCACCTAAGACTCCAGACTCTTTCATCCTGAATCCTACACAGACAGGCGTCCAGGGAAGCAGCTACAGACAGGCACAAAGCAAAGGAAAGGAAAATAAAGAAAATTGTCATTTTCCAATCAAGGTGCAGGAACAGGAGCAAGCTTAGAATAAAAAAATATTCAGCAACTCTAGGGAGGACAATAAGAGTTCACATCAAAAATAGTTCTTTATTTTTGGCAAAAAAAACATAACAATAAAGAAAAAATGTGACCCACCACCTGGATTCGGTCCTATGTAGCAAAATTTGAAATTGTTTTTTACAAAGGATAAAAGTCCAGAATCCGAACTAGAAAATGGTATATCATACTCTGCAGTTGAGGAACAATGAGAAAGTAATTCTGCTTCGAAAGTTGATAAACTTGTAGCCTGGTTTTGAGAAAATGGCCTGTGAATAGGTTCGTACACCTACTGGAGAAGCTCTTCTTTGTCTACACCCATTCAGCAACGTTCACACCCATCGCTTTAAGGATTCACATGGTAGTAAACTACCAAAGATTTCAAGTAGTGAAAGTAGTAACAAAAAGTAGCAGTAAAAATAAACTTTATCTAGTCCTTGGCCTATATTCTAATTTGACTTTGGTGCAGGTCATGTTGTTCTTCGCATTACCATTTCTGGTAAACACACACTATATCAAATAAAATCAAAGTTTATTTGTCACATGCACAGGATACAGAAGGTGTAAACGCTACAGTGAAATGGTTACTTGCATAATGGAGTCTTTTTGGCTAGCTAGCTAAACAGTGAACCATAATCCCAACTCTAATGCCGCATTCAAAACAACTGGGAAGTCAGGAAAAAAAACCTCTACCTGGGAAAAATCTATTTGAACGGTCATCCAACTCGGAATTCCAGCTCAGGAACTCTGGCCTCTTTCTAGAGCTCCTACACAGATCATACACGTAACTTTAGCTAGCGAGCCAGCCAGCTAACATTAGCTAGCTAGCTAACAGCACGCTTTAACTTTTTTTTTACTCAAAATATGAAATGTATAATATCTGAAAATGTAGCTAGACTCTTACCCGTATACATGGATGGACGCTTCTCCCTCTGTCATGGATGCCATGGTTGCCCTTAGTTTGAAGATGTAATCCGGAGACAGGTGTTTTATACAACAGCCTTCTTTCTATGTTCTCTTTTTGGACTCTCTCCGCATTTAGCAATCATCTCTCTGCTTCACTGGGCATTCCACTGATTTCAAAACTCGGTTAACTTATTCCCTGACAACGACACCGTTTCATCCCCAGCATTGTCATCAGAAGACTATACAATGTCTGGTTCAATGAAAATGCTTTTACCTAAATCAGGGATTTCCTCATTCTCTGATTCATTTTCAGAGTCAGGTGAGAGTCGGCATGGCACGATCATCTTCCAGAAAGTAGTCCATCACAACGTTTTCTCACTGAGCTGTCGATAGCGCTGTTAACTTCAGGGCAGCAATGTTGAGAGCAATAGCAAAACTTTTTCAGTTCTTCATGATATCTTTAAAAAAAATCTGCTGTAGACAGGATTATCCACACATACTTAGCAGCTCATGTTAAAGACAGAAGCATGCTACATGGCAGACCAATCCGAACTCATCTCTTGGCATGTCCAGCCCATCCATTATCTCAGCCAATCATGGCTAGCGGGAAGGTTCCTGTATTTTTCCTTGGCTAAACCAACTATGCTCATTATTTAACAATTTTATTCGTATTTACAGATGGCATACAAGTTTGTTATTAAGGCACATGAAAGTTTGCATGTTCCAGAAGGCATTTCTGCCCCCCCAAAAAAACTTTCAAAAGCTTCTCCTGTGAAGTAGTAATGAGCGACATACGCCTAGTTTCTTGAAACAGGTCACAAGTGTATAACGTGAACTTCCATTGTGTTTTTTTAATCCATTGTCCTCCTAAAAGTTGCAGAATGTTTTTTAATCTACAGACAGACCCAGGTCCAGACGTGCTCCTCCCGGGCCTCGTTCCCGTGCCCTTGCTCAGGCTAATTACACTAATATGGGTCCCCTCAGCAGCACCGGAGATCCATTAGGCTGTGTTCATTAGGGCTGTGGGCCTCCCAGCCTCCTCAGACGGCTCTGATCGACCAGACACAGTAATCAGCTCAGAGTCATACACATGGGGAGGCTGGGACTCACTGCTCCTTGGAAGAAGTAGAGTAGAAAACATAGAAAAAGGAAGCGAACTAAAGTTGAACAAGGGAAGTAGAATAGCCACACGCTGTTTAAATGCTTTTAGAGATTATTTAGCCATCTAAGGATTTTTTTTCATGGAGGGAAGTTCTCCTGTATGTCCTAATTGTCCTCTATCTGACTGATTACTGGACTTGGTCTTAACGTATGACTCTGTTCCTATGTACTGTATAATCTGCCATCTTGTTGTCATGGTGTAATAACAAAATAAGCTGTAAGGAGGCTGAATATCTCAGGGTGTAATCAGCGGACTGCCCATTTCCTTGTACGACCCTGGGGAATATTAATCAGTTCATTTACAGCTAGAGACTCAAAATAAAAATGTTGACAGATAATTACGTGTGTGTGTGGCTTCTGCATGTGTGCGTGTTTGGCTTGTGCGTGCGTGAGTGGGTTTGTGCGTGCATGTGTATCTGCTCGTGTGTGTGTGGATTGGGTCTGAGGAGGGCAAGTGGATAAGAGTCTGTCTTGTCTTCAAGGGAGCGACTCATCAGACATTTGTATTACTACACCCATCTACATCAACATCAATAAAAACATGAGCATTCCTCCTTTTTATGTTTGAACAGTCGGGAATCCATTGGATTGTAATTAAATGCTACAGTGAGTATATCTTATTACACAGTTTAATTCATTTGAATTAAGATCTTCACAAATATTAGGATTATGTGTTTAATCTGCAAAAGGAAATTATTTTTCCAGATGTCCTCTGATTTTAAATGTCTTAAGTTTTAATGTAATGTAATGTAATACCCCAAGGAAATTAGGCCGGAAAATTGTTATTGATTGAGGCTCAGATTATGATGCATATGGAATACATCGATGTAGCTCCTACTGAAAAACAAAAAGATGCTGAAATGTCTGTTTTGCTCCTCTGGGGTCCAAAAAATTGGGGATCCTAATAAAATACAAATATTGAAGGGAGGCAAATCTGAGAGAGACATTCTAGCACTCTTTAGCTTCTGTATGTGGCTACACAGTAGTATTTAGCTTGCCGAACATGTGGCTGAGTTAGTATTAGTCTCCCTAGAATGTGGCTGTGCTACACAGTGAGAAATCCCCTTAATGTCTTGCATAGTTGGAGGGTTTTCATCATATTTTCAGTGAGAAAATTCAATTTGAATTTCCATTCATTACAATTAAATTATGTTGTTGAACGCCTCTGTATGTAGGTTTGCATTGCAAAATTGTATTGTGAAGAAAGACTATACAGAATTTTCATGTTGGTTCTAAGCTCTGACATTACAGAACATACTGGCAGTTCTGGTTCAATCTCTCGACACGGACTGAGACGTTTGGCTCACTTGCTCAATCAATCAATCAATCAATCAATCAATCAATCAATCACACCCCCCCCTCACCACCACCACCACCACCACCACCACTCACTCACTCACTCACTCACTCACTCACTCACTCACTCACTCACTCACTCACTCACTCACTCACTCACTCCTCACTCACTCACTCTCTCACTAACTCTCTCACTAACTCTCTCACTAACTCTCTCACTAACTCTCTCACTAACTCTCTCACTAACTCACATACACTCACACTCTCCCTCCCTCAGGATTTGCCCTGGGGGCAGGCAGCAGATTCTTTTGGCTAACTGACTAACGCCACCAGCGATGTCATATTACTGGCAGGGGGACCACCCACTGAGGGCAAATTTTGTGATGCACCACCTCCCTCTCTCTTAGGGCACGGCTCTATGGAGAGTTGGCCCCTTCTCCCCCGCCTAGAGATTCTCTGGCAGCAGCTCTCTGTATGCCTCCTGGGCTCTGGCCCAGCCCGGGAAACAGGGACATGTGGTGGCAGTGAGAAGTGCGTCACGGAGCTGGGCACATTCACAGGTCTACTGCTGATCTTATCTATTTAGGATTGGTGGTTACACACACTGAATCCTGCTGCTTTCTGGTTTTTGGTTTTGACAGACTTTGATCTGTAATTAGCTTGCAATTGATTTGGGAAAAATTATCAGGTATCAAATCAAACTTTATTTGTCACATGCGCCGAATACAACAAGTGTAGACTTTACTGTGAAATGCTTACTTACAAGCCCTTAACTAACAGTGCAGTTCAAGAAAGTGAAGAAAATATTTACCAAGTAGACAAAAATGAAAAGTAATAATAATAAAGTAACAATAAGAATAACAATAATGAGGTTATACACAGCGGGCACCAGTACCGAGTCAGTGTGGGGGGGTACAAGTTAGTTGAGGTAATTTGTACATGTAGGTGGGGGTGAAGTGACTATGCATAGATAATAGACAGCGAGTAGCAGCAGTGTACAAAGGGGGGGGTAGAAGCTGTTGAGGAGCCTCTTGGTCCTAGACTTGTAGTAGCAGAGAAAACGGTCTATAACTTGGGTGACGGGAGTCTCTGACAATTTTATGGGCTTTCCTCTGACACCGCCTATTATATAGGTCCTGGATGGCAGGAAGCTTGGCCCCAGTGATGTACTGGGCCGTTCGAACTACCCTCTGTAGCGCCTTACGGTCAGATGCCGAGCAGTTGCCATACCAGGCGGCAACCGGTCAGTATGCTCTCGATGGTGCAGCTGTAGAACTTGGGGCCCATGCCAAGTCTTTTCAGTCTCCTTAAGGGGAAAAGGTTTTGTCATGCCCTCTTCACGACTGTCTTGGTATGTTTGGACCATGATAGTTTGTTGGTGATCCCCAGGTATGTAGGGATTATAAAGGCTTCATGAAGGTTTCATAAAGCATTTGTTTGTTATGCTGTACTTTGTTTGAAGTGTGATCTTTTTGATTGATGTTTTTAATTAACTAGTAGTTTCTTTCATCAGTCATGTATGATGATAATACCTGCCACCCATGGCTAATCGATCAATCAAAGGTATTTATAAAGCCCTTTTTACAGTGCAGTCTCAGTGCTATGATGGGGTCTAAAACCAGACTGAAGCGTTTCGTATACATTGTTTGTCTTCAGGAAGGCAGTGAGTTGCTGCTCAACAGCTTTTTCTAAACATTTTTGAGAGGAATGGGAGATTCGATATAGGCCGATAGTTTTTATACATTTTCCGGGTCAAGGTTCGGCTTTTTCAAGAGATGCTTTATTACTGCCACTATTAGTGAGTTTGGTACACATCCGGTGGATAGGGAGACATTTATTACGTTCAACATAGGAGGGCCAAGCACAGGAATTAGCTCTTTCAGTAGTTTAGTTGGAATAGGGTCCAGTATGCAGCTTGAGGTTTTAGAGGCCATGACTATTTTCATGAATGTGTCAAGAGATACAGGATTAAAAAACGTCAGTGTCTCCATTGATCCTAGGTTCTGGCAGTTCTGTGCAGACTCAGGACAACTGAGCTTTGGAGAAATACGCAGGTTCAAAGAGGAATCCGTAATTTGCTTTCTAATGATCATGATCTTTTCATTGAAGAAGTTCATGAATTCATCACTGCTGAAGTGAAAGCCGTCCTCTTTTGTTGCATGTTGCTTTTTAGTTAGCTTTGCGACAGTATCAAAAATACATTTTAGATTACTCTTATTCTCTACAGTTAGGTTGGAAAAATAGGATGATTGAACAGCAGTGAGGGCTTTTCGATATTGCATGGTGCTGTCTTTCCAAGCTAGTCAGAAGACTTCCAGTTTGGTGGAGCGCCATTTCCGTTCCAATTTTCTGGAAGCTTGCTTCAGGGCTCGTGTATTTTCTGTATACCAGGGAGCAAATTTCTTGTGACAAATATTTTTTGTTTTTAGGGGTGTGACTGCATCTAGGGTATTACGCAAGGTTACATTTAGATCCTCAGTTAGGTGGTTTACCGATTTTATACTCTGACGTCCTTTGGTAGGTGGAGGGAGTCTGGAAGGGCATCTAGGAATCTTTGGGCTGTCCGAGAATTTATAGCATGGCAAGATCCACAGACATGTGACTAACAGAAATTGAATAATGTGTTCCTGAACAAAGGGGGGGGGGGGGGTCAAAATCAAAAGTAACAGTCAGTATCTGGTGTGGTCACCAGCTGCATTAAGTACTGCAGTGCATCTCCTCCTCATGGACTGCACCAGATTTGCCAGTTCTTGCTGTGAGATGTTACCCCACTCTTCCACCAAGGCACCTGCAAGTTCCCGGACATTTCTGAGGGGAATTGCCCTAGCCCTCACCCTCCAATCCAACAGGTCCGAGATGTGCTCAATGGGATTGAGATCCGGGCTCTTCGCTGTCTTGCAGGAAATCACGCACAGAACGAGCAGTATGGTTGGTGGCATTGTCATGCTGGAGGGTCATGTCAGGATGAGCCTGCAGGAAGGGTACCACATGAGGGAGGAAGATGTCTTCCCTGTAACGCACAGCGTTGAGATTGCCTGCAATGACAACAAGCTCAGTCCGATGATGCTGTGACACGGTGGGTTAGTGCCCGTAGGTGACATTGTTGCCGGTGATGTCTGGTGAGGACCTGCCTTACAACAGGCCTACAAGCCCTCAGTCCAGCCTCTCTCAGCCTATTGCGAACAGTCTGAGCACTGATGGAGGGATTGTGCGTTCCTGGTGTAACTCGGGCAGTTGTTGTTGTCATCCTGTACCTGTCCCGCAGGTGTGATGTTCGGATGTACCAATCCTGTGCAGGTGTTGTTACACGTGGTCTGCCATTGCGAGGACGATCAGCTGGCCGTCCTGTCTCCCTGTAGCGTTGTCTTAGGCGTCTCACAGTACGGACTTATTTTATTGCCCTGGCCACATCTGCAGTCCTCATGCCTCCTTGCAGCATGCCTAAGGCATGTTCACGCAGATGAGCAGGGACCCCAGAGTCAGTAGAAGGCCTCTTTAGTGTCCTAGGTTTTAATAACATTGACCTTAATTGCCTACCGTCTGTAAACTGTTAGTGTCTTAACGACCGTTCCACAGGTGAATGTTCATTAATTAGGAAACAGTGTTCAAACCCTTTACAATGAAGATCTGTGAAGTAATTTTGATTTTTACAAATTATCTTTGAAAGACAGGATCCTGAAAAATTGACGTTTCTTTTTTTGCTGAGTTTAGATCCAGGGTACGACTGTGGGAAAGAGTAGGTCCGGAGACATGTTAGACAAAACCCACTGAGTCAATGATGGCTCCGAAAGCCTTTTGGAGTGGGTCTGTGGACTTTTCCATGTGAATATTAAAGTCACCAAACATTAGAATATTATCTGCCATGACTACAATGTTCGATAGGAATTCAGAGAACTCTGAGGAATGCGGTATACGGCCCAGGAGGCCTGTAAACAATAGCTATAAAAAGTGATTGAGTAGGCTTCATAGATTTCATGACATTTTTTTATCTATATCGAAATTTGCTGTCGTAAATGTCAGCAAGACTGCCGCCTTTGCGGGATGCGAGGGGAATATGGTCACCAGTGTAACCGGGAGGAGAGGCCTCAGGCTTGAGCCATGTTTCAGTCAGGCCAATCACATCAAGATTATGATCAGTGATTAGTTCATTGAGTATGACTGCCTTGGAAGTGAGGGATCTAACATTAAGTAGCCCTATTTTGAGATGGGAGATATTACAATCTCTTTCAATAATGACAGGAATGGAGGAGGTCTTCATTCCAGTGAGATTGCTAAAGTGAACACCGCCATGTTTAGTTTTACTCAACCTAGATTGAGGCACAAAGACGTTCTCAATGGGGATAACTGAGCTGACTACACTGACTGTGCTAGTGGCAGACTCCACTAAGCCTGCCTGTGGAGCTAGAGCAGTTAGAGCCCCGTCTATGTTGATAGATAAGATGAGAGCACACCTCCAGCTTGGATGGAGTCCGTCACTCCTCAGCAGGCCAGGCTTGGTCCTGTTTGTGGGTGAGTCCCAGAAAGTGGGCCAATTATCTACATATTCTATCTTTTGGGAGGGGCAGAAAACTGTTTTCAACCAGAGATTGAGTTGTGAGACTGCTGTTGAGCTCATCACTCCCACTTACTGGGAGGGGGCCAGAGACAATTACTTGATGCCGTCACATCTTTCTAGCTAATTTACACGCTGAAGCTATGTTACTCTTGGTGACCTCTGACTGTTTCATCCTAACATCGTTGGTGCCGACGTGGATAACAATGTCCCTATACTCTCTACACTCGGCAGTTTTAGCCTTAGCCAGCACCATCTTCAGATGAGCCTTTATGTCAGTAGCTTTGCTCCCTGGTAAACAGTGTATGGTTGCTGGATGAGTATTGAATTTTTATTGCGGGTAATGGAATCGCCAATGACTAGGGTTTTCAATTTGTCAGAGCTAATGGTGGGACGCTTCAGCGGCTCAGACCCCGTAACGGGTGGAGGAGAGACCTGAGAATGCTCGGCCTCTGACTCCGACTCATTGCTTAATGGGGAGAACTGGTTGAAAGTTCCTGTCGGCTGAATGAGCGACACTGGTTGAGCCTCACCATAAGGTGATAGTTCTCCTGTATATTATGAGTACAGCGACTGCAATTGGATGGCATAGTGTTAATGTTACTACATAGCTTTTTCTGCGGATGGAGGTCCTGTAGAAACATATATAGCGTCCGGGGTGAAGATTTTTACAGAAAAAATTTGAGCGAGGAAAAAACCAAAATGTTTGGCAGATAGATAGTCAAGTAGCAACAAATAGCACAGCAGCATGGAGACAAGTCCGGAAGTTTGTTAGGACTGTCTGGGACTGTTCAAAAATCAAGATAGCAGCTGTACAGAACTCATCCAATGCGCTAAGTAGCTAGTAAATATGTTTTACAATTAACAGAGACATATAGAGACATATATTGTATTTTACATTTTTATAGTGGCCTTTAAAGTAATAATATTTCTTCATACTGTCAGGTCGTAACAGTATCTCATTTAAAGCCAGATTTTCTCAGAGTGAAATAAGTGTTTTGTTTGACAGGTAATACTTCCATCAAAGGTCAGGACTGTCCTTCAGAAACTTTGATACCTCTGATACCTGCCACCTTGAATCTGAGACGATCACTCACAGAGACGCAGTATCAAAGAGATTGGTCAAAGTTTTTAATGTTACCCTTCCTGATTGAATGTATAACATCAAAGACATTCATACAACCTTGCCTTCAAAATAAATCCAGGGATAAAATCTGTTTGAATAGATGAGATCAAATGATATAATCTCCACCCATCATCATCTCTACATAGCTTGATCTATTATCATGTACAGTATATCATCCCCTTCACTCTTCTCATAGATTTCTCAGTGTGTGTTTGTGAATCTGGTGACTGTTCTGGAAATGCTGGCAGTTTCTCTGCCTTTTTGTCACCCACTATATTTAGTCTCATGCATATATGCAAATGCTACTACATGATACTCCAATGTTCCCTATACCCTTCATGAGTTTGCTACAACCTAGCCTATGAATACATGTTTACAATGTAGGTGCACACAGGTCGAGAGAAGATTTGATTTGACAGACAGTGACACATGGACAGACAGTGACACATTCAATACCGCTTGCACACTCTTTCTTGCATCTAGCTGATCTAGGGTGTAATCATTATTCGAACAGTTGCGAACGAGAATTTTTCTATTGGACAAATTCAGGTAAGTTTATCCTCATTTCGTTCCGTTTGCGTCCGTTTAAGATTTTTTTTAAACAGAATCGGCGGAAAGAATACACCCCTGATCACGGGTAAACACAGTTCACTTTCATAGCAGCCACGTTGTATTCCTTCTCGCATCTATGTGCTCTCCTCTCACCTTTTCCCTTTGCTTGTGGACTTCAATGCACAACACATCAGCTGTATGTGACCAGGCAAAAAAAACTTTCCATGCCAGACCATATCATAACCGCTACAGACAGCCTACATTGTAGTCATCATATTAGCTATATTAACGTCAGTCAGCATAGCTAATAGAACTAACAAGTTAGTAAATCCGCTACAATCATGCAGTAACATTACAGTGTACAGTCAGTAAGCAGTTTCGAACTTACACCAGCGGCCCGGTGGCAATATTTTTGAAAAACCAAAAGCTTACCTTGACTTGGAAGACTTCCAGTGTTGTGTTGGATAGTCATAGACAGCTAGCTAACATAGCATCTCTCTGTTTGAGCTGGGTGTTTGAGTGGGCTAAACTAGCTCTCTGCATTTGCTAGCTAAGTAAGTGAAACTGAAAGTTTAAAAAAATGACCGTCTCTATCTCTCTCTTGCTTGTCCTTTATTTTAGAAGAAATGAATTTGTTCAAAACTGTTCAACTATTGTCTTTCTCTCTCTTTGAGTCAGCTACTCACCACATTTTATGCACTGCAGTGCTAGCTAGCTATAACTTATGCTTTCAGGACTAGATTCATTCTCTGATCCTTTGATGGTGCACCATGGTGCTACCCTACAGAGTGCTGTTGAAGCTACTGTAGACCTTCATTGCAGAACAGTGTGTTTTTATCAATTATTTGGTGATGTGAATATATTTAGTATAGTTTTATCTAAAAAGCATAATTTTTTTAATGTTATGCTTTAAAAAAAAATGAAATCCACTGAGGAGGATAGTCCTCCTCTTCCTCCTCTAAGGAGCCTCCACTGGTACAATATGATATTATTACAGGTTGAATGTTCCTGTCGGGCTGAATGAGCGACACTGGTTGAGCCTCACCATAAGGTGATAGTTCTCCTGTATATTATGAGTACAGCAACTGCAATTGGGTGGCATAGTGTTAATGTTACTACATAGCTTACAATATGATATTATTACAGGTTGATGAATTACTTTATCTTGCACTGTCACATCGTACTGTATCCAGCACTGTGACATATTGACATGTTTTGACTCTGACATTTTTTCTGTCTTGTCAGTAGTATGTTTCTCTCTGCGACTTGACAGCGAATTTCCCCTTGGGGATCAATAACGTCTGAATCTGTCTATCTATCTGTCAGTATGGCACACTGCAGAATACTCCAACCCTACTTTTAGGATTTCTGTCCTTTCCTCAAAGTGAAACATGCCCATTGTCTGAACATGCACAGGCTAAACTCAAGCAGGCAGTAAGTATACTACTCCCACGGTCACACAACGTATAATCAAACATCTAGACATCTTGAAAACATAGAACAGAGAATGACTGAAAAGGTAAAAGTACTCTGTACAGTTGAAATTCAAACAGGGCATGGGGAGAAAGAGCTCCAAAGGGAGAAAAATACCTTGAATGTCACTGTCATTCTCTCTAGAAATTATATTGAGTTTGCCCCTAGGATTCCTGGAAAATAAAAGAACACAGGAGTTGAAAGGATCTTTTTCCCTGATATGGTTTGTAGCCCGAAGGGGAGTAAGTCGTGTCACACACCCGCAGGAGCACCTCTCTTCGGAATATTGATCTGGGAGCCATGCTTTGCAGAGTGCCTGACGGCTCAGGAGAGAATTCTCCCAGTCGGTCACCTGGTGCTGGATTCTGGCACAATGTTTTGGTGACGGCTTCGACTTTCCTTACGTAAAAAACACATTTTCATGTGATCACGTGGTCACATGTGAAGTTAATGTGATAACATGTGACAACATGTAACACAACATGTGAAAACGTGATCACATGAGAAGTGTTCCAAAAACACGTTTTCACATGATTTCACATAAAACTTCACATGAAATCATATGATTTTCCATATGTGAAATCATGTGGTTTTTCTGTAAGGGTTTATAATTAGTCAATGATTCTCAGTATGTAAAGAACTGCCCGAGCCCAATAGGAAATCGGTTGCATCATTCTAGTAGAATTTCATTTGAAAAGATAGCAGCCAGTTGTATGATGCGTCATTGATAACTGATTCCTTGAAGGACTTGGCTGCAGTTTTATAGTCATACAGTACGATCATGATGAAAAGACTTGGCCTGGTTGGCCTGCTGGGCAGTGTGTGTGTCTGTGTACATCTTTAACTATTCTTGTGGGGTCCCCACAAGAATAGTGAACAAACAACAATTTTACCAACCGGGGACATTTTGTTGGTCCCCACAAGGTCAAGTGCTATTTCTAGGGGGTTTAGGTTTAAGGTTAGAATTAAGTTTAGGGTTAGGAGCTAGGGTTAGTTTTGGGGCTAGGGTCAGGAGTTAGGGTTAAGTTTAGGGTTAGGGTTAAGGTTACCGTAAATTCCGGACTATAAGCCGCAACTTTTTTCCCAGGCTTTGAACCTCGCGGCTTAAACAATGACGCGGTTAATATATGGATTTTTCCCACTTTCAATTTTTTTTTCTCCAAAAAAACACATTCTGTGACGTGCTCAGTTTTTTGGCGGCATGAAGCTTTCATTAGACCAATGAAATTGCCGAATGGGTTAAGGTCAAACAACTTTTTTGTTTACTGTTTAGATTAAATCGAGCGCTCTCAAACTTCATCATTCTGATTACGGTAGTCATTTTGTCAGCCTCATCATGGCAAAGACACGGAGAAATGCATATGATGCAGCTTTCAAGTTGAAGGCGATTGATCTGGCTGTTGGAAAAGGAAATAGAGCTGCTGCACGGGAGCTTGGTCTTAATGAGTCGATGATAAGATGTTGGAAACAGCAGCGTGAAGAATTGACTCAGTGCAAAAAGACAACTAAAGCTTACTGCTAATTATAATTTTTTTGTTACAAGCCGTGTTTCGTTAAAGCCTATTTATTTTTGTTACAAGCCGTGTTTCGTTAAAGCCTATTTATTTTTGTTACAAGCCGTGTTTCGTTAAAGCCTGTGTAAAGTTCATTTGTTTCAATGTACCGGTAGGCACCTGCGGCTTATAGACATGTGCGGCTTATTTATGTTCAAAATATATATATATTTTTTTAATTCAGTGGGTGCGGCTTATATTCAGGTGCGCTTAATATTCCGGAAATTACGGTAGGCTTTTTGGTTAAGGTTATGGTTAGGATTAGGGTTAGGGTTAGGGTAATAGTACGGTATATGGTTAGGGTTAGGTTTAGGGTTAGGGTTAGGGGCTAGAGAAAATAGGATTTTGAATGGGACTGAATTGTGTGTCATCACAAGGTTAGCTGTACAAGACTGTGTGTGTGTCGGTGTGCTCATGTGTGTGTCTGCATGACGCACACCCACATTTGCAATTATTTTAGTATCATATAGAATTGCATCTATCCTGACCTCAGTCACTTAGCAGGTGTATGTGTGTATTGATTTTGTGCCAGGACCTGCAGTCCTCATAAAAACATTTTACAGGCCTAAATCATGTATAATTCATAGCATGTATGTCTGATTTCTGTTTGTGACCTAGAATATTTATCTTGTGGAAACTCTCTAGATTTTAATGCATTACTCACTTTTCTTGGGTGAAGTAAGAGAAACGGGAATATTATTTTACATGTTGTCATAGGAATTCTGCGCTCGCTATGGTTTTCTGTATTTTATCTACACTACAGCACAGTACTGCAGTACTTACCGTATACTCCTCAGTTTGGTAATCATGAAAATATGATTAACAAACATCAATGTTCCTCAATTAGCTCCAAAATTGGCAGCATGTATGTTTATGTACCCAATTATAATCCATTACATACAGTATCATAACTTTACATTGACATATCGTCCTGATAAAAAACAAGAACGTTGCATGTCTCTATTCTTCTGTCTCTCGTCTCCTGGACCACAACAGACAGCTGAGTGTTTGTTTATTTGTTAGTTTATTATCTAAAATGATTTGCTAGCAGCAGGAGAAGGGTAGAGAGTCTTGCTGGTAAAACTGAAGTTCTTCCGTTGTGGCAGCGTGTCATTTTCTCCTGAGGCAGTGATTGGCATTAATTACCTAACAGGTGTTAACTGGGATGAATCTCATAATTAACTATTTTAGAATTTTAGTTCACTCGGAGTGTGTATCTTTGTGTGTGTGCGTGCATGTGTGCACTTGTGCTTGCGCACACTCATGTCTGTGTGCATGAAAGCATGCATACCGTACATACACAGTTCCTTGCTGAAGGCGATGAGTTAGTTCTGCAGCCCTGAAGGCAGTGGGGCTGAGCCGAACGGCCCGGGGTTCCATATGGGGTTTCCTAGTGACCCACTTCTTCCTCCATAAAAAAAAGTAGTCCCTCCCTGGCGCTGCTTCATATTAGGAAGAAGGAGATCCTTTGTCTTGGACCAATATATTTTTCTCACCATTTCCAAGACGCCGCAATGGCAAAGCACACCCAAAACTACTGCTCATTCTGCTTGTGCCCTCACCAACAGAGCCACACGCTGTGTTCAGTAACCTAGTTTTCTCTCTGCTAAATGTGCTAGCTTGTATTTTTCTCCAAGGGAGTATAGTTGTCTTCTTTGAATTGATTTTCATCTCTCAGATCACCACTAAGTTACATGTTCAGTTTTAGCTAATAATAAAAATGATGTGCATCCATCTAGAATATAGATGGATTGGCTTGTCCAATGCAGGGTGGACATCACTGGTGAGCTAATATGCCCTTCTCATTGCTGCATTCCTTTGGGATGCTTCTGCTCCTCCTGAAAGATATGCCTCTGCATCTTTTATGAGCTATAGGAGAGGAAAGGTATCTGCTGCTGGAGTGTTGACCTAGTCTCTCTGTGTCAACAGACTTTGCAGCAACCTTCAACACACAGTGGCCCGTCACTGCTTTCCAAACACAGAGAGAAATGAGAGCAAAGCGAAGAGACGGACAACTAGACACACATGGACAGACTGGCAGACATATACGTAGTCACACACGTGCACACATGAACACACACACACACATCAAGCTCCCCATGCCCTAAAAACACAGCCCTGAGGTTTAGTGTCTCTTATTATGATGTTTTTTAATAATAGCATTTTCTCTCAGTAATGGAAAGTGAACCTGTAAAAAGAGCAGCTTAATCATGTTCAATTTCAGCTAATTATAGTTTCACTGCTGCCTTTCACAAACGCTAATCCCCATGCTGGGTAAAACCTCTCCAGAAGATTCCTACCCAGCTACCCTGTCTGGGCTGATTTACAAAAACATCAGTACACAGATTAAAAGCATGAAGTAGCCTGAGGGCCCGAACAGGAAGAGAATGACAGTGTCGTTTAAAGAACAGGGGGACAGACGTACAGTATTATCTAAGTCAGATCTCACAGTTTTACCAATTTGAGTCTGACGTTTATCCACGTTTCTCCAAGCGTCAAATTTCAACGTTAAGGGTTGAGGTTTTTTATAGGGTTAAAACATTACGTTTAGGCACTCATTCCGAATGGTTAAGTTTAGGTTTAAGGTTTGGGATAGGGTAAAACAAAACCAAAAAAATGTGTGTGTATCACTGGGATCAAACACGCAGCCTTTCGGATCTGGAGTCATGGGATTACGCCTAACCACCACCCCCATCCACCCTAGCAAACCCCAAACCTACTTGATGTAATAGCACTCACCGTTGCCCATAGTGGTCGGTTTTGAAGACATTTCCTGACTTCCTCAGGACATGGACAGGTGTCCAATTTTAAAGTCAATCTTGAGTGATCTGCCTGGTACGGAAAGGCAAGCAGATGCCTTTGACTCACTTGTTTGGGATTTCACTCTGTTTTTTTTAACCAGAGATAAATATATGTATTTATTCAGGTTTTTCCCAGTTTTCATATTTCATATTTCAAGTTATTACACATTTCATGATTTACAATTTCAGATGACTTCTTCCAGTTACATACTGTACATTTAGATGGGTCAGAGGGTCAGGTCTATTCAAGGTCATGGACACTTTAAAAGGCAGTGAGAGTATTACCAGAGATGATTTGATGTGAGTTTGAGTGCTAGGGTTTTGACGCTACCACCACACATTTCTAAACATCCCCCTTTATGATCCCGATGTAGATTCACTGGTGCATTTATTGAGGAGTAGATTATGATACTTTAATGGACTGTAGGCTAACACGTCAAACTGCAATAAGAAGCAATTTTGTAGAATCAATAGTTTTTTGTAAAACACTACAGAGTTCTTTTTTGGACCTGGTGAAAGATTCGTTTGCAGCGTTGCCGTGTAAATAGTGGGCCCGTTAATTGATTATTCCTGTTTGTCCCGTAAACCCACATATAATCACTTGCCTCTCTCATCCAGCTTCTGTTGTATAGGAATTTTAAATAATATTTGTATTTTATTTAACTAGGCAAATCAGTTAAGAACAAATTCTTATTTACAATTAATCAATGAAATGTATTTATAAAGCCCTTTTTACATCAGCTGATGTCACAAAGTGCTATACAGAAACCCAGCCTAAAACCCCAAAGAACAAGCAATGCAGATGTAGAAGCACAGTGGCTAGGAAAAACTCCCTAGAAAGGCAGGAACCTAGGAAGAAACCTAGAGAGAAACCAGGCTCTGAGGGGTGGCCAGTCCGCTTCTGGCTGTGCCAGGTTGAGATTATAACAGTACATGGCCAAGATTTTCAAACGTTCATAGATGACCAGCAGGGTCAAATAATAATCCCCGGCCAAACTCTAACCCGGACGACTCTGGGACAATTGTGTGCCGCCCTATGGGACTCCCAATCACAGCCAGTTGTGATATAGCCTGGAATTGAACCAGGGTCTGTAGTGATGCCTCTAGCACTGAGATGCAGTGCCTTAGACCGCTGCGCTACTCGGGAACCCAGCTTGGGATGAACTGCAGAACTGCTGGCAATCAAACTACTCTGCTCTGTCTTCTCTTCTCAGGGCCAAGAAACTCCCTCAGAGAACGGGCTTTGCCTGGAACTCTCTCACACCTGCCAAGGCCTACAACACAAGGCCATGCAGGCTGAGGCTGGCGGTATTAGTTATTTAACGCACAGTCGTTTCACAGAAGCCAGACTGTTACACTCTAGGCCAGGGATGGGCAACTTTGATAGGGATGGGGTCCAAAGACAATCAGAGCTCATGTCTCTCTGAGGATGTTTTCATCACATCCCTGTCTGTCTCTCTTAGGATGTTTTCATCACATCACATCCCTGTCTGTCTCTCTGACGGAGAGGATGTTTTCATCACATCTCCTCCCTGCCTGTCTCTCTCCGAGACCTGTAGGATGTTTTTATCAGCTGTTATGACGAAGGGTTGCTGGCTGCTGACTCATACAGCTGTCCAGGAACTGTGAGCAGGCAGGGAATATAACTCACCCTGACGGTGGTAAAGAGCTACTCAGAAGGCCAAAACAAAATGCTCTCAGCAGACCACTCAGGGAAAACCAAAGATTAAAAACTTAACAGGGGTGACTGTCAGCCAGGCTGGCCCCCTTTATACTCACAGAAGCAACCATGGACCTTTTCTACGCATGTAGGGCTTGGAGAGAACACCTTGAACAATACGAACTGGACAGTTGTTGCTCCGGTCTCTGTGGTGCTGTGGTGGTCCATCACTATGATGAACGAGCTGCTCTTTGTCAATCCTATTGTTTAGTGGACCATTGTTTATCTATCTGTCTGACTGATGAGGCTGTCAAGGAGGAGACACAAAGGCTAGTCACAGGGGAAACAAGAGGGGGGTTCCTGTTCAGTGTCCTACCTGCCCGGAAACCAGAGCATGACCTGAGACAGAAAGCAAACCTGTAACCACCTAGCATGACAGAAACTGGATGTGTACATTTCATAACAAAATGTCTATTGGAATTTATAAACTATCCTTTTTGAGAGATAATATTTCTGTTTTCCTCATATTTAGGTTTAGGTCCCTCATTATCTAATTCCTTGTTCACCAGACAAGACAATGGTGGAGAAGGCTGCTTGTTTGTGAATCCATCTGGGAAGACTATATTCAATTGTGAGTGAATAGAACAATGGAGATAAATATGTGGTCTACGGAATAGGGGTGGAATATTATAACAGGAGCCAAGTGGAATTCATAGCGTGATCCAACACGTTGTATCATAGCATAAAAGACACAGACAACTAATCATAGCATGAAAGGTACGGGCAGGACAATGAAAGCAACAGAAGCCAGTGCTTTATCTGTGATCATCTCACTCTAAGCAAATATATGAAACCCTGCACATTTTGTATGCTCCTGTAACAGTATTGCTTCCGTCCCTCTCCTTGCCCCAACCTGGGCTCGAAGCAGGGGCCCTCTGAACACATCGACAAGTCAACCTCGAAGCATCATTACCTACCACTCCACAAAAGCTGTGGCCCTTGTAGGGAAACAACTACTTCAAGGTTTCGGAGTGAGTGACATCACCAATTAAAATGCTACTATTGCGCACCGCTAACTAGCTAGCCATTTCACACTGGTTGCACTCCCAAGTGATTTTTCATTATCATGACAATGTTTCAGGACTATGTTTTGACCCGTAATGATGATGATACCATTCACAATACCAAACAGATTCTCAAGAGCATTACTTGGAATGAGTGATCTGTATGTTAGTTAGGAATTGGAATAGACATTAGTAGGTTATATTCTGCAGCAGGATGGATGCTCTCTGTGCAGGGCCTGGGTCTGAAATGGCACCCTATTCCCTATATAGTTAACTACTTTGACCAGAGCCCTATGGGCCCTGGTCAAAAGGTGTGCACTATATAGTGAATAGGGTGCCCTTTAAAACACAGTCAGGTTCTGTATCTTGTTCCCCTCTGAGTCTCCTTTAACTGTATTCTCATTAATGAATACATCCTGTCCTGCTAATGACAGATGATGAAGAGATGTACATATGGTGACGATAATGAGCACCACAATGTTTAGAAAACAAGCCATGTATTGTACAGCACCGTGCTGTGGATCTCACACATTGTCTTCGCCAACGTACAGTATGACTACTGCAAAACCTATGAATTTAAGCTATACAGCAGCTATACAGCAGCTATACAGCAGCTATACAGCAGCTATACAGCAGCTATACAGACTCCTGATCAGTTGACACTTACTGGATAAGTGTACACTTGGAATAAGTGCAGAGACTGGTATCTGCATAGTCCGGTTAAGTGCACTCTTGAACAACACTCCAAATGATCGCATACAGTATATCAGGAGGAGGCTAATGTAAATTACAGATTCAGCGTCAAATGCGCAAAAACAATGCATGGCCACCTTTATGTGAGAAATAGAACACGCAGTAGCACCACAATCTGTACAATCACACATTTACGGATACAGATGTAGGATCTTAATTTGATCACTCTTTTGTTGCTGAGAATTTTCCTGCACAGAAGAAAATCCAAACATGTAGTGTATTCAAGGTTTAAAAATGCTTCTAAAGTTTGTAATTTCCACTTAAAAATGTCAGACTTGATTTTCCTAAAACAAAAAGTGTATCAACCCCTACAAAATATGTAAATTATTTATAATCCACATTATAATTCACATTTCCTGATGCTGTAGGGTTATTTACCTGCTGTATCAAACTGGCTCAAATTAAGATACGGCATCTGAAATGCCGAACACACAGACATAGACACACATACAGTATACACTCACACTCTTACAGATAGAGAAAACACACATAAATCCACATACAAACACACACACACGCTCACACTGACCTCACACTTCTCAGAGCAGATAAACCAGCTTAGAGGGCAAGTTTTAGTATACATATACAGTGCATTTGTAATGTATTCAGACCCCTTGACTTTTTCCACATTTTGTTGGATTGGATTAACTTGCATTCCCCCCTCATCAATCTACACACAATACCCCATAATGACAAAGCAAAAACAGGATTTGAGATGTTTTTTGCATAAAAAAAAAAATTACAATAAGAAATATCACATTTACAAAAGTATTGAGACGTTCATTGAGACGTTCATTGAGACTCAGCATTTTGTTGAAGCACCTTTGGCAGCGATTACAGCGTTGAGTCTTCTTGGGTATAACGCTACAAGCTTTGCACACCTGTATTTGGGGAGTTTTTCCCATTCTTCTCTGCAGATCAGCGCAAGCTCTGTCAGGTTGGATGGGGAGCATCGCTGCACAGCTATTTTCAGGTCTCTCCAGAGATGTTCGATCGGGTACAAGTCCGGGCTCTGGCTGGGGCACTTAAGGACATTCAGAGACTTGTCCCGAAGCCACTCCTGCGTTGTCTTGACTGTGTGCTTAGGGTCGTTGTCTAATTGGAAGGTGAACTTTCGTCTGAGGTCCTGAGCACTCTGGAGCAGGTTTTCATCAAGGATCTCTCTGTACTTTGCTCAGTTCATTTTTCCCTCGATCCTGACTAGTCTCCCAGTCCCTGCTGCTGAAAAACATCCCCACAGCATGAGGTTTAGTGTTGAGTGAGTGATTTGTGCCAAAAACGATGCATTTCGTGTTGGAGATATTTTGCACCAGCCTATTGCTAGTTAAAAAACTGACTGGAGCTCTATATTAAGGGTGTCAGTTATTTATTTTACTGTCGTAGCCGACATGTATACTGTTGAGTCATCAACCTACATGCTTTATTCGAGGTCAGTAAAAACAGAAAACAATAATGGCTCAAGCCGGCTTCCCTGCGGTACACCACACTCAACTGAATTTGCTTTAGAGGGGCTTTCATTGGGCCTCTCGAGTGGCGCAGCAGTCTAAGGCACTGCATTGCAGTGGTTGAGGCATCACTACAGACCCAGGTTTGATCCCAGGCTGTGTCGCAGCCATCCGCAACCAGGAGGCCCATGAGGTGGCACTCAATTGGCCCAGCGTCATATGGGTTAGGGGAGGGTTTGGCAGGCTGGGATGTCCTTGTCCCATTGCACTCTAGTGACTCCTTGTTGTGCGCTGGGCACATGCACGCTGACTTCGGTTGGCAGTTGTACGGTGTTTCCTCCGACTTATTGGTGCGGCTGGCTTCTGGGTTAAGCGAGCAGTGTGTCAAGAAGCAGTGCGGCTTGGCAGGGTCATGTTTCAGAGCTCTTGGCCTTTGCCTCTCCCTAGTCCGTATGGGATATCATGATATCAATTGGATATCATGAAAAAGGGGTAAAAAATGGAAATAAAAAATATTTAGCAACTTGGATTAAAGAAAACCCTCTGTGTTCTATTAGATAGGTAACTCTCAATCCATGATAAGGCAGAGGATGCAAATCAATTATATGAAAAGCTGCACTGAAGCCTAACAAAACAGCTCCCACAATCTTCTTACTATCAATTTCTTTCAGCCAATCATCAGTCATTTGTGTCAGTGCCGAGCGGATTGTGTGCCGTTCCCTATAAGCATGCTGAAAGTCTGTTGATAACTTGTTTTCTGTAAATTTACTTTGTACACCATTTTTTCCCAAAATGTGCAAAGCACTGGTAACAGGCTGATTCGTTGGCTATTTGAACCATTAAAGGGTCCTCTGCTATTATTGGGCAGTGGAATGTCCTTTTCCTCCCTCCTGGCCCGAGAAAACACACCATCTTCTAGAGTTAAATTGAAGATGTGGCAAACAGGAGTCGTAATGTATTCCGCTACCTACCTCAGCAATTTACCATCCAGGTTGTTGGTACGAGGTGGCTTGTCCTTATTTATCTGAATCCAAGATGGCGTAGCAGTCAGGAGTTTTTGTCTTCATCTTGTCGTGTCCCGTGTATATGTCTTTTTCTTCGCATATATTTCATATATATTTTTTAAATATTTTTTTAACCTCAACTACAACATACTCTCCTGCAACCCGCCTCACCCAATGTGGTATGGATCTGCTATTTTCTGTACTTTAGAACCGGAACCCCCAAAAGAAGCTAACCAGCTTACTAGCTACTAGCTAGTAGTCAGCTAGCCACTGCTAGCAGTCATCAGCTAACCTTTAGCCCAGACAACTCCTGCCAGTCTGCACAGCGCGATTCAATCCAGAGCATACATTACTTCTTTTTCTCCACATCTCCGGATTCCTACCGCGAGCTCTGAACCTTTTCACCTGGATCATCGCAGCTAGCTAGCTGCTATCCGAGTGGCTACTCCTGGCTAACGTCTCTGTCCCGAAGCAAGCACCAATTAGCCTGGAGCTAGCCTATGCTAGGCCCATCTCCCGGCTAGCTGAAGAGGTCCATCAGCCACTCCTTGGGTTACAATACCTATTTTGCCAATTGGCCTGGACTCCTTTTACTGCCGATACGGAGCCCCACCGATCCATCACGACTGGACTATCGGCGTAATCCGCCCGAGGGGTTTTTCAACAGGCTCCTCCGTCGTGACGTCCCCTGAATGCCCATCTGCTAGCCTGCTAGCCGCGGCCCGCTAGCTGTCTAGAGCATATCGGACTGTTAGTTGAAGAGGTCCATCAGCCAATTTCTTTGGCTATAATACCTATTTTGCCAATTGGACTGGACCTTTTTACTTCCTACCAATCCATCATGACTGGTCTGCCGATGTAACCGCAGGAGGGGGCTCCAACAGACTCTTCCGTCGCGATGTCCCCCTAAGGCCCTTCTGCTAGCCTGCTAGCTCCGGCCCGCTAGCTGTCTGAATCGCTGTGTCTCCAGCTCGCTTAGCTACTCACTAGACCCCATGATCACTCAGCTACACATGCCTCTCCCTAATGTCAACATGCCTTGTCCATTGCTGTTCTGGTTAGTGATTATTGTCTTATTTCACTGTAGAGCCTCCAGCCCTGCTCAATATGCCTTAGCTAATTCTTTTGTTCCACCTCCCACACATGCGGTGACCTCATCTGGTTTAAATGGTGTCTCTAGAGACAATTCCTCTCTCATCGTCACTCAATGCCTAGGTTTACCTCCACTGTATTCACATCCTACCATACCCTTGCCTGTACATTATGCCGTGAATCTATTCTACCGCGCCCAGAAACTTGCTCCTTTTACTCTCTGTTCCGAACATACTAGACAACCAGTTCTTATAGCCTTTAGCCGTACCCTTGCCTACTCCTCCTCTGTTCCTCTGGTGAGCTAGGCCCTGCTGAGCCTAGCTCCACTCTAATTCCCCAGGCACTCTCATTTGTTGACTTCTGTACCCGTGGCCTTCCCTGTGGCTCAGTTGGTAGAGCATGGTGTTTGCAATGCCAGCATTGTGTGTGCAATGCAAGGGTTGTGGGTTCAATTCCCACGGGGGGCCAGTACAAAAATGTTTTTATGAAAATGTATGCATTCACTACTGTAAGTCGCTCTGGATAAGAGTGTCTGCTAAATTACTTAAATGTAATGTAAAAGCCTTGGTTTCATGCATGTTAACATTAGAAGCCTCCTCCCTAAGTTTGTTTTATTCCCTGCTTTAGCACACTGCCAACCTGGATGTCCTAGCCGTGTCTGAATCCTGGCTTAGGAAGGCCACCAAAAACCCTGAAATTTCCATCCCTAACTATAACATTTTCTGACAAGATAGAGCTGCCAAAGGGGGCGGAGTTGCAATCTACTGCAGAGATAGCCTGCAAAGTTCTGTCTTACTATCCAGATCTGTGGCCAAACAATTTGAGCTTCTACTTTTAAAAATCCACTTTTCCAGAAACAAGTCTTTCACCCTTGCCGCTTGCTATAGACCACCTTCTGCCCCCAGCTGTGACCTGGACACCATATGTGAATTGATTGCCCCCATCTATCTTCAGAGCTCATACTGTTACTTGACCTAAACTGGTACATGCTTAACACCCCGGCCGTCCTACAATCTACCAAGTACAACCCCAAATCCGTAAACATGGGTACCCTCATAGATATCATCCTAACCAACCTGCCCTCCAAATACACCTCTGCTGTCTTCAACCAGGATCTCAGCAATCATTGCCTCATTGCCTGCATCCGTAATGGGTCTGCGGTCAAACGACCACCCCTCATCACTGTCAAACGCTCCCTAAAACACTTCATCGAGCAGGCCTTTCTAATCGACCTGGCTCGGGTATCCTGGAAGGATATTGACCTCATTCCGTCAGTAGAGGATGCCTGGTTATTCTTTAAAAGTGCTTTCCTCACCATCTTAAATAAGCATGCCCCGTTCAAAAAATGTAGAACCAGGAACAGATATAGCCCAGCACAAAAACATCCTGTGGCGTACTGCATTAGCATCGAATAGCCCCCGCGATATGCAACTTTTCAGGGAAGTTAGCAACCAATATACACAGTCAGTTAGGAAAGCAAAGGCTAGCTTTTTCAAACAGAAATTTGCATCCTGTAGCACAAACTCTAAAAAGTTCTGGGACACTGTAAAGTCCATGGAGAATAAGAGCACCTCCTCCCAGCTGCTCACTGCACTGAGGCTAGGAAATACTTTCACCACCGATAAATCCACGATAATTGAGAATTTCAATAAGCATTTTTCTACGGCTGGCCATGCTTTCCACCTGGCTACCCCTACCCTGGTCAACAGCCCTTCACCCCCTACAGCAACTTGCCCAAGCCTCCCCCATTTCTCCTTCACCCAAATCCAAATAGCTGATGTTCTGAAAGAGCTGCAAAATCTGGACCCCCTACAAATCAGCCTGGTTAGACAATCTGGACCCTCTCTTTCTAAAATTATCCACCGAAATTGTTGCAAGCCCTATTACTAGCCTGTTCAACCTTTCTTCAAAGGGGGAGACACTCTCAACCCAAACTGTTACAGACCTATATCTATCCTCCCCTGCCTTTCTAAGGTCTTCGATAGCCAAGTTAACAAACAGATCATCGATCATTTCGAACCCCACCGTACCTTCTGCGCTATGCAGTCTGGTTTCCGAGCTGGTCATGGGTGCACCTCAGCCACGCTCAAGGTCCTAAACGATATTATAACTGCCATCAATAAGAGACAATACTGTGCAGCTGTATTCATTGACCTGGCCAAGGCTTTAGACTCTGTCAATCACCACATTCTTATCGGCTGACTCAACAGCCTTGGTTTCTCAAATGACTGCCTCGCCTGGTTCACCAATTACTTCTCAGACAGAGTTCAGTGTGTCAAATCGGAGGGCCTGTTGTCCGGACCTCTGGCAGTCTCTATGGGGGTGCCACAGAGTTCAATTCTCGGGCCGACTCTTTTCTCTGTATACATCAATAATGTCGCTCTTGTTGCTGGTGATTCTCTGATCCAGCTCTACGCAGACGACACCATTCTGTATACTTCTAGCCCTTCTTTGGACACTGTGTTAACTGACCTACATACGAGCTTCAATGCCATACAATTCTCCTTCTGTGGCCTCCAACTGCTCTTAAATGTAAGTAAAACTAAATGCATGCTCTTCGACCGATCGCTGCCCGCACCTGCCCACCCGTCCAGCATCACTACTCTGGACGCTTCTGACTTAGAATATGTGGAGAACTACAAATACTTAGGTGTCTGGTTAGACTGTAAACTCTCCTTACAGACTCACATTAAGCATCTCCAATCCAAAATTAAATCTAGAATCGGCTTCCTATTTCGCAAACAAAAAATCCTTCACTCATGCTGCCAAACATACCCTCGTAAAACTGACTATCCTACCGATCCTTGACTTCGGTGATGTCATTTACAAAATAGCCTCCAACACTCTACTCAGTAAATTGAATGCAGTCTATCACAGTGCCATCCGTTTCGTCAACAAAGCCCCATATACTACCCACCACTGCGACCTGTATGCTCTCGTTGGCTGGCCCTCGCTTCATATTTATCGCCAAACCCACTGACTCCAGGTCATCTATAAGTCTTTGCTTGGTAAAGCCCTGCCTTATCTCAGCTCCCTGGTCATCATAGCAGCACCCAGCCGTAGCATGCGCTCCAGCAAGTATATTTCACTGGTCACCCCCAAAGCCAATTCCTACTTTGGCCGCCTTTCCTTCCAGTTCTCTGCTCCCAATGACTGGAACGAATTGCAAAAATCACTGAAGCTGTAGACTCTTATCTCCCTCTCTAACTTTATGCACCAGCTGTCAGAGCAGCTCACAGATCACTGCACCTGTACATAGCCCATCTGTAAACAGCCCATCCAACTACCAAGGTATTAGGTGAACAATAGGTAAGTAAAGAAATAAAAACAAGGCGAGGCTACATACAGACACCGGTTAGTCATGCTGATTGAGGTAGTATGCACATGAATGTATAGATAAAGTGACTATGCATATATGATAAACAGAGAGCAGCAGCAGCGTAAAAGAGGGGTTTGGGGGGGCACACAATGCAAATAGTCTGGGTAGCCATTTGATTACCTGTTCAGGAGTCTTATGGCTTAGGGGTAAAAACTGTTGAGAAGCCTTTTTGTCCTAGACTTGGCACTCCGGTACCGCTTGCCATGCAGTAGTAGAGAGAACAGTCTATGTGGCTGGGGTCTTAGACAATTTTAGGGCCTTCCTCTGACATCACCTGGTGTAGAGGTCCTGGATGGCAGGCAGCTTAGCCCCAGGGATGTACTGGGCCGTACGTACTACCCTCTGTAGTGCCTTGCGGTCGGAGGCCAAGCAATTGCCGTACCAGACAGTGATGCAACCAGTCAGGATGCTCTCGATGTTGCAGCTGTAGAACCTTTTGAGGATCTCAGGACCCATGCCAAATCTTTTAAGTTTCCTCAGGGGGAATAGTCGTGCCCTCTTCACGACTGTCTTGGTGTGTTTGGACCATTCTAGTTTGTTGTTGATGTGGACACCAAGGAACTTGAAGCTCTCAGCCTGCTCCACTACAGACCCTTTTCCTGTAGTCCACAATCATCTCCTTAGTCTTGGTTACGTTGAGGGATAGGTTGTTATTCTGGCATCACCTGGCCAGGTCTCTGACCTCCTCCCTATAGGCTGTCTCGTCGTTGTCGGTGATCAGGCCTACCACTGTTGTGTAGTCTGCAAACTTAATGAGGGTGTTGGAGTCGTGCCTCCCCATACAGTTATTGATTTATTTTGCTCCTTAGCACCCCAGTATCTCTACTTGCACATTCATCTTCTGCACATCTATCACTCCAGTGTTTAATTGCTAAAGTGTAAAAAGTAATTGCTAAAGTGTAATTAATTATTTCGCCATTGTGGCCTATTTATTGCCTTACCTCCCTTATCTTACCTCATTAGCACACACTGTATGTAGAATTTTCTATTGTGTTATTGACTGTATGTTTGTTTATTCCATTTGTAACTCTGTGTTGTTGTTTGTGTCGCGCTGCTTTGCTTTATCTTGGCCACGTCGCAGTTGTAAATGAGAACTTGTTCTCAACTGGCCTACCTGGTTTAATAAAGGTAAAATAAAATAAAAATATATATTTTTATATATAGCAGCAATTTTCTCACCTCTTCCACACCCACTTTGTGGAACTCACAACTACAGTGCTTGTCTTTCATTATTTGGTCTTTATGCATGAATATGAAGGCTCATCGTTTGTTGTTTGCATGTCATGCCTAAGTTTGCTGAAGTTATTAAAGTGGTTGGCATTATCAAAGGGTTTTGTTATAAAGAAGCCGTCTGCCTCAATGAAGGATGGAGCCGAGTTCATTTTTCATTTAAAGTAGTCCAGAGCTTTTTTCTAGCATTCTTTATATCCTTTATCTTTGTTCCATAGTATAGTTCCTTCTCCTTGTTCAGTCTAGTTACGTGATTTCTCAATTTACTGTATGCCTACACAGTAGCCTGTTGGTATGTGTGGGCGATGCGCACAAGACAGAAAAGAGCTCTCTCACACACACACACACATACACACTTCATGTTGCCATGACAAAGTGAAAGCGTGAGAACAGGAGAACATAAAAGCAATCAGTAGCTGAATCCTGGAGAGGAGGTTTATTATGACACCACTCTTAAACACCAAACCAAACAAACACTGAATTCCACATGCAGCTCGATATGAAGCCATGCCAAGCACTAAGCATGTGAATAACTCCCATGTACATGGATCACATGTACATGGGAGTACTGTGCTGCTGTTAAACTGTCAGTTTCTTCATCCTGTACATGTTCTTACTGCACTGCTACTGTTTCAGCAGAGATGGAGCAAAAGTCCAGATAGAGTACTGTTGTATTCGTGCCGCGATTCATGCAATTCAGAAACAGTGTGAAGGTGAGTCATTCGATACCCCATACAGACCTCAGAGGCACAAGTAGAGGAGTACAGATACAAAAAGTAATGCTCTCATACTGCGGAGTGCATCATGTGCCGTGCTGTTACGACCTATAGACCATGTGAATGTGTAGTGATGTTACTACCTATAGACCATGTGAATGTGTAGTGATGTTACTACCTATAGACCATGTAAATGTGTAGTGATGTTACTACCTATAGACCATGTGAATGTGTAGTGATGTTACTACCTATAGACCATGTGAATGTGTAGTGATGTTACTACCTATAGACCATGTGAATGTGTAGTGATGTTACTACCTATAGACCATGTGAATGTGTAGTGATGTTACTACCTATAGATCATGTGAATGTGTAGTGATGTTACTACCTATAGACCATGTGAATGTGTAGTGATGTTACTACCTATAGATCATGTGAATGTGTAGTGATGTTACTACCTATAGACCATGTGCATGTGTAGTGATGTTACTACCTATAGACCATGTGAATGTGTAGTGATGTTACTACCTATAGATCATGTGAATGTGTAGTGATGTTACTGTACTCCCCTTGAACTCAGCCTTCCACTGGGCCGACTCATCATGCTGATGGACAGGCTGACATCTGTCACTCAGATGGGGGTTTGGATACACAGTCAGTGGATGAGATTGAGATGCTTACTGACTACATGTGTGTCAAGGTGGGACGGTACTGCAAGGTCACAGACTTAGTGTGTGTGTGTGTGTGTGTGTGTGTGTGTGTGTGTGTGTGTGTGTGTGTGTGTGTGTGTGTGTGTGTGTGCGTGTGCGTGTGCGTGTACGTGTACGTTCATGTGTGTAGATTAGAGCCAGATCAGAAGCAGCCATTGAGCCATTCTATATGGTGGTACACTGTGGAAATTGAAAACATTGCTGTTTACAGTGAGGTATGAAAAGCGTTTACTCCTCTCACAGCATTCATCCTGATTTAACCTCTGACTATGAGGGGTTCTGCTGAAGTGTGTGTGAGTGGGCTTGAAGTTATGGTGTGACTGCAATCAGTCCTTTCCCTCTCTCTCTTTCTCTCTCTCTCGCTCTTTCCCCCTCTGTCACAGACCCTGCATCAAGGGTAGATTATTAATTAGTCACAGCTTTAGCTGCCTGTCTGACAGGTGTGACGTGGAGGTTACAGGTGCTTTGATTGTTCCGCCACTCTGACAGCCCAAAGAGATGAAACAGAGGGAAACAACTGTCTGAATCAATAGGCTCTTGTTGCTGACATGGCTCCCCTTCCTCTGTCTGTCTCTCTGTGACGGGAGGAAGACAAAAGGGTGATGTCGCCGCTGCCGTAAGTAAATAAGACCGCTGCCGCTCTCTCCTCTCGCTTGGGCGGCGCAGCGTTTAGCTCTCTGTAGGGCTCTCTGTTTGATTCTGAGACTTAAGCTAGACGAAGCTACTCGGAGTCGGTTGGGAATATTAATATGAGGACTGGGTAAATCCTCCAGACATACAAAGCTCTTTCTTTTCTGCTCTCTGTCTCATTCACTCTTTCCGTCTCTATTTGCTTTCTATCGGCCCTCTCCCTTTCTTTCATTTTTTCCCTCTTGCTCTGCTTTCTCTATGTACTGTATCGCTCTCTCTCTTTCACTCCTTCTCCTGCGCTCTCTCTCTCTCCCTCTCACGCTCTCTCTCACTCACTCTCTCTCTCTCTCTCTCACTCTCTCTCTCTCTCACGCTCTCTCTCTCTCACGCTCTCTCTCGCTCGCTCTCCACTCCTTCTCCCTCGCTTAATCCGGCTTTCAAGGGCTGTAGTCTCTTATAAAGTATCACTTTACCTTGAGTAAGATGGCAATTAACGTTCATCTCCATTACAGTAGGAGGATGGTTCTAAATGAGAGCTTGCTCTTTTTTTTACTGTCATTATCATGAGAAAAAAGACAATACCAGACCTGTCATGTACTTACCCAACAAAAACATCAATATTACTAATGGTTCATTATTTCGACCCATGGTGGGCTGATACTGGGACAGGGCATGTGTATTGTAAAGTGAGAATAGCTGTTTATTGATGTGTTATGTGTCCCCACAAGTGACATACCTAATATTTGTGTGTTATTGACATATAACTACAATGGTTAAATGTCACTATCTTGACTTATTGTAATGAGACCATGTTGGTACCAAAGCCCTCTAACATTACTCCATTTTGTGTCTTGTCTCTTCAGAGGGAGGTCAGATTAACAACACCGTGGGCCAGCCACACCCCTACCCTGCTCTGAGCCAGCTGGCTCACGTCTATGAACAACAACAACCTGGGAAGGAACTCAACAAGTACGCCTCGCTCAAGCTCGTCGGTGAGTGTCTGCTCTATCTGCTTTGTCCTGCTTTGTTGACGCTGTCTGTGTCTGTAGAGGCCTGGGTTCGACTAAGTCTAGAACGAGTAAGCCTGGTACGACTAAGTAGTGTATACCATTATGTATACAGTCGTGGCCAAAAGTTTTGAGACTGACACAAATATTCATTTTCACAAAGTCTGCTGCCTCAGTTCGTATGATGACAATTTGCATATACTCCAGAATGTTATGAAGAGATGAATTGCAAATTCCCTCTTTACCATGCAAATTAACTGAATCCCCCCCCCAAAAAAACATTTACACTGCATTTCAGCCCTGCCACAAAAGGCCCAGCTGACATCATGTCAGTGATTCTCTCGTTAACACAGGTGTGAGTGTTGACGAGGACAAGGCTTGAGATCACTCTGTCATGCTGATTGAGTTCAAATAACAGACTGGAAGCTTCAAAAGGAGGGTGGTGCTTGGAATCATTGTTCTTCCTCTGTCAACCATGCTTACCTGCAAGGAAACACGTGCCGTCATCATTGCTTTGCACAAAAGGGCTTCACAGGCAAAGATTTTGCTGCCAGTAAGATTGCCCCTAAATCAACCATTTATTGGATCATCAAAAACTTCAAGGAGAGCAGTTCAATTGTTGTGAAGAAGGCTTCAGGACGCCCAAGAAAGTCCAGCAAGCGCCAGGACCATCTCCTAAAGTTGATTCAGCTGCGGAATCGGGGCACCACCAGTACAGAGCTTGCTCAGGAATGGCAGCAGGCAGGTGTGAGTGCATCTGCACGCACAGTGAGGCGAAGACTTTTGTAGGATGGCCTGGTGTCAAGAAGGGCAGCAAAGAAGCCACTTCTCTCCAGGAAAAACATCAGAGACAGACTGATATTCTGCAAAAGGTAAAGGGATTGGACTGCTGAGGACTGGGGTAAAGTCATTTTCTCTGATGAATCCCCTTTCCGATTGTTTGGGGCATCTGGAAAAAAGCTTGTCCGGAGAAGACAAGGTGAGCGCTACCATCAGTCCTGTGTCATGCCAACAGTAAAGCATCCTGAGACCATTCATGTGTGGGGTTGCTTCTCAGCCAAAGGAGTGGGCTCACTCACAATTTTGCCTAAGAACACAGCCATGACTAAAGAATGGTACCAACACATCCTCTGAGAGCAACTTCTCCCAACCATCCAGGAACAGTTTGGTGACTAACAATGCCTTTTCCAGCATGATGGAGCACCTTGCCATAAGGCAAAAGTGATAACTAAGTGGCTCGGGGAACAAAACATCGATATTTTGTGTCCATGGCCAGGAAACTCCCCAGACCTTAATCCCATTGAGAACTTGTGGTCAATCCTCAAGAGGCAGGTGGACAAACAGAAACCCACAAATTCTGACCAACTCCAAGCATTGATTATGCAAGAATGGGCAGCCATCAGTCAGGATGTGGCCCAGAAGTTAATTGACAGCATGCCAGGGCGGATTGCAGAGGTCTTGAAAAAGAAGGGTCAACACTGCAAATATTGACTCTTTCCATCAACTTCATGTAATTGTCAATAAAAGCCTTTGACACTTATGAAATGCTTGTAATTATAATTAAGTATTCCATAGTAACATCTGACAAAAATATCTAAAGACACTGATGCAGCAGACTTTGTGAAAATTGATATTTGTGTCATTCTCAAAACTTTTGGCCACGACTGTACACTACGTTTCATAAAGGGTTTCTGTTTATTGCCCACTTTCGCTGGAGATAAAGATCGGTGGGTGTCTAATATAAAGGTCTCACAGTCACAGTCAAAAACAGAATCAATTTGTTTGGTGGTTGACATTCTGTACATTCCATTCCACTGACGGCATATTTGATTTGAATAGAGCCTAAACCACTTTTCAATTTCAATACCATAATACATACGAGCAAAGCAAACAACAATTTATTTGAGTAGAAGTCGTGCTGAGTCTTCTTCTTTAGTATGCTAAAGGCAGCTCCCCCAGAAACAAAATGATAGGATCCATCTGGCTCTGAGTACTGTATAATCACAGTCACTACCTTTGGAAAACACAACATCACGGGAATGCAAAATACCCACATCTCATTGAGATGTTAAATGTAGGAGTAAAGCTCTTAATTTTAAATGCAATTCCCAATCCATCACTTTACCATTCAGTCCCTGACTCATTTTGAACAGATTGTTGTGATTGTTTACACAAAGACACTCCATTATGCTGGGGCATTCAGAGGGAGTAGAGAAGATGAAGTGTTTTTCTGTTTTGTGTTTATGCCACACAGTTTATATAACCATTAGCTATTCAATCTGAGACAATTAAGAATGGGAAATGTTGACTGATATGGCCCATATCTCCTATGTTTGACTAATAAATTGAGCTTAGTAGCTTGGTATTCATGAGGCTATCTGCATACTGGAGTAGGTCCACAATACCAGCAACTTTTTTAGAGAGACACCTATATTTGCTTATTTCTCCTCCTCCTCTTCCTCCCCCTCTTCCTCCCCTTCTTCCTCCTCCTCCCCCTCCTCCTCCCCCCCTCTTCCTTCTCCCCCTCATCATCATTTTCCTCCCCTCTTTCCCGTGCTCCTCTCCCTCTACCCCCAAGCCTAATCTCAATGTGATTCTCCTTTTCTCATCTTCACCTTTCCGCTCCCCAGGACTCTATCTGATTTAATGTCTGTAATAGAGGGTCTCCCACCCCCAGTATTCAGAGCCTTGACTACGGCCTAACTGATAGCTTCTCATTCTAGAGCCGCTCTCCAATGAGATTGCACAGGAGTTATTTTAATCTGCTTTAGAAAGGAATGGACGCATAGTCCCAAGAGACCATCTCCATCTCCTGGAGTCATGAACCGATGATATGCACGTGGAGACGCACAATAACGAGGGCAGCCGAGAGGGACAGGAAGAGGGAGAGAGGGAGAGAGACGGAGACTGAGAAAGAGAGCGGCACGGAGACAGACGATAAATGGTGCCTTCATTTGAGCTGTGTTATTGCGAAACTTTAACTGAGCACTTTTTCTTCCCTCCTCCATATTGCTCTGCCCTTATTCCACTCATCACAAGTGGCCTGAAGGAAAGAAACACTCTAGTTTGAAACCACAGTGTTGTTTTCCCCTTTTTTCTTTAATTGCCTTTCTGTCACATTCCCAACGGTAGCTACAGAATCCTCAGGCTGAGAGCTGATAAGCCACAATTCTGCAAATCAATATGTATCTGTACTGTCCCCAAGCGAATCTATAAGGTCACACTATTGGATTTTAGAACCAGACATGGAGAGACGGACTAATAAAAGGGACCCAGTACCCAAAACGTAACCCTGAAGACGATTTGGATATCTCTATCTTTCACTGGAGCAAATGGCCAATTACTATGTATGGCATTGCAAATGCATTTGTGTCTCACTACTCCACCACCCCAATACCATAGAGACCAACAGTTAGGCTATTGCTGGCATTTCTCAGATACTATTGTAGCCTAATTGGAGTTGACACATCATTTAGTCCCTACAGTCCCGACGCCAAGCATCCACATTTGAATCGTTTTTGTATGTCTGTGGCCTTTTGTGACGGAGGAACTTACTCTGTCCGTCTGTGGTTATTCTGTTTCTCGTCACGTTTCCCTGTGAATGTGTGTGTGCCGTTGAGCTGACTGTTGCTAGATTGATTTATGTGTCGCCTGACTGAGTTTGATCCCAGGGGCGGTTTTCTTGCAGCCAGGCAGACAGGCAGACATGAGGCGAGCTCACCGTTCACAGTGCCTCGCCATGCCCTCCTGGCTCGTTTTCCTGCACTAGAAGGAGAGCAGAGCAATAAACTAGATGCATAGTTGCAGCGGCAAGTCAAACTCCCCTAGTATGTTAACTTTATCTTCAAGGATGTGAAAAGCGAAGGGCCATCCACCTTAACCTAAGAGTCACACTAGGATGCTCATTGCTCAACAGCTAAGGTTAAAGATTATTGAGTGAACCGGGGAATGTGAATCACCGAGTAAAAAGGACACATTTCTCAGTGATAAGAGCGATTACAGATTGCCGACATGAACGACAGAGAAATTAATGAGTTCAATTTAACGTGACTAAACTGAATGATGTAGGCTAGTTGGAGGGCACAGGTCTTGGGAGACAGGAAGCATATGAGGCAGAGAATGCTATAGCCTAGACAACGTTCACCTGCCTAGAAATGCCTTCATATCAATTGATCAGCAGAGTCCAATTTAAATTCTCCTCATTTACGGTATTTACAGTACATGTGTAGAAGTAGTAGCCTGCAGTGTCTGTATTATATCATAGGGTTTCAACCAAAGCAGTCTGTGTTACTTTGATGGTTGTAGGCTGTCTGGGTGATTCCAGGGCCGTTGGAAAGGTTGAGCGAAATATAATTCCTTCTAAGCAAGTTCCTCCTCCAACAGGGTGAAGTAGAAAACATGTTTGTTTTGGTATGGTATTACAGTAGGGGAAAGAACTAGAGTTAAAGGTAATGGTAAGTGCACAACCAGAGATGACTTTTGGGAGCGTAGGCTACTAAAGGTGCTATAGGGCAGTATTACAGTAGTATTATAAACTACAAAACATCTTAAACATATGCATCTGCCTCTATCTCCATGCAGCGGCCAAGGCCAACGGCGACTTCTACAACAAGCGGCGTCTGATGGTGGAACTGCCATCCGAAGGCGGCCTCCCCCTCCAACACATGAACGCCATGCGACCTATGAACCCCATGACCAACAACCCTATTTCCCACAACCCAATTAATAACCCCACCATGACCCACAATCCAATGAACAACCCCACGGCCCACATCAACCCCACGGCCCACATCAACCCCACGGCCCACATCAACCCCACGGCCCACATCAACCCCACGGCCCACATCAACCCCACTGCCCACAACAACCCCATGTCCCACAACAACCCCATGTCTCACAACAACCCCATGTCCCACAAAACCCCCATGTCCTACATCAAGCCCATGTCCCACAACAACCCCATGTCCCACAATAACCCCATGGCCCACACCAACCCCATGGCCCACAACATCCCCATGGCCCACAACAACTCCATGGGCCACAACAACCCCATGGGCCACAACAACCCCATGGCCCACAACAACCCCATGGCCCACAACAACCCCATGGCCCACAACAACCCCATGGCCCACAACAACCCCATGTCCCACAATAACCCCATGGCCCACACCAACCCCATGGCCCACAACAACCCCATGGCCCACAACATCCCCATGGCCCACAACAACCCCATGGCTCACAACAATCCAATGGCCCACAACAACCCCATGGCCCACAACAACCCCATGGCCCACAATCCCATGAATCCCATTAGCCCCCTGGGCTCCCTAGGCCCAGAGCCCGTGGCCACCTACATCACAGAGATGCCCAGCAGCTTGCCCATTCTATCCAGCTCCCACCAGGGCTCCACCATGCCAGCCGCGCCCAAGCTGAACGCACAGAAGCCCCAAAGACTCAGCAGCAGTGGCTGTGGCGGCGACAGAGTCAGTAATAAAGGTTCAGGAGCCATGACCATGTCCAGCATGACTAGAACAGGGACTTTCCCGGGGCCTCACCGCCACACCGGGACGGTTCCCGGGCCTCACCACCAACAACAACACCACCACCAACATCAAGAGCAACAACACCACCCACTGGCCTACAGCTCCAACACCATCGCAGCCCCCAGGGGGATGGGGGGGGGGATGGGTCTGAAGGGCTGGGACGGGACTGAGACGGTAGGCAGGAGGAAGGGTTACGGCTCCAAGAGGCCCCAGTGTACAGTGGAGCAGATCAACAAGCTGCACAGTCAGTCCCGCTCCCAGAGCCACAGTCAGCACTTCCTGCCCACCCAGCCTTACTTTGTGACCAACAGTAAGACGGAGGTAACTGTGTGAGAGAGTGGGAGAGGGGGACGAAGGTTGCCCAAAGCAGAGTCACCCAACAGGCAAAGAGGGAGAGGACAGAGATGGTGGTGTGTAAGGCCCAGGTTGTTTTGTGTCTTTCTGGGAGCGGGGGCCAGAACAGTGCACCCTGGTGGTGTGGCAGTGTGCTTGCGTGTGCCGTCCAGTATGAGTGGGTAACTGCACATGTGACTGTCAGTCAATCCTACACAGATCCTCAGTCAGACGGCAGGGGGGCGGGATTGTATAACTATGGCAACGTCCAACAGAAGTATCAAATTCATTGTGTGTGTTATAATATCTGTGTAATGACAACATTATCAACCAATGACAGTGAAACGTGAATACAGCAACAGCAAAAGGAAACATGAGATTGCCATGGATTGCATTACCAAATCTGACAAGCAATATGAGATCTATGGACACCACAATGGCTGGGGCTAAAACATTGAGCAGGGAAACAACAAACTGTGGGGAAAGGAAAAGACATTCATTAAGGAGGCTCTCTCCTACAAAGCCATTGAATCAGCCACAGTTTTAGGGTTATGGGATATGGCTACGAACATTATGGGCTTTGTTCTGTGCTTGTAGCCTTGAAAAGTCTCTTGGTCATCAACACAGAGAATGAAGGCCATTGTCCTGTATATTTGAAGTACAGTACTTGATCACAGCTGACCCGAAGGCAAGGAGGCTGAAGCATTATCTTGAGGATAGTCCTGTACTCCTGAAAGACTCATCAGTCCCAATGCTGTTCACACATAGAATCACAGAGAATCTGTGATCCAATATTTAAACATGTGACTACAGACCATGGCCATCTGTAGTGATACCAGCAAGCTTTTATATTCCCCTTTTTCTCTCTCTTTCATTCTCTCTATCCCTCTGAGAAAAGACAACCTTCAGGTAAAGACAATGTAAAGAGAGAGAAAGTGGTTCTGAATCGTTTCTGTTCTACAGTGTATGGCAAGGCCCCGATAAGAACTATGAAACCCTATTGAGAGATATCCCTCACCTGTATTATTGCTACACGGTATTGTGATTTATATAATGTACCAACATTTGTATTTCTGTTTGTATTTTTGTATGACTGTGTCCTCTTGGCCATCTCTTCACTCTGGCATTTGTGGAAAATACTGTTGCTAGGGCATCCAAATATATGATGGTCTAAAAGTAGAAGACAAAACCTCTTCAAGCAAATTGAACAGTCAAATCTATACAAGCTGAATTTATAGTCCCATTTCAGCCTATAGAAAGCATACTGCATTCATGTACTTATTGGAAACATCCCCCATGTGTTTCTGATTGTAAACATCCCCCATGTGTTTCTGATTGTAAACATCCCCCATGTGCTTCTGTTTGTAAACATCCCCCATGTGTTTCTGATTGTAAACATCCCCCATGTGTTTCTGATTGTAAACATCCCCCATGTGTTTCTGTTGTAAACATCCCCCATGTGCTTCTGTTGTAAACATCCCCCATGTGTTTCTGATTGTAAACATCCCCCATGTGTTTCTGATTGTAAACATCCCCCATGTGTTTCTGATTGTAAACATCCCCCATGTGTTTCTGATTGTAAACATCCCCCATGTGTTTCTGATTGTAAACATCCCCCATGTGTTTCTGATTGTAAACAAACCCCTCATGTTTATTTTCTTTCTCTTCTTTGCTCATGTAAAGGACGTCACGATGCTTGTTTATCGAGTACCACTTCCTCCCGATTCGGCCCATACCAAATAAGAATTTGTTCTTAACTGACTTGCCTAGTTAAATAAAAAAAATAAAAAATTCCTAGCGCAAACTCTGCCTTGCTAGGACACGTGACCACCCTCCTGAAGCGTCTTACCAGTCAGCGCCACTCGAAAAACTAGCTATACACTGGTGCAAGTGGGGACACTTCAGGCTGAGGAGTAAGTTTCACACATCTCCATGTGCTACATTCACCCCCAAACTTACTCAACTGCGACCCCAGCTTTGAGCTGAGCGCAACTGTACATCCGAGTCACTAGGCACCACTGTAAAGGACATCACGCTGCTTGCTTAGCCAGTACCACTTCCTCCCAAGTTGGCCCATACTTGGCGCGAACTCAGGACCTCTGCCTGGCTGACCATCCTCCTCACACCTGACCATCCTCTTGAAGCGATTTACAAGTCGGTTCCACGTGAAAAGCTAGCTATTCGCTGGCGCAAGTAGGGACACTTCAGGATTAGGAGTAAGTCTCACACATCTCCATGTGCTACACTCCCCTGGTGGTTCCACTGTGTAAGCCATGATAAATAACATCAATGTTTTCAGGATATGCATTATCACAATATTCAATTGAATTAATCCAGCTATGCGGAAATCTGGAAATATGAACCCCAAACCAACAACATTAAAGTTCACACTGCTCTCAGTGCAGCGGGAAGGCAGATCGGAAGGCAGGCAGGGAGGGAGGCAAACCAGGCAGACAAAGGAACTCAAACAGAACATATTTTGTCTGAGCAGTGCACCGGGAAGGCAGGGAGGGAGGCAGGCAGAGAGGCAGGGAGGGAGGCAGGCAGAGAGGCAGGAAGGCAGGCAGAGAGGCAGGGAGGCAGTCAGAGAGGCAGGGAGGGAGGCGGGCAGGTAGGGTTACAGGCAGAGGAGGAGGCAGGCAGGCAAACCAGGGAGGCAAAGCAGCTCAAGCATAACATATTTTGTCTGAGCAGCATTCTGCACTCAGCATAACTTAATAGAGAAGAGTCATCCTTCACACTGTGTTCTTCCCAGCAGCAGACTCGGAGTGCATTCAGAGCACAGTTGGTCAGCGGGACTCACTCTGAAGTAGCAGTCATACAGCTCTGAGACGCTGAGAGGGCAGGAGATACTGGAGTATTACTAGTGTAGTATATTACTACTTTGTCAATGATTGCCTTCTCGTGACTGTCCTTATAGTAATGTTATGATATCATAGCTTTATCATTTCCATAGTTTTACCTGGCTTGATTCGGCCCACTCGGACAAAGTGTATAAGGTCCCTAGCAGACCATTCCACACTAGCACACCATTTAGAATGCATGGCCATGCCAATGCATTCCCTCATTCTAAGTGTGCCAGTCTGGATATTGGAATGGAGCCTAATTCCCCCTCATCACATCTGATCCTTTCTTCCCCTCTAAAGCCAGGTGTCTGAAATTAGCAGATCGCCGAGCCAGCCAGCTCCTGCCTACCCAGCCTAGTTCCTGATTGACCTGCTGCCAAAGAAAATTGTTTCTGCTCGGCTGAAAGGAGCGAAATTAAGACTGGATGGTGCGAGTGGCCTAATTAGTGGAATCAGACCCTCTCGTTCCCCCACTCTGCTCTTGCCTCACGGTAGCAAATTGATCGAAGGAGTCGGGTGGTCGATACAATCAGGGCTGCCAGGCATGCAGCTGAAGTCTTGTATTAACTGCCTGGCTGAATATGATTTAGTATTGTGTAGTATAGTGTTGCTCGTTAATAACAACAATCACCCTGGATTTCTGTATGGCTTGAACATAAACTACCCCTGATTGAGAGACCAATTAACATAAACTACCCCTGATTGAGGGAACAATTCAGGCAAACCTGTACAGTACCAATTGTCACTCAAAGAGGCTACATTAAGGAACTGTGTGAACCCGGAAATATTTCGTGTGTATAATAAATGTGATTTTTGTTCATTTTCTTGGAAACCTGAAAACGTGTTGAAACCATTCTTGTAAAGGTGTCTAAAGGAAGTGACTCATTAGAATGTTGGGACGATGTTTGAAGCCACTACACCGTTATTCTCTCTTTCTGTCAAACTTAACTTGGTGGTTTCATTTGATTTTCCTCCTACAACCTTGAAGTGAGGAAGTTGAGATAATTACATATAATTACAATCTTGCGCCTATCCTTTCAGAAAAGAAGTGACTGAAATGAATCTGTAGACAGAGAGAGAGAGGGGGAGAAAATAAAAACCTCTCTAAACCGTCAACATCAGACTCTCGCGTTCTTTCAGCTGCCTGCTGTAACAGGGAGAAACTCCACCTGGGAACTCAACATAAAAACTCATCTTGGAAACTCGGTGTAGGGGGGGATGAGGACTTTGCTTTTCAATCAATAAGATATACAAACCAGACGAGATTAAACCTGACCTTAAAATACCTGCCATTACTACTTACCATTATTGACATTTATAATATAAAATCATAAAACATCTGCAACCTACACACACACACACACACACTCTCCCACAGTAATCAGCATCAGTAAAGGTATCAGGATTGTGAGCACTGACAAATAATGGAAGTTCTCTAAATTCTTATAAATGATTAAAATGAGCAATGTAGTCACAGGCATCAATTTTGCAGATTACCCAACCAAATGTATATTGAAAAATGTATTTGTCCGTGAATGTTATGTTTGTATGATTTGGTTGTACTGATAATGTACACCAGGTTATGTCGAGCCAGCTGAAAACATAACGACGGTTTATGCTCAGAACAGAAATTGGAAGTGTATTAGATTATGAACTTTTTACCACAGTTCTGTACTAACCAGATAAGCAAACCAGGCGGGGACGTTAGCAATTATTGTTAAACCATTCTGTATGACAGAGAAACATAATTGTATTTATCAAGCCGTAAAAAAGGAATACATACAATGGGCTGATACTAAAGGACTTCTGCAGGTCTGATTTCTATAACACATTTTACACTGTTTATTTGGTTACCCAGAAGAGGTGAGTTGAATAAATTCCAGTTAATTTCAGTTCCACCCTGTCGTTGAAACGATGGAATGTTTAATCATGCTTTTGTCTGCTATGCCAACCTGTTGATTTCTGTCATTCTGCCTTCTATCAAAAACTGTCTAAACTAAATATTGTACTGTATACACATGATGAGGGTGAAGATATCAAACAACATCTGCCGTTTCTCTTACATCTGATTAAGGGGTTTGTTCCAATAGGAGGTATATCGTTTAGGTTATTATCTGATATCAGAATCAATAGAAGGGTATCAAACCCATACAATCTGTGTGTTTGATATTTCTGGGGTTTGAACTCAATTGCAATCAAGGGCCAATGTGGAATGATTAATATGCTTTCTATAAACTACAGTATATAAATATAATCCATAGAAACCACATCCTTTAATAGATTCTTACATTTATTAGATCATCTGAATTCTAATCATGCATTAATCAATAAAAGTCTGTTTTTGATGTCCAACTCATTCTATGATATTTATATACACTACTGTTCAAAAGTTTGGGGTCACTTAGAAATGTCCTTGTTTTTGAAAGTGAAGAGGTGACTCCAGGATGCTGGCCTTCTAGGCAGAGTTGCAAAGAAAAAGCCATATCTTAGACTGGCCAATAAAAAGAAAATATTAAGATGGGCAAATGAACACAGACATTGGACAGAGGAACTCTGACTAGAAGGCCAGCATCCCGGAGTCGCCTCTTCACTGTTGACGTTGAGGACAATTTAATAAAACTGCCAGTTGAGGACTTGTGAGGTATCTGTTAATTGCAAAAGGGTTTTCTAATTATCAATTAGCCTTTTAAAATTATAAACTTGGATGAGCTAACACAACGTGCCATTGGAACACAGGAGTGATGGTTGCTGATAACGGGCCTCTGAACTCCTATGTAGATATTCCAATAAAAATCAGCCGTTTCCAGCTACAATAGTCATTTACAACATTAACAATGTCTACACTGTATTTCTGAACAATTTGATGTTATTTCAATGGACAAAAAATGTGCTTCTCTTTCGAAAACAAGGATATTTCTAAGTGACCACAAACTTTTGAACGGTAGTGTACATATGTGTATATTTATACATTGGACTGATTAGAGTGATTATTAGTCAAGCATATTTTATTATAGAGCCTATCCCATACTCTTGTTTAAACAGTAGCTATAAGAATACACTGCTGCCCCACTGTTGCCAGTCCTGACCTATGATTTGTGAGGTTCAGTTATGGGGTAGCTGTATTTTTGGGTACTGTTAAATTATAAATAGATATAAAAAAAAAATATATATATATAGCAAAGTTTTGTCCGAGAATATATTACTATAGTGTTGCTATGAATTTGTCTTTTTTAGTTTATGGATTGACTGGAGTTCCTTCTTTTTTTCTTTTTTCAACAATTAATTTGATGTTGAAAAATGTTAATTTGTCATCTACAGATTACTATCAGTGTTCTATATTCAACTTTCTTATGTGGCAATAAAAAGATGAGTACATAACTTCTGAAAACACTGTATTCTGCCTGTTCCTTTTTCTCTTTATCGTCCTGTTTTTTCTGTCCTAATCGTCCCCCAAGAGGTTCTCCCACTATCCCTGTCTCTCCTCTCTTCCTCTCCTTTTCAAGCTCGCTGAGTCCATGCCAGTCAGTTAATGTGTCCTTGGAATTAAAACTGCTGATTGCTGCCAGCTACAGTCAAGCCATACTGTTTGGTCATAAACATTGCTTTTACCTTCAAATGAACCGGCGATTCATGAGAAAACAAATGCTGTCCTCACCTTTACAGGTAGGAGACTGCCAGATTTCCAAAGCACTAATTACAGCATGCTGCCGGCGCTATTGGCTATAAAAGAACATCTGTAGAGGCAACCCTGGGTTTTCCAATCAATCAGGAAAAAATAAGCCCTGAGTTTCATCCCACCATAGAAGCTACCTTCTCCTCCTGATCAACCTAGCCAAATAACACAGCAGTGAGCCAAATAACATAACAATGAAGCAAATAACACAACATTGAACTGTTTGTGCAATATGTCGCTGAAGACAGGGGTTTCTCTCCCTCTTGCCATTCATTCATGTCTTTATTGATGTCTGGTCCTCCACAAGTCGACCTGGAGTAATTGTGTCGGAGCCTGGCCCACAGTGGCTCATATCCTGAGAGAGAGGACAGGGAAAGAGGCCCACTGATGAGCCATGTGGTATCCAGGTGCACTGACACGCTCCCCTGGTCCTTACTGCCCGTTCAAATCAAATCAAAGTTTATTTGTCACGTGCACCGAATACAACAGGTGTAGACCTTACAGTGAAATGCTTACTTACAGGCCCAAACCAACAGTGCAATTTTAAAGTAAAAAAATAGGTATTAGGTGAACAATAGATAAGTAAGAAAATAAAAAACAACAGTAAAAAGACACTGAATAATAACAGTAGCGGGGCTATATACAGGGGACCGGTTAGTTGGGCTAATTGAGGTAGTATGTACAGCTGAAGTCAGAAGTTTACATACACTTAGGTTGGAGTCCTTAAAACTTGTTTTTTAACCACTCCACAAATTTCTTGTTAACAAACTATAGTTTTGGCAAGTCGGTTAAGGCATCTACTTTGTTCATGACACAAGTACTTTTCCAACAATTGTTTACAGACAGATTATTTCACTTATACTTCACTTTGTCACAATTCCAGTGGGTCAGAAGTTCACATACACTAAGTTGACTGTGCCTTTAAACACCTTGGAAAATTCCAGAAAATGATGTCATGGCTTTAGAAGCTTCTGATAGGCTAATTGACATAATTTGAGTCAACTGGAGGTGTACCTGTGGATGTATTTCAAGGCCTACCTTCAAATTCAGTGCCTCTTTGCTTGACATCATAGGAAAAGCAAAAGAAATCAGCCAAGAACTCAGAAAAGTCTGGTTCATCCTTGGGAGCAATTTCCAAATGCCTGAAGGTGCCACGTTCATCTGTACAAACAATAGTACGCAAGTATAAACACTATGGGACCACGCAGCCGTCATACCGCTCAGGAAGGAGACGTATACTGTCTCCTAGAGAGGAATGTACTTTGGTGCAAAAAGTGCAAATCAATCCCAGGACAAGGACCTTGTGAAGATGCTGGAGGAAACAGCTACAAAAGTATCTATATCCACAGTAAACCGAGTCCTATATCGACATAACCTGAAAGGCCGCTCAGCAAGGAAGAAGCCACTGCTCCAAAACCGCCATAAAAAAGCCAGACTACGGTTTACAACTGCACATGGGGACAAAGATCGTACTTTTAGGAGAAATGTCCTCTGGTCTGATGAAACAAAAATAGAACTGTTTGGCCATAATGACCATGTTTGGACCATGTTATGTTTGGAGGAAAAAGGGGGAGGCTTGCAAGCCGGAGAACACCATCCCAACCGTGAAGCACGGGGGTGGCAGCATCATGTTGTGTGGGTGCTTTGCTGCAGGAGGGACTGATGCACTTCACAAAATAGATGGCATTATGAGGAAAGAAAATGATGTGGATATATTGAAGGAACATCTCAAGACATCAGTCAGGAAGTTAAAGCTTGGTCGCAAATGGGTCTTCCAAATGAACAATGACACCAAGCAAACTTCCAAAGTTTGACCTAAGTTAAACAATTTAAAGGCAATGCTACCAAATACTAATTGAGTGTATGTAAACTTCTGACCCACTGGGAATGTGATGAAAGAAAAAAAGCTGAAAGAAATCATTCTCTCTACTATTATTCTGACATTTCACATTCTTAAAATAAAGGTACAGTTGAAGTCGGAAGTTTACATACACCTTAGCCGAATACATTTAAACTCAGTCTTTCACAATTCCTGACATTTAATCCTAGTAAAAATTCCCTGTTTTAGGTCAGTTAGGATCACCACTTTATTTTATTGGCGCTTTGCCTGTTTGATGGTTCGTCGGAGCTTTGTACGTGTCTCTGTGTGTGGAGAACAGTGTGTGGAGAACAGGCGATCTAGATTTTTTTCCCTTTGGTTGCGCATTTAACATGTTGATAGAAATTTGGTAAAACTGATTTAAGTTGCCCTGCATTAAAGTCCCCGGCCACTAGGAGCGTCGCCTCTGGGTGAGTGGTTTCCTGTTTGCTTATTTCCTTATACAGCTGACTGAGTGCGGTCTTAGTGCCAGTGTCCATCTGTGGTGGCAAATAAACAGCCACGAAAAGTATAGATGAAAACTCTCTTGGCAAATACTGTGGTCTATAGCTTATCATAAGATACTCTTCTTCAGGCGAGCAAAATCTAGAGACTTCCTTAGATTTTGTGCTCCAGCTGTTGTTCAGCTGTTTTTCACACCACTCAGACCGAGACGTTCATAAAAGCTACAGAGACAGGATAACATCAATAAAGGCTAGCTTAGAAACACCTTTATCTAATTATCCCAGATTTCTAAAGACATACAAAGACCTGTATTGGTATTGTCTGTCCTCTGAAATGAACGTCAATCTGGTCTCGCCTTTTCTCAACTTGTTCTGAATATATTTGTCAACACCAGCGATTCAGTGATTCATTTGATATTTCATGTTGATATGAAATTATTGAGGAAATGCTCTTTAGAAAAGCCTTAAATCCATTGAAAACTATTATCACTATTTTCCTGCATGTTATTTTCAACACCTATTTTCCCAACTGAGAAGCCAAATGCCTCTGCATTTATTCCCCTCTTGTAGAACATATTGAATAGAATACATGACTCTATATAGTTAGGAGCTAATGGGAAAGTCCTTGGGTGGCAGCCACCACTGTGCCCTGTGTGCACCGTGACAGCACATTTTATTTACACACACACACGCACGCACGCACGCACGCACGCACGCACCACACACACACACACACACACACACACACACACACACACACACACACACACACACACACACACACACACACACACACACCACACGCACACACACACCGACATACCTGTTTGGTACCCTTTTCAATGACACGGTGACAGCACCGTTTATTCACCCCGCTCTGACGAGGGTACCCAGGTGTCCCTGTGCTGGCTTCGTGTCAGCAGAGTGAACACTCCATATTTCTAAAGGAGGCACTCATGTTGTGCCTCTCTACTTATTCTGCGTCACGCTAACTGTGGTTTTATGACAGGGTGGAGGGTGATGTATGCATACAGGCACAACTCTGAGAACACAGCCACCTGGGGGTGATAATAACATGTGCAGTTTTTCTGTCTTTATCCACGCTGAACTTTAAAACTGGAAATGTACTTTGTGTGTATCTTTCCATTTTGGTTTAAATACTTTATATACAGTAAATTGGCCAGAATCATGTGGCTAAATGTGGTTCTCTACTCATACCCTGCAACTGTACAGTGCAAGCCTACCCCATCAATCTCTCCTATCCCCACAGCGTTTCTTAATGTTTCCAAACTCTTAAATTATAACCTCATCAATAGAGATACCACTGCTTCTTTCGTGTTTTCCAGTCAAGTGTCTGCTGGTGGTCAATTTGACAGCTGAATTTGAGGAGCCAGAGGGGTTGCAGGACTCAACAGTTCCTGGATGAAAGCCAGCCGTTGCCAGGGTGACCGAACTTGTGCCTCCTGTGAAGAAATCTCTTTGTATTGTTTCCAAGGCAACAACTGTAGAGAGAGAGAGAGAGAGAGAGAGAGAGAGAGAGAGAGAGAGAGAGGAGAGAGAGAGAGAGAGAGAGAGAGAGAAGGAGGCTGAGGGTAGAGTGGGTAGGGCTATTGGGTTTGGTGAGATTTTTCTTCCCATGTCTGTGTTGTTTATGTTCAGTAGTTGTTTGCGTGGGCAAAGTCATATGATATAAATCCCCCCAAACAACATAACTCAGCAGATTCTATTAAGTCAGGTGCAATGATATAGCTTGCAGAGGGAAAGAGTAAGATACAATGGTTCTTGACGATGTTTGAGGTGTTTTTATGTGCAGTTATTGAAGAGACTGTCAACCCGAAAGCTCTTTCCAGATTATAGAATAGGACATGAAAAACAAGATTTACTGCGGGGATGATTCTGTTTTAAACAAACAACAACTTCAAAGTCTTTATGAAGCCTTTAAAAAAAAAACATTATAAAACCTTCATAGATTTACTGTGGGGATGATTAGAGCTGTGACATTTTGTCAGCCGGTTATTGTTATGCAAAAGACTGCCGGTCTCACGGTAATTGACCGTTAATTAACATAAACATGTTTAGCAGCTCCAGGCCTCCACACATACAAGCAGCTGATGCCCGCCTTTGGAACATCTACATTTAAAAAAGTTGAATAAAAAAAGTTGAATAAATGGGCCTCCAGCAGTCTAAGGCATCACTACAGATGCAGATTCGATTCCGGGCTGTGTCGCAGCCGGCCGCGACCGGGACACCCATGAGGTGGCGCACAGTTGGCCCAGCGTCGTACGGGTTAGGGAGGGTTTGGCTGGATGGGATGTCCTTGTCCCATCACAATAAATCAATTTTACTTTAGGCAGGTCTAACATCTCTGGGTCGCCCGTCTTTTCAGTTCACTGCAGCTAGCGACTGGAATGAGCTGCAATAAACACTCAAACTGGACAGTTTATCTCAATCTCTTCATTCAAAGACTCAATCATGGACAATCTTACTGACAGTTGTGGCTGCTTTGCGAGATGTATTGTTGTCTCTACCATCTTGCCCTTTGTGCTGTTGTCTGTGCCCAATAATGTTTGTACCCTGTTTTGTGCTGCCAACATGTTGTGTTGCTACCATGGTGTTGTCATGTTGTGTTGCTACCATGCTGTGTTGTCATTTGTTGCTGGCTTGCTATGTTGTTGTCTTAGGTCTCTCTTTATGTAGTGTTGTCTCTCTTGTCATGATGTGTGTTTTGTCCTATATTTACATTTTATTTATTTTTTAATCCCAGCCCCATCCCTGCAGGAGGCCTTTTGCCTACCGTCATTGTAAATAAGAATTTGTTCTTAACTGACTTGCCTAGTTAAATAAAGGTTCAATAAAACATTTTAAAATGTCTAAAGAAACATTATGATATAAAGAAAATGTATTTTATAAGAACAGAATATGAGTTGGCTTGTATGTTATCTGGCTGTGCACCATGGCATCGGCTGTATGTTTGCTCATTCAGCAGACAAGATATGCTTAGAAGTCCCATGCCATTATTTTATATTATATGATTTTATAGTAAGAAGAAGTATAATTGAACTTAGCTGAATAAAATAGAAAGGATATTTTTCCCATACCAGAGCGAGTGCGCATATGAAGTGGCTATGTTGAGCGTTGAAGGGATCATTTGAAACAGGTCCTATATGCCAGATTTAGAGTTATTTGGCAACTTTAGTTGTGAATGATACAAGTCTTAGAATGCCTTAGAAATCAAAAGCTGTATGAGCTGCATGATGCGGCTATAGGTTATTGATTTGAGGAAGTCGCAAGAAAAGCTTGCCTGTTCCTTGCCTCAGGCTGTACACGTTGTTCTCTCATATTTTCACCAATCAGACTATTCTCAATTTAATCTTGTCTTTAATAATACGTACTATTAGTTTTGATTTAGAATGGCACCCTATCAAATTGGCAGAAAGAGAGGCAGGAGAAAAAATACATGTCATCT
>NC_138318.1:16955000-17062500 GCF_965601325.2 Salmo salar | reverse complement strand
CCACTCTTCTTTCCCCAACAACCTGTCTTCCTTGATCCATGTTTCCAAACTAAATCATTCTGAAGCCGTCCTCTTTTATCTGTTTGGTAACGAGACTAAAAACAGGACACTTGAGTAGGCTTTCAACTGAAATTGCAATCAGCTGTGTTAAGAATGATTAAATATTCTTCTGAGATGTTCTATATGTTTCAATGTGGTTACTGCAGAAATGCACGACATTTGCCATCATTCTGTTTTGAATGTGTTTAACAGTTTTGGAAACAGTGTGTTTGCATTTGAAAACATGTGCTGCAAATATATAGTTTTGCAGGTGGTGGAGTATGAATGAGAAAAGAGTTCATGGATTTCGGAGTATGTGGTCATTGAATGCATTTTGTGTGAAAGCAATGAAAAACGATTCACAGTTTGGTCCACATACACTACTGTTTCGCTGACTGTGTGAAGAGTTTTGACAATATGACTTCAGTTTTGACCAATGCATGTTAGAAATTGAAAAAACTGTAAATGTACGCCAGGAGATATCATCAAATCAAATCAAATGTTATTTGTCACATGCGGCAAATACAACAGGTGTAGACCTTACCGTGAAATGCTTACTTACAAGGCCTTAACCAACATTGCAGTTCAAGAAATAGAGTTAAGAAAATATTTACTAAATAAAGTTAATACTTTTTTTTTTAAGTAACAAGAAAATTACATAACAATAACAAGGCTATATACAGGGGGTTCCGATACCGAGGCAATGTGCGTTGGTACAGGTTAGTCGAGGTAATTTGTAAAGGTGTCACACCCTGATATGTTTCACCTGTCTTTGTACTGGTCTCCACCCCGCTCCAGGTGTCGCCCATCTTACTCATTATCCCCTGTGTATTTATACCTGTGTTCTCTGTTTGTCTGTTGCCAGTTTGTTTTGTTCGTGAAACCTACCAGCATTTGTTCCCTGAGACCCTGCCTGCCATTCTGGACCCTTTACACCCTCTCTGGATTATTGACCCCTGCCTGCCTTTGACCTGTCGTTTGCCTGCCCGTGTTTTAGAGATAAACTTTTGTTTCTTCGACAATGTCTGCATCTGGGTCATACCTGTGCCGTTATAGTACGAACTGGTCATGACTGACCCAGCAGACTCGGACCAGCTCCGCAACGCCCTCTCCTCCCAAGGAGCCACCATTGGAAGTTGCTTCGTGGTCTTTTGGAACGGTTCCAGACCTTAGCCGAACGCCACGACCAAGCATTGAACACATTTTTAGAGCAATTCCGTGGGTTGTCTACTATGCAGCCTACCATGACGGTAACCGCCCAGCAACTCAGTAACCCGGCTGTTAGCAGCGCCATCACCCCGGTTCACCGGGAACCCCGCTTACCTCCGCTGGAGCGCTTCGATGGAGAGTCGAGCACCTGTCAGGCGTTTCTCGCTCAGTGTTCACTCATCATCGAGCTGCAGCCCTCCTCCTTCCCCTCGGACCGCTCTAAGATGACATACCTCATCACGCTGATGTCCGAGAGGGCTCTTGCCTGGGCTATGGCAGTATGGGAACAATAGTCGGTTGTATGCTCCAATCTGGAGGAGTTTGTGGCAGAGGTAAAGAAGGTTTTCGATGATCCATTGTCCAGGAGAGAGGCTGCCCAGAAGTTACTCCAGCTTCGGCAAGGCTCCTGCAGGGTGGAAGACTACGCAGTGGATTTCCGCACATTGGCAGCTGAGAGTGCCTGGAACCCAATGTTCGACATGTTCCTGCACGGAGTTTCGGAGGAAGTAAAGGACTCGCTCTTGACTCGCTCATTGCCTTGACCATTCGGATCGATGGGCGACTACGGGAACAAAGGAAGGAGATTGGATTTCACTTGCCCGTCCAAGGATTCCACCTCGCCTCCGAGGTATCCCAGAAGTCCCCAACGGTTCCGTTGCCGAGAGAACCCAAAGCTACCTGAGTTCTCCCATGAGTCTCTGAAGGCTGCCGATTCACCTCTTCCCGAGCCCATGCAACTAGGCAGAGCTAGGCTGTCTCCAGCTGAAAGGCTATACAGGTTTCACACTAAGAGCTGCCTGTATTGTGGGACTACTGGTCATTTCATCTCCCTGTCCACTAAAAGACCAGGCTCACCGGTAGGAGCGAGTACTCTGGTGGGCCTTACTTAGAACTTTTCTTCTCCCCTTACTCGCATCCCTTTTCATGCCATTTTGCTGTGGGGAAACCAGTCGAAATCTCTCCGGGTCCTCATTGACTCTGGGGTCGATGAGAGCTTTATGGACATGACCCTGGCTTCCGAGCTGGATATCCCCACTCAGCCCCTCTCCATTCCCATGGACGTTAGAGCACTGGACGGGCGCTCTATAGGCCGGGTCACCTACAATACCATCCCCATCATCCAGGGAATCACAGTGAGACGATCCAGTTCCTGTTCAGGTTCCCGTGGTGTTGGGATTCTCCTGGCTCCAGCGACACAATCCCCTCATTGACTGGTCTGCCGGTTCCATCATGGGCTGGAGCCCATTCTGCCACGCCTATTGCCTGAAGTCAGCACAGCCTGCCCCGGGACGTCTTCCTGGGACGTCTTCCTGGGGCATCGGAAGTTGCCATGGACCTCTCCTCCATTCCTGCCGCGTACCAGGATCTCCGGGAGATGTTCTGTAAGGCACGGGCAACTTCGCTGCCGCCGCACCGACCATATGACTGCGGGATTTATCGTCTCCCAGGCCCCACTCGACCTAGGGACGACTGTACTCTCTGTCGGCTCCGGAGACCAAGGCTATGGAGACCGACATTGAGGTCTCCCTAGCTGCTGGGTTCACCCGTCCTTCTGCCCCTCTGCTGTTCGTCTTCTGTTGCCCCGTACCCTTCGTATACATCCCACCTTTCATGTGTCCAGAGTTAAACCCATGTCTCACAGCCTTTTGTCTCCTGTCTCCAGTTTGCCTGCCATTCTGGACCATTTGCACCCTCTCTGGATTATTGACCCCTGTCTGCCTTTGACCTGTCATTTGCCTGCCCCTGTTTTAGAAATAAACTTTTGTTTCTTCGACACTGTCTGCATCTGGGTCATACCTGAAACGTGATAAAAGTGACTATGCATAGATGATAAACAGCGAGTAGCAGCAGTGTAAAAACAAAGGGGAGATTGCGTCGTCTGTGGATCTGTTAGGGCAGTATGAGAATTAGATTTAAAAACCAATTGAAGAATCTTAAAATGAATTCTAAAACTCACAGGCAGCCAGTGCAGATACCTTAAAACTGGTGTAATGTGTGCTCTCCATCTGGTCTTGGTCAGTACCCGTGCAGCATTCTGTATGTTTTGCATTCTGTATGACCAGACAGAAGAGCGTTACGTTAGTCAAGCCTGCTTGTAATAAAATAATGGATGAGTCTCTCTGTAGCAGCCTGAGAAAGAAACAGCCACACCTTGGCATTGTTCCTCAGGTTGTAAAAAGCTATTTGGGTCACATTACTAATGTGTGATTTAAAATTGAGTTCAGAATCTAAAATAACACCTAGGTTTTTTTAAAATCTTTATTGCCCGTGAATTAATATGCCGCAGGTAGATACATTACTATCACATACGAGTGTATGAGTCTGCTTCCGCTACTGCATATTTAACATCCAATTACCGTTGTGAAGTAGAAAAGAACAACACACTTCCCAGGTGCAGATTAAAATAAAAAAGTTTGTTTGACTTCTATTCTTAACTCTTGCAAAGTTATGGAAATAAAACGTGTTATAGAAATAAAGAAAGAAAGTTGCACACACTATGCTCCCAACAATATAATTGGTAAACCTTATAATCAAATGGGATATAAACATATAATAACAACTGGAGGTGACGTCCCTGAGACCTGGACTGAGATTTACTGTAAGAACAGAGATTCCAGTGCTCACACGTAAGCCAGACATTCAATACCTCTTAGTGGAGAGAATACAAATTAGTATGAAGGAGGGGAAAGCACAGGCAGGTATAGCCTTCTAAATTTAGGGCCAGGAATTTTCTTGGCAAACTGATTTGGAAAATCTCTGTGCCCTAGTAATGAAATGACAGTAATAAAATGTGTATTTGCAATCACTAGGGCTCAGAGTCTATCCTTATCATGTCAGCTAGCCAGGAACCACTCTGACCCTAACTATACAGTTTTCTCTGACAGAGACCCACACAAACGAAAAGATACGATATTTCTGAGCTCAAACTTTGTGTGAAAGTAAGTTAAATAATTCCTACTCTGCTTCCCTCGTTGCTAATGGGCTTATCCAGTAGCCTGAGGTAGAGAAAACCAGTTTAATGATAATGAAGTATATGGGCTCGTCTGATAGCCACACTACACCAGAGGTTTAGGATAACAGAGGCAAGTGCTTCATTGCAACAGTTTCTTCAGAAAAAGCTCATGGTTTTACATGATGTACAATAAGAGTGCATTAGGAAAAGGGACATCTCTGGTTGTGCTGATGTTCCTGAAAAATGTGTTTTGTGATGCTGGTTTTTCCTTCCCCACATGTCTTGTTTGGTTCTTCAACATTCATAATGCCTTCTGTCTTGATGTAGGTGACCTAACTGGGCTGTTCAGAAAGGTTCCTAACAAGTTACTCGAACAGCCATGCAGTGTGAACAGACACTACATGGCCAAATGTATGCGGACGCCTGCTCGTCGAATATCTCATTCCAAAACATGGGCATTAATATGGAGTTGGTTCCCCCTTTGCTGCTATAACAGCCTCACCTTTTCTGGGAAGGCTTTCCACTAGATGTTGGAACATTGTCCACATACACTATATATACAAAGTATGTGGACACCCCTTCAAATGAGTTACTATTACTATTTCAGCCACACCCGTTGCTGACAGCAGTATAAAATTGAGAACACAGCCATGCAATCTCCATAGACAAACATGACAGTACAATGTCCTTACTGAAGAGCTCAGTGACTTTCAACATGGCACTGTCATAGGATGCCACCTTTCCAACAAGTCAGTTCGTCAAATTTCTGCCCTGCTAGAGCTGCCCCGGTCAACTGTAAGTGCTGTTATTGTGAAGTGTAAACTTCTAGGAGCAACGACGGCTCAGCCAAAAAGTGGTATGCCGCACAAGTTCACAGAACGGGACCGCTGAGAGCTGAAGCATGGGACCAACTCCATATTAATGCCCATGATTTTGGAATGAGATGTTTGACTTTTGGCCATTTAGTCCATTTAGCCTATTGGCCATTTAGCCAACTGTTTGACATTCAATATTAACATGCTTTTGTCCTTTTATTATGTTCAAAGCTGGTCTAACTCACATAATCATGAGCCCTGCTGTTGACTCAAACATGACATTTTCAGCGAGAGGTCTGATAAAAAATACATGACTCCTCATCACATCTCTCTAACGGGCACATCTGTCTGCAAACCTGGATCACGACACGCTTCACAGCCTGCTGACGAGCCCACAGACTGGGATAACACACAGACCAGGATGTGGGCTTGGCTCCATAACCAATCAAATCTCAGCATGGATAAACCCCTCAAAAACTATGATCCACAATGCTGCACCCATTTACTCTACTCCCAAATCATTACACTCACTCACTCATCATAATCCCTTCCCCTTAAAAAGATTACAGGGTAAGTAAATGAAGTACCTAAGATATGTGTTTAAAGCTATTTTAAGCCTCTTAACTTTCTGTCTCTAGCTCAGTTACTGTTCTAATTCATCCAACACAGTACAGGAGGCCTACGTTGGGATTGTCTAAAATGACATATCATATAGTGGACTACTTTTGATCAGAGCCCATGTAACAGTATAGCTTCCGTCCCTCTCCTCGCCCCAACCTGGGCTCGAACCAGGGACCCTCTGCGCACATCAACAACTGACACCCCACGAAGCATCGTTACCCATCACGCCACAAAAGCCGCGGCCCTTGCAGCGCAAGGGGAACAACTACTTAAGGTCGCAGAGCGAGTGACGTCACCAATTGAAACGCTATTAGCGCGCACCACCGCTAACTAACTAGCCATTTCACATTGGTTACACCCACATAGAAAGACATTTCAGAGGTAGCCTAACTTCATGTCACTGGACACAGCAGGACACAGTCAGGTTGGATCAGTCTTCCTGCCTAGAGAGGGCTCAAAGTTGTCATCATCAGTACAGATTCATGTACAATAACTAAACAAACCACATGGGACTGTTATGACTGATGACACCCAATAGGCTCCCTCCATTCCTCCCTCCTATCCCTCGCTCCCATCCAGGTCCCTCCCCCCACTGCCCCCATGTTTAATCTCATCATAACTACAGTACCGTCAGTAATTACAGGATTACACTGTAATGAATGGTGCAGTGCCACCACCACCAGTGGAGTCACTGAGATGGATGGAGGATTACTCTGTTACCCCAGACAGCTTTTTATACCATCTCACTCCAACAAGCTAATAAACACATGGATTTTCTCCCTGCACATAATTAGTGGCAGTATTCCAGTTTTTTGCACGCACGCACACACAGCCGTATAAATTGCCCTAAATCTTCAAAAGCATTAAATAAAGGATGATTTATCGAAATCATAACACTCTGTTATGAAAATGACAGATTATTATTTTTCCGGGACACAGTTTGTAAATTAATTAGAACCAGCTTCTGCTCCGCAGTGTGAAAAATAACACTACATTTACAAGTAAACAAAAAAATAATGGGAAAGCTTATTTCAGCATTGCATTTTGTAATTTGCCATAATAAGAGAGAGGAGAATGTATTAGTTTCAGGTTGTCGTCTACTCCTTCATCGATCAGTGTTGTGTGTGGAGGCAGCAGGCTTCGTAATGATAAAACTGCAGCGTTAGATGGAGATTCCAGATTGCAATGTAATAATGTAGTGTTGATATGCTGGAAGAGTTATTACACATGGAGGATTACAGATAGAAGCAGATGAAGTAGCGTGACTGGACCCAGTAGACCTCATATCCTGCTTTTGATTTAGGAGGGAAGTCTCCACAGACAAAATTAATAAAACAATAAATCACCAGGCTTGAAGAGAAATCAGGATGACTGTCACGTCTGTGTGTAGAGAAGGACCATGGCGCAGCGTGAGTATCGTTCCACATCTTTATTAATATGTGAAACTTAGCCAAAATACAAAAACAATAAAGAATAAACAAAACGTGACTAAAGAGGTGCTACATGCACTAACCCAAAATAATATCCCACAAACAGGTGGGAAAAACAACTACTTAAATATGATCCCCAATTCGAGACAACGATGACCAGTTGGGAATCATTGGGAATCAGTCGGGAATCATACAAAAACCCAAACATAGAAAAAAGAAACTAGAACCCAACATAGAAATAAATAAACTAGATAAACCCCCCAGTCACGCCCTGACCTACTCTACCATAGAAAATAAGAGCTCTCTATGGTCAGGATGTGACAATGACCTTTTGGAAAGATTGATTCGCAGATTGATTAATCCCTGCGCTAATCTTGATTTATTTCAACTACAGTAAAACGTAAAAGAAAAAAAAACTAAATCAATTCAGATCATTACCAGTGAGTGTGTTTATTCTGTTCATTCTCTTCATTCACATCATGGCACAAAGATTTTCTAAAGATGTTGATGGAATTCCATCCCCCAGTTTGAGTATTCTAAATGTCAGGATCCTCTCAAATCCATTCTAATCTTTCTGGAATGTTTTTTTGTTCCATTGAATCAATGACGGATCAACATTCTCGCATAGACAGATTTAAGGATAAAAATAGATAAAGATTTAGCACTATGGATTCTAGTGGGTTCTATAGAACAATAAATGAGATGGACATATGAGTCAGCAGACAGAGGTCAGCAGACAGAGGTCTTTACTGTGTGGCCTGCTGAGGCTACAGCTGGAGCTAGAATCTCATCTTGCTGCAGAGTGGGTCAATCTGGGAACAAAATAAACCAAGGATACAAGCGACAACTCAGACCAGAGGTGGAGGGATGAGACAGAAAACAATGGTGAGAGAAAAAGTTTAGTAGGTGAGTACAACAAAGAGGCTCTGCTGTTGGGGAAATCTGACATATGGGGTTTCCTTGTATGTTGTTTGAATGTCATCATACCTACATAATCACAAGGCGAGGCAAATCCAAATCAGAATCTCCTTTATACATCTACACATTCTCAGAATTTAACTTGAGTAGTTTGACAGTTACGTCATTGGAGTTGCAGTCATTAGTGTAGAGTGAGTAGAGTAAGGTGAGTAGAGTAAGGTGAGTAGAGTAAGGTGAGTAGAGTGAGGTGAGCGCATGCATCCTTGCAGAGCTCCGGTGCTGAGGGATACAGTGGCTTCCCAAAATATTTGACAAAAACAAAAATAAAAGTTATACAATTATTTATCTTTCGTCAGTCTGTATTTTCATAATTTTCCTTCAATTCGCAAGCTGAAATCTCACTAGAGAAATGAACAGAGTGAGGGAAACAGAGCCCTCTGTCTCAGTATGTGTAGTCCATGTATCTGATGCTGTCTGGACCAAAAGAGTATGACATGTTGCCACCGTAGCATTTGATTGATTGGCGCCAGCAAGCGTTTGGCTTCCCTTGATAAATAAAATATTAAAGAATTAGCCAATCAACGTTGAGCTAAGCTCAACTGCGGGTTTTCATGGCGCAGCAAAACGCCCCCCAAGGGAGGCCAGTTTGGATTTGACTTAATGCTAATCAAATCAAATCCAAAGCAACACATCATTGTCAGAAAAACATGTCTGTTTCTGGTCTGCTTGTGTTGATGTCCTGCAGAAGCTAGCTTGCTAAATCAGCCCTTTCCTAAGCCATGACTGGAGATGGGGATTTGGACTTGTGGTTTTGACTTAATTTTCTATATAGTTCAATGATTAAAAGGAGCAATGTTGGTCTAACCAAAAATGTATATACAGTTGAAGTCAGAAGTTTACATATACCTTAGCCAAATACATTTAAACTCAGTTTTTCACAATTCCTGACATTTAATCCTAGTAGAATGATTTATTTCATATTTTATTTATTTTGTCATATTCCCAGTGGGTCAGAAGTTCACATACACTCAATTAGAATATGGTAGCATTGCCTTTAACTTGGGTCAAACGTTTTGGGTAGCCTTCCACAAGCTTCCCACAATAAGTTGGGTGAATTTTGGCCCATTCCTCCTGACAGAGCTGGTGTAACTGAGTCAGGTTTGCAGGCCTCCTTGCTCGCACACATTTTTTCAGTTCTGCCCACAGATTTTCTATGGGATTGAGGTCAGGGCTTTATGATGGCTATTCAAATACCTCGACTTTGTTGTCCTTAAGCCATTATGTCACAACTTTGGAAGTTTGCTTGTGGTCATTGTCCATTTGGAAGACCCATTTGTGATCAAGCTTTAACTTCCTGACTGAGGTCTTGAGATGTTGCTTCAATATATCCACATAATTTTCTTTCCTCATGATGCGCACCAGTCCCTCCTGCAGCAAAGCACCCCCACAACATGATGCTGCCACCTCCGTGCTTCATGGTTGGGATGGTGTTCTTTGGCTTGCAAGCCTCCCCCTTTTTCCTCCAAACATAACCATGGTCATTATGGCCAAACAGTTGTATTTTTGTTTCATCAGACCAGAGGACATTTCTCCAAAAAAGTACGATCTTTGTCCCCATGTGCAGTTGCAAACCATTGTCTGGCTTTTTTATGGCGGTTTTGAAGCAGTGGCTTCTTCCGGTCTTTCAGGTTATGTCAATATAGGACTCGTTTTACTGTGGATATAGATACTTTTGTACCTGTTTCCTCCAGCATCTTCACAAGGTCCTTTGCTGTTGTTCTGGGATTGATTTGCACTTTTCGCACCAATGTACAATCATCTCTAGGAGACAGAATGTGTCTCCTTCCTGAGCGGTTTGACGGCTGCATGGTCCTATGGTGTTTATACTTGCTATTTATACTTACTATTGTTTGTATAGATGAACGTGGTACCTTCAGGCATTTGGAAATTGCTCCCAAGGATGAACCAGACTTATGGAGGTCTACAATTTTTTTTCTGAGGTCTTGGCTGATTTCTTTTGATTTTCCCATGATGTCAAGCAAAAAGGCACTGAGTTTGAAGGTAGGCCTTGAAATACATCCACAGGTACACCTCCAATTGACTCAAATTATGTCAATTAGCCTATCAGAAGCTTCTAAAGCCATGACATCATTTTCTGGAATTTTCCAAGCTGTTTAAAGGCACAGTCAACTTAGTGTACTGTATGTAAACTTCTGACCCACTGGAATTGTGATACAGTAAATGATAAGTGAAATAATCTGTCTGTAAACAATTGTTGGAAAAATGACTTGTCATGCACAAAGTAGATGTCCTAACCGACTTGCCAAAACTATAGTTTGTTAACAAGACATTTGTGGAGTGGTTGAAAAACGAGTTTTAATGACTCCAACCTAAGTGTATGTAAACTTCAGACTTCAACTGCATTGTGCCACTGGCCTGAGACGATTGAAGTTCAGTATGTAGCCTGTATTCTAGTAGGCTCACGATAACTAGCTAACTGACGTAGCTGGCTCGTTGTTGCCCATGCGAGGAAGTCAGGTTAGCAAGCATTTTAGCTAGATAGCCTATGACAACAAAAACTTAAAGCATACATTATATCAGATCCATAGACCGTTTTGCCAACATGAAAGAGAGGAGGATGGAATTGGTGTTCAACTAGTACACAAATAGGGTGAGTAAAAGTAATATTTTTTACTTGCTTGCACATGCTTTTTTTAAACTTGCGCTGTGATGTCAAACCTCAGTCTTTTTAGTATTCCAGCTCCACATCTTTGATACAATATGTCAAGTTAGAAAGTTGGAACAGAAGTTAAAGGGATGATGAATTTTTACTCAGGTTTTTACACCTTTCATACAGGGCTTTCATGACATTGAGTGATCACACACTCACACACACTCATGGGTGGGTGGGATTTAATTTAAGGTGAGAGTATCTCCTCTCACTTTCAATTGTACCTGAAGAAGAATAAGTTCCTTTGAAGATAATGTATTTCTTATGGTTCAACAGACAACAGGCAAGATGGACTTAGTGGTGGAATAACATATCTCGTTAATTCAGTGTTATCTAAGTACTGAAGATCCAAAGCTGTGATTACTGCAGGCTTATTTTACAGATTAATATTGGATAAAATGATCAGCCTGATATTCTTGGTGCTACTATGTTTCTTAGATAAAGCATACTGTCCTGGTGGCATTAAATGTATTATGATGATGACACATGCTAAAACACCTTCAGATAGTTGGAGAAACCATAGAGTTGATGCCTTAAAATAGGGAGTAGACAAGTTCATTAAAAACCTATTTCACTGAAGATGTACAGCTTCAGTTCTCTCACACTTGACTTGCATGGTTTCATACTTCTAACAACCCAGCAAAGACTCATTGAAGTAAAAATAAAGCTGTGTATTTGCAATTATGTGAAATTAGTCCTGTCTGCATTAAGTATGTTGCCGCTGTCAGTGACTTCTCAAATAGCCCCAGTGTGCAAGTCTATTCCCTCAGTGAGCTCAATTGACTTCAATGGGCATTCTTTAATCACTGGCTGGACCTTTGATCAATAAGAACAGAAAGGTTTTTAGAGAGATTATTTGCGTGGCAAGGAATGTGTAATCATTGAGTTGGTCCCCCTGCTTTTATGATGTTCTCCAAGAAGTCAATTTCTCCTTAATCTCAACATGAAAAGCATATTCATATTGTACACAAGAGGACTTTGAGATTGTGCAACAGTTGAAGTCGGAAGTTTACATAAACCTTAGCCAAATACATTTAAACTCAGTTTTTCACAATTCCTGACATTTAATCCTAGTAAACATTCCCTGTCTTGGGTCAGTTAGGATCACCACTTTATTTTAAGAATGTGAAATGTCAGAATAATAGTAGAGAGAATGATTTCTTTCAGCTTTTATTTCTGTCATCACATTCCCAGTGTGACAGAATTTTACATATACTCAATTAGTATTTGGTATCATTGCCATTAAATGGACTAACTTGGGTCAAACGTTTTGGGTAGCCTTCCACAAGCTTCCCACAATTAGTTGGGTGAATTTTGGCCCATTCCTCCTGACAGAGCTGGTGTAACTGAGTCCGGTTTGTAGGCCTCCTTGCTCGCACACGCTTTTTCAGTTCTGCCCACAAATGTTCTATGGTATTGAAGTCAGAGCTTTGTGATGGCCACTTCAATACCTTGACTTTGTTGTCCTTAAGCCATTTTGCCACAACTTTGGAAGTATGCTTGGTGTCATTGTCCATTTGGAAGACCCATTTGCGACCAAGCTTTAACTTCCTGACTGATGTCTTGAGATGTTGCTTCAATATATCCGCATAAATTTCCTGCCTCATGATGCCATCTATTTTGTGAAGCGCACCAGTCCCTCCTGCAGTAATGCACCCCCACAACACGATGCTGCCATCCCCGTGCTTCACGGTTGGGATGGTGTTCTTTGGCTTGCAAGACTCCCCCTTTCTCCTACAAACATAACAATGGTCATTATGGCCAAACAGTTCTATTTTTGTTTCATCAGACCAGAGGACATTTCTCCTAAAAGTACGATCTTTGTCCCCATGTGCAGTTGCAAACTATAGTCTGGCTTTTTTAAGGCGGTTTTGCAGCAGTGGCTTCTTCCTTGCTGAGCGCCCTTTCAGGTTATGTTGATATAGGACTCGTTTTACTGTGGATATAGATACTTTTGTACCTGTTTCCTCCAGCATCTTCACAAGTTCCTTTGCTGTTGTTCTGGGATTGATTTGCACTTTTCGCACCGAAGTACATTAATCTCTAGGAGACAGTATGCGTCTCCTTCCTGAGCGGTATGATGGCGCATTGGTCCCATGGTGTTTATACTTGCGTACAATTGTTTGTACAGATGAACGTGGCACCTTCAGGCATTTGGAAATTGCTCCCAAGGATGAACCAGACTTGTGGAGTTCTAAAAAATGTTTTCTGAGGTCTTGGCTGATTTCTTTTGATTTTCCCATGATGTCAAGCAAAGAGGCACTGAGTTTGAAGGTAGGCCTTGAAATACATCCACAGGTACACCTCCAATTGACTCAAATTATGTCAATTAGCCTATCAGAAGCTTCTAAAGCCATGACATTTTCTGGAATTTTCCAAGCTGTTTAAAGGAGCAGTCAACTTAGTGTATGTTAACTTCTGACCCACTGGAATTGTGATACAGTGAATTATAAGTGAAATAATCTGTCTGTAAACAATTGTTGGAAAAATTACTTGTGTCATGCACAAAGTAGATGTCCTAACCAACTTGCCAAAACTGTAGTTTGTTAACAAGAAATTTGTGGAGTGGTTGAAAAACGAGTTTTAATGACTCCAACCTAGTGTATGTAAACTTCTGACTTCAACTGTATATATACTTTTGTCTAAACATGGCTGACCAGTGTTTCCCAAATGGTGAATGGTCGGTCGAGGATTTAGACCGAAGCTGTGAGATGAATGAACAGTGGACAAAGTGTGGACTGGACTGTTATCTTTGTTACTACTGGAATATAGCAGGTGGAATTCTAATTGACATATATCATCAACTTTGCAAGAGGACGGACATCAATTAGACATCAACACAGTTATCGATTAAAACACAATCTGGAGTACAATCCTGCTGGTTTGTTATTCAGATAAGACCTTGCGAACACAAATGATGCAGGCTTCATAGAATTAGTAAAGTGATGTTATTTGCACCTGGGTCATATTCATTTGGAATCCAAGGTAGCAAGATTTTGACAGCCAAGTTGCCAAACCTAAAACCAAGTTGATTTATTCTACGAAATCTCTCTCTAAACGTGTTGATTAGCATGAAAAAAATTACTTTGCCTGTCAGCGAGAGATGTATATAGAATTCAAATATTAATTCTGAATAATGTCCGGTCCATGATTTATTCAATTGAGTTTCCCTACATTAATTAATTATTAAGATTAACACAGTACATTCGGAAAGTATTCAGACCCTTTTCCACATTTTGTTACGTTACAGTCTTATTCTAAAATGGATACAATTATGATTTTTTTCTCATCAATCTACACACAATACCCCATAATGACAAAGATTTATTAAAATCAAAAAACAGAAATACCTTATTTACATAAATATTCAAACCCTTTGCTAGGAGACTTTAAATTGAGCTCAGGTGCGTACTGTTCCCATTGATCATCCTTGAGACGTTTCTACAACTTGATTGGAGTCCACCTGTGGTAAATTCAATTGATTGGATACGATTTGGAAAGGCACACACCTGTCTATATAAGGTCCCACAGATGACAGTGCATGTCAGAGCAAAAACCAAGCCATGAGGTCGAAGGAATTGTACGTAGAGCTCCGGGACCAGATTGTGTTGTGGCACAGGTCTGGGGAAGGGTACCAACACATTTCTGCAAGATTGCAGGTCCCCAAGAACACAGTGGCCTCCATCATTCTTAAATGGAAGAAGTTTGGAACCACCAACTCTTCCTAAAGCTGACCGCAGAGCGAAGCAAAAGCAGCCAACAATTGCTCAGCATATGTGGAAACTCCTTCAAGACTGTTGGAAATGTATTCCAGGTGAAGCTGGTTGAGAGAATTCCAAGAGTGTGCAAAGTTGTCATCAAGGCATAGGGTGACTACTTTGAAGAATATTTGGGGTTTTGGAATTTTTGGTTTCTACATTATTCCATATGTTATTTCATAGTTTTGATGTCTTCACTATTATTCTACAATGTAGAAAACAGCAAAAAAGTGTCCAAACTTTTGACTGGTACTGTGTCACAAGCAGTGGCGTGTATTCATGGATGCCAAGGGACACCAGGCTTTCCCCAAAAAATGTACTAATAAAAAAATAAAAGACATAAAATAATTGATCTTTCGTCTCTCTGTGTTTCATAAATGTCCTTCCATTTGCAAAATCCTGAATATATCTCACTAGAGAAAGCATCTGAGCAAGCGAACCAGTGCCCCTCTGTCTCTGTATGTGGCCTCCCTTGATAAAAAAATATCAAATAATAGGCAATCAGTGTTGGGCTAAACTGAGTGAGCTCAACTGTGAATGGTCCTGGCGCACCAAAAAAAAGTGTGAAGGGAAGCCAGTTTGGATTTGGCTTCACAACAATCACATCACCTCAAAATGTAATTGTTGCATCTTGTTGTGGCTAGCTAGCTAAAATTGGCCCTTTCCTAAATTATCCATGGATAATAGATAGAGATTTGGACTTGCGATTTTACTTAATTCTCAGTACTGGCCAATGATTTTAACGGTGATTCTGATCAAACCATCAATTCATACATTGTGCCCCTGAGCTGAGAGGATGGAAGTTCAATATGTAAGTAGGCTAATGTTAACTAGCTGGCTCATCATTGCCCATGAATGGAAGTTAGGCTAGCGAGCAAGCATTTTAGCCAGGTAGCCTAGGACAATAAAAACCAAAATCGTGTGCTGTATGATAGTGTCAGAGACCGTTTCGTCAACATGAAAGGGAGGATGACATTGGCGTTTCTCTACAAGTAGGGTTTTTTCTATTTGCATGAACGCATGCACGCACACACACACACACATAGAAATCAGAACCATGGGCAGCCACATCATATGTAGCTTAAGTTGATTGGACACATTTTTGGGGGGGGTATCTTTCAGTTGTCACTGTATTAGACTAAGCAGAGGTGATTTGATAATGTTGAAGTTGAAATAGTGATGGAATAGTGGAGGCAGCTCCTGTTTTCTTTGCGACTTGTGGTAACTCTCCGTGGTTCTAAATCAATAGTTGTTTAGTGGTCCGAAAATGTCAGAAACATTACCTTGCTTGACCATGCTGTAGGTCATGTAACTGTGTTACTGTAATATGCTTTGTGGACTTCACCGGACAGAGGTTGCTGTCCGGTTTTGTGATGAAACAAAGGTGTGGTAGAATTTATTCTGCCACTGTGTCTTCGTATTGTCTTGGCCTTAGGCCTATGTATGATGGTGGCAAGGTATATATGAAGGCTGCTGAGCTTTCAGAGGTACCTCCACTCGTCACGGTTCTTTCACGGCATCCCAGCCTCCAACCCTCTAGGCTACATCCTTGACGATGACTTCACAGGTCAAGCCAAGTTAATGCTGCAGAAGGTTGGAAACTGGAACTTTGATATTTTCCTGTTTGACAGACTTACGAACGGGAACAGCCTCGTCAACCTGACCTTTCACTTATTCAACACGTATGGGTTAATTGAGCTCTTCCAGTTGGACATGGTTAAACTTAGGAGATTTTTAGTCATGATTCAAGAGGACTACCACTGCCAGAACCCCTACCACAATGCAGTCCACGCTGCAGATGTGACTCAGGCCATGTATTGCTACTTGCAGGAGCCCAAGCTTGCTGAGACGCTGACCTCCTGTGATATCCTGCTGGGTCTGCTTGCTGCTGCCACCCATGATCTGGACCATCCAGGTGTCAACCAGCCTTTCCTCATCAAAACGGACCATTACCTTGCAGCACTGTACAAGAATAGCTCAGTTTTGGAGAATCACCACTGGAAGTCTGCGGTGGGCCTGCTCCGTGAATCAGACCTGCTGTCCCACCTCCCCACTGAAGACAGATTGAACATGGAGGAGAGGCTTGGATCCCTGATTCTGGCTACGGACATCAGCAGGCAGAATGACTATCTTTCAGAGTTCAGGACACACTTGGACAAGGGAGAGCTCTGCCTCACTAACGGAGGACATCGACACTTTATCCTTCAGATGGCTCTGAAGTGTGCGGACATCTGCAACCCCTGCCGCCCGTGGAAACTCAGCAAACAGTGGAGCGAGAAAGTGACGGAGGAGTTCTTCCACCAAGGTGACATTGAGCGGAAACATAATCTTGAAGTAACCCCACTCTGTGACAGGCAATCCAACTCGGTTGCCAATATACAGATTGGCTTCATGGCGTACGTGGTAGAGCCTCTCTTTGTGGAATGGTCACGCTTCTCTGACACACAGCTGTCCATGACCATGATGAGCCACCTGAGCCTGAACAAGCAAGGCTGGAAGGAGGGGAAGGACAAGCAGGAGGCTAGCTCTAGTAGGGTCTCAGAGGAACAGAGGACTCCTGCCACCAAAGACTCAAACTCCAAAGTATTACCTCAGGGAAGCAAAGGGTCATGACATGCCAAGCATGACTGGCGCCCACGGTGAGGTGAGAAAGAGTGAAATTTGTAAGTCGCTCTGGATAAGAGCGTCTGCTAAATGACTTAAATGTAAATATAAATGTATATGAACTAACAGATTATAGAGCAAACCATGCAATTATTACAACACAGGTTGTAATATGGCATTTTTGGGGGGCTTGGCTTCCCCAGTGATTTTACCCACACACAGCTACTGGTCACAAAAGTGTTTTTGTTCAGTTGTTGCTTGCCTGTTGCACGATTATAATTGATTTAATTGGTTTATCTTACACTTTTCATGGTTCTAGTTTAATGTAAGTTTAATAGTTTAATGTAAGGGTAAAAGTGGAAAGAAGGTTTGGGTGCAGACAATTATTCCTCTTTTGTTTTATGTAATTAGTCAGGTTCCCTGTGAAATTACATACAAATGCCTACTCCATGGTGACATCACATTGACATGACAACAAACCTACATATAAGTTGCCTCACAACAAAAGAAAAGGCCCTGCTGTGTTGTCTTGTGTTTTGCATTTGATCAAAGTACTGTATGTGCCGTATACCTATAACTCTCACAGAGAGAACACAGACCCAGATTGGATTCATTTGATTACAGAGTTATACTCTTCTGCATGCACACATGGGAACATCTGCGTTCCCATTAAATCACAATCACATATATTACGTTACTTCTCCTTTGATATGCTCGGTGTGCCACTGTCCCTCGGGACCATATGTATGTTCTCATTCCGGAGGGTATTGGCATTAATGGTGTTATAACACCCCACATTGCTATCCTCGGCTGAAGGGAATCAAATCAAATGTCAAATCAAATCAAATGTTATTTGTCACATGCTTTGTAAACAATAGGTGTAGACTAACAGTGAAATCCTTGCTTATGGGTCATTTTTCAACAATGCAGCGTTAAAGATGATAACAAAAATCTATATATAAACACAGTGAATAATGAATAAAGTACCAGTATCGAGTCGATGTGCAGGGGTATGAGGTAATTGAGGTAGCTTTGTACATATCGGTAGGGGTAAAGTGACTAGGCAAGAGGATCGAAAATGGATAGTAGCAGCAGCGTATGTGGTGAGTGTTAATGTGTGTGTGTGTGTGTGTGTGTGTGTGTGTGTGTGTGTGTGTGTGTGTGTGTGTGTGTGTGTGTGTGTGTGTGTGTGTGTGTGTGTGTGTGTGTGTGCGTGTGTGTGTGTGAGTGTGCTTGTGTGTGTGCTTGTGTGTGTGGTGTCAGTATGCATGTGTGCACTTGTAATGTGTATGTGGGCGTATGTAGTGTGTGTGTGTTGGGGTTTCAGTGTAAGTATGTGTGAGTGTGTGGGTAGAGTCCAGTTTGTGTGCATAGAGTCAGTGTAGGGGAGGTAGTGCAAAAAAACTGTATGTGTTAGGGTGTCAGTACAAAAAAAAGGGTCTTGTTTAGAAGTCTTATGGCTTGGTGGTAGAAGCTGTTCAGGGTCCTGTTGGTTCCAGACTTGGTGCACTGGCACTGCTTGCCGAACGGTAGCAGAGCGAACAGTCTATGGCTTGGGTGTCTGGAGTCTATGACAATTTTATGGGCTTTTTCCTGACACTACCTGGAGGTCCTGGATGGCAGAGATCTCGGCCCCAGTAACGTACTGGGCCATAGTTATCACCCTCTGGAGAGCCTTGCGGTTGGGTGCCATGCAGTTGCTGTACCAAGCGGTGATGCAGCCAGTCAAGATGCTCTCGATGGTGCAGCTGTATAACGTTTTGAGGATCTGAGGGCTCATGCCAAATCTTTTCAGCCTCCTGAGGGGGAAGAGGTGCTGTCATGCCCTCTTCACAACTCTGTGGGTGTGTGTGGACCGTGTTAACCTTTTCCTGCAGTGGGGTAAATCAGGGTCACAGAGTGTTTCTTGGTAGTCTTAAACACATTTACTTTAAAACAGAAGTATACACCTCACACATATGGGTATGGTCCTAATAAAAGAAGACACCTGTACCATGTCAGATGTAGAGTTTGCATCCCAACCCAATATTACACTTTATACACATCATAGAATGCTTAAATATAACAAAAGAAACATAGAAACACTGGATTTTCGGCATTTTAAACACAATTATGTTAATGAATTATGAAATTATGAAAAATATGAATAACATTCCACTCATGATCCCAAGAACTTGATGCTATGTTGATGGTCAGCGTGGAAAATGTGTTGTTGCCTACCCTCACCGCCTGGGGGCGGCCGTCAGGAAGTCCAGGATCCAGTTGCAGAGGGAGGTGTTCAGTTCCAAGGTCCTGAGCTTGGTGATGTGCTTGGAGGGGACTATGGTGTTGAATGCTGAGCTGTAGTCAATGAACAGCCTTTTTACATAGGTAATCCTTTTGTCCAAGTGGGTGATGGTAGTGTGGGGTGCAATAGAGATTGTGTCGTCTGTGGATCTGTTGTGGTGGTATGCAAATTGGAGTGGGTCCAGGGTATCTGGGATGATGGTGTTGATGTGCGCCATGACCAGCCTTTCAAAGCATTTCATAACTAAAGATATGAGTGCTACTGGGCGCTAGCCATTTAGGTAGGTTACATTGGCGTTCTTGGGCACGGTGGTCTGCTTGAAACAAGTTGGTATTACAGATCGGATCAGGGATAGGTTGAACATGTTAGTGAAGACACTTGCCAGCTGGACAGAGCATGCTCTGAGTATACATCCTGGTATCCCGTCTGGCCCCGCAGCCTTGCGAATGTTAACCTGTTTAAAGGTCTTGCTCACATGAGGATATGAGAGCGACATCATACAGTTGTCCGGAACATCTGGTGCTCTCATGCATGGTTCAGTGTTGCTTGCCTCGAAGTGAACATAGCTAGTTTGGTAGGCTCGCGTCGCTGGGCAGCTCGTGGCTGGGTTTCCCTTTATAATCCATGATAGTTTGCAAGCCCTGCCACAGCCTTAGAGCGTCAGAGCTGGCATAGTAGGATTCAATCTTTGTCCTGTATTGACACTTTGCCTATTTGATAGCTCGTCAGAGGTCGTAGCGGGATTTCTTATAAGCGTCCGGATTAGTGTCCTTCACCTTGACAGCAGAAGCTCTAACTTTTAGCTCAGTGCGGATGTTGCCTGTAATCCATGGCTTCTGTTTGGGGTATGTACGTACGGTCACTGTAGGGACGACGTTGTCGATTCACTTATTAAAAGATCCAGTGGCTGATGTGGTAAACTCCTCAATGTTATCGGATGAATCCCGGGAACATATTCCAGTCTGTGCTAGCGAAACAGTCCTGTAGCGTAGCATCTGCTTCATCAGACCACTTCCGTATTGAATATATCACTGGTACTTCCTGTTTGAGTTTTTGCTTGTAAGCCGGAAGCAGGAGTATAGAGTTATGGTCTGATTTGCCAAAGGGAGGGCGAGAAAGAGCCTTGTCATTTCTGTGTGTTGAGTAAAAGTGATCCAGAGTTTGTCCCCTCTAGTTGCGCAGGTGAAAATGCTGGTAAAAATGAGGGAAAACAGATTTCACTTTCCTTGCATTAAAATCACCGGAGATATTATGTACCAAAAAAGTTAAGATCAGCGTAAAATAATAGCCCGTAAGATGGCTACTATCCACTGCAGAGTGGTATTCTTTTCATGAATATCAGATGATGGTGTGTGTGTGTGTGTGGACGTGTTTGTGTGTGGATGTGTTTAACTATACTTGTGGGGACCAGAAGTATAGTTAAAACAAACAACAATTTAACAAACTCGGGACATTTTGTTGGTCCCCAAAAGGTCAAATGCTATTTCTAAGGTTAGGAGCTAGGGTTAGTTTTAGGATTAGGAGATTAGGCTAGGTTTTCGTGTTAGAGTTAAGGTTAGGTTTTTGGGTTAAGGTTAGGGTTCAGGTTAGGGTAAGGGTACAGGTTAGGGTTAAGGGTTAAGGAAAATAGGATTTTAAATGGGACTGAATTGCACGTCCCTACAAGGTTAGCTGTGCAAGACAGTGTGTGTGTGTGTGTGTGTGTGTGTGTGTGTGTGTGTGTGTGTGTCAGTCACCAGAGCTCAACCCAATTAAACACTTATGTTAGATTCTGGAGCGGCACCTGAGACAGCATTATCCATTACCTTCAACAAAACACCAAATGATGAAATGTCTTGTGGAAGAATGGTGTTGCATCCCTCCAATAGAGTTTCAGACAGTGGTAGAATCTATGCCATCACTTTTCTTTAATTTTGGCAGTTACCTGTAACTTCTTTGTTGGTAACAGTATCTAAAGACATGATAACATATTAATATACTATTCAAGAACATGCATTGTTTATTCCTCTGTCTTTGGGATGGAAATAAAGTATCTAAGAAAAAGTCCCTTGTTATCCCACTACAATACATAGGGATAATTTACATTTACATTTTAGTCATTTAGCAGACGCTCTTATCCAGAGCGACTTACAGTAGTGAGTGCATACATTTCATACATTTTTTTCTCCGTACTGAAAGATGTACAGGCTGACATTCAGACAGCCATTTGTAAAGCCCATCATAATCAATGATGCATTTTATTCGCTCTACATTCACATATCATCTTTATAGTCCCATAGATCACACCCTTGCTCTGTACTGTAGGTCTTTGTGTGAGTATTGAGTGTACAAAACATTAAGAACACCTTCCTAATATTGAGTTGCACACCCCTTTTTTCCCTCAGAACAGCCTCAATTTGTCAGGGCATGGACTCTACAAGATGTCGAAAGCGTTCCACAGGGAGGCTGGCCCATGTTGACTCCATAGCTTTCCACAGTTGTGTCAAGTTGGCTGGATGTCCATTGGGTGGTGGACCATTCTTGATCCACATGAGAAACTGTTGAGCATGAAAAACCAGCAGTGTTGCAGTTCTTGACACAAACTGGTGCCCAGGCACCTACTACCATACCCTGTTCAAAGGGACTTTTGTCTTGCCCATTCACCTTCTGAATCGCACACACACACAATCCATGTCTCAATTGTCTCAAGGCTTAAAATCCTTCTTTAACCTGTCTCCTCCCCTTCATCTACACTGACTAAAGCTGAATTAACAAGTGACATCAATAAGGGATCATATCTTTCTCCTGGATTCACCTGGTCAGTCTATGTCATGGAAAGATCTGGTGTTCTTAATGTTTTGTACACTCAGTGTAGTTTATTAATGGCATCTGTAATGTTTTGTTATGACTGAGAGAATTCTGAATCCACAATTAGTCAGTATAAACACCTGTAGGCCTAACCCTATCTACAGCCACACAACCTAACCCTAACCCAAGCCTCAGCCATAACACAAACCCTAACCCTAACTAACCATAACCCTAACCCTAGCATAGGAAATTCCACTCCATGTAGGACATTTCGCCCACCTCACATGACTAACTTTCCCACTAACCAATCTCCATCCACTCCCGAGGTGGGACTTCTACCACACCCTTTCCACCTTAAATAGACTCACTGGTTGTTAATCAGTGTGGCCGCCTGACAAACTCCCCCCAAAATTAACCTAGCTTCATATCCACATCCCGGTTCAACCCTTACCCTCAGCCACTACTCTAACCCTAAACCTAACCATTACCATTACGCTAAGTTAAGCAAGGACACATGGAAATTGCTGAAGGTAGTCTTATCATTGCCTCCCCTATGCAGGAATATACAGAAGCCAATTGGAACTGTCCACAGTGCTGAAACAGGATAGAATATGCAAAATAACACTTTGGTCTGTTTTCTGTGGAAATTAAGCTGCCCTGTAAGCAGGGTTGTCCAAACTCACAGTTCTCTAAAGAATTAGAAGCGTTTATAATTAGGTGCACAGTTGACGTGAGTAGGCAGAATTGACTAGACTTGTCAGAACTTGAGTTGGGAAAGGTAGGAAATCTTTAAACATGAATTCACCTTCCACTTCTGAGGAGCAGAGTAGAGCAGAGCTGGAGAGGAGAGAGAATGTACACACGTCCAATAAATGCATTACCTTATTTTACATCTGCTGTCCAATGAGATTCATGAATATTCGAAAGGTTGGACAGATAGAAAAACAACATTATGCATTCTGCAGTAATGCATACTTCACATAATGGTGGTGTGGGAGAGTGAATACATCAAGCAAGCTAAAAAAAAAAAAGATTGTTTTGTATCAATAAATAACGATTCTTGAATGATATTCAACCTGTAATTAGTGTAGGCCTACATCAATATTGCTTTCTGTAGATCTATATAAGGCCGAGTTTGAAGTTGAAATGACTAGAAAACTCATAGTAATACAAAACAACTACAACTAGGGCTTGGAGTTCTTTCTGGTTTGTCTACTGGTCTGGGAAAAGTCATAGCATTAGATACACTAAAGTATGTGGACACCCCTTAACATTATTTCAGCCACACCCGTTGCTGGCCGGTGTATAAAATCGAGCACACAGCCAGGCAATCTCCACAGACAAACACTGGCACTAGAATGGCACGTACTGAAGAGCTCAGTGACTTTCACCGTCATAGGATTCCACCTTTCCAACAAGTCAGTTCGTAACATTTCTGCCCTGCTAGATCTTACCCGGTCATCTGTAAGTGCTGTTATTGTGAAGTGGAAACGTCTAGGAGCAACAATGGCTCAGCCGCGAAGTGGTAGGCCACACAAGCTCACAGAACGGCACCGCTGAGTGCTGAAGCGCGTAGTGCGTACAAAACGTCTGTCCTCGGTTGCAACACTCACTACCAAGTTCCAAATTGCCTCTCGAAGCAACGCTGTTCGTCTAGAGCTTCATGAAATGGGTTTCCATGGCCAAGCAGCCGCATACAAGCCTAAGATGTCCTCGATTCGTCCACTGGAGTGGTGTAAAGCTCACCGCCATTGGACTCTGGAGTGATGAATCACGCCTCACCATCTGGCAGTCCGACGGACGAATCTGGGTTTGACGAATGCCAATGCATAGTGCCAACTGTAAAGTTTGGTGGAGGAGGAATAATGGTCTGGGGCTAGGCCCCATAGTTCCAGTGAAGGGAAATCTTAACGCTACAGCATACAATGATATTCTAGATTCTTTTTTATTTCCAACTTTGTGGCAACAGTTTGGGGAAGGTCCTTTCCTGTTTCAGCATAACAATGCCCATGTGCACTAAGCGAGGTCCATACAGAAATGGTTTGTCGAGATTGGTGTGGAAGAACTTGACTGGCCTGCACAGTGTCCTGACCTCAACCCCATCGGAAACCTTTGGAATGAATTGGAACGCATATTGGGAGCCAGGCCTAATCGCCCAACGTCAGTGTTATAGCACCAAAGGGGGGACCAACTCCATATTAATGGCCATGATTTTGGAATAAGATGTTCAACGAGCACGTGTCCATACTTTTGGCCATGTAGTGTATAACCTTATATTCGAGTTTTCCACTCAGCACCTCCATGACACAAAAAGGGCAGAAGCTATTTCCATATTTATTGAAGTGTGGCTGTGATGAACAAATCAAAGCCCCAGCTAATGGCCTTTGCACATTCCTTAATAAATCTCCTCTTTAATGTGCATCATTAAGTACTCGCCTGTGTGTGGCTGCTCAAAAGGCCTAGAGTGCTTTGTTTTCATTTGCTAAAACATTCCTCTCTCTTTTTCTCTGCCTGTTGTTGTTGTGTTGCTGTTCTCTTCTGTCTTGTTGCTTGCTTCTTGCTTATTCTACCATCGCCACGACGACTGGGTCACAATCACTGCTAGTTGCCATGATTAAATACGATGTGTAATCAGCCAATTAAGATATACTGGTGTCCAATTAGTGATGTAAAATCACATGTTGCATCAAATTCTGTCAGACAGAGGAGGAGGTTGAGGGTACTGGTCCCTTTGATTTCAAGACCGCCCCTGACATCAGCTCAAACATGTTACTAGCATCCCACTAGTCGGAAACACTTTATTTACTTATCACTCAGACTGACGATCCTCTCTAGCCAGCTCATCCAGATAAATGTGAGGAATTATGTAATTTGTTTAATGGAATGTTTCATGTAATACAGCATTAACAAACTATGTAACCCTAGAGACAGCACTAAATAAATTAAAATGGTCATTTGCCAAGCTGTATGCATATTAATTGTCACATCTGATCTTTTCTGAGTGTGCTCTCCATGGTTAATATGCCAGGATATCTGCACAGCCACTGGGACAGGAATGCTTCGAATATGAATTTGCATTTGCTTTCTGAGAGAATTGTAAAGTTTCAGGAGCTGGGAGATGGAGTGTGAATGTGAGGAGAGCCTTGCTGGCTGCACGAGATGGGAGCATTGTAGCGCGTGTGAAATGGGAAGCTAGGTAGCTGGACTGGGTATTGTTCAGGTAGGAGAATGGATCGCTGAATGGTGTTCACACAGGCAGGCCTAGGGTTCACACAGGCACAGCTTCCTCTCTCTCCTCTCCCTGGGTGAGACTACACACACACATAGAACAGCACCACATCTCACACCACCTTCTCACAAATAGCACATTTCAAGACACGAAAAGGGAGCTAAACTAGAAAATTCATGGAGAATGGATGCTCAGCAAGGAGAATCTAATCATTTTCATTCTAACAAGGCTCTAAACATGGCTGGCTGCTGGCAGGGGAGAAAATGCGGAGCCGAGGTACCTTCCAAAATGTTATACAACACAGCAAGCAACATTTGCAAGTTGATTTATGAATCATTTAAAATATGGCAGAAGTATTGAAATGCGTCATGCAAACTCCTGGAAAGCATTTATTCAGAAATATACTGCTCAAAAAAATAAAGGGAACACTTAAACAACACATCCTAGATCTGAATGAAATAAATAATCTTATTAAATACTTTTTTCTTTACATAGTTGAATGTGCTGACAACAAAATCACACAAAAATAATCAATGGAAATCCAATTTATCAACCCATGGAGGTCTGGATTTGGAGTCACACACAAAATTAAAGTGGAAAACCACACTACAGGCTGATCCAACTTTGATGTAATGTCCTTAAAACAAGTCAAAATGAGGCTGAGTAGTGTGTGTGGCCTCCACGTGCCTGTATGACCTCCCTACAACGCCTGGGCATGCTCCTGATGAGGTGGCGGATGGTCTCCTGAGGGATCTCCTCCCAGACCTGGACTAAAGCATCCGCCAACTCCTGGACAGTCTGTGGTGCAACGTGGCATTGGTGGATGGAGCGAGACATGACCCACCGCCAAACCGGTCATGCTGGAGGATGTTGCAGGCAGCAGAACGTTCTCCACGGCGTCTCCAGACTCTATTACGTCTGTCACGTGCTCAGTGTGAACCTGCTTTCATCTGTGAAGAGCACAGGGCGCCAGTGGCGAATTTGCCAATCTTGGTGTTCTCTGGCAAATGCCAAACGTCCTGCACGGTGTTGGACTGTAAGCACAACCCTCACCTGTGGACGTCGGGCCCTCATACCACCCTCATGGAGTCTGTTTCTGACCATTTGAGCAGACACATGCACATTTGTGGCCTGCTGGAGGTCATTTTGCAGGGCTCTGGCAGTGCTTCTCCTGCTCCTCCTTGCACAAAGGCGGAGGTAGCGGTCCTGCTGCTGGGTTGTTGCTCTCCTACGGCCTCCTCCACATCTCCTGATGTACTGGCCTGTCTCCTGGTAGCGCCTCCATGCTCTGGACACTACGCTGACAGACACAGCAAACCTTCTTGCCACAGCTCGCATTGATGTGCCATCCTGGATGAGCTGCACTACCTGAGCCACTTGTGTGGGTTGTAGACTCCGTCTCATGCTACCACTAGAGTGAAAGCGCCGCCAGCATTCAAAAGTGACCAAAACATCAGCCAGGAAGCATAGGAACTGAGAAGTGGTCTGTGGTCCCCACCTGCAGAACCACTCCTTTATTGGGGGTGTCTTGCTAATTGCCTATAATTTCCACCTGTTGTCTATTCCATTTGCACAACAGCATTTGAAATTTATTGTCAATCAGTGTTGCTTCCTAAGTGGACAGTTTGATTTCACAGAAGTGGGATTGACTTGGAGTTACATTGTGTTGTTTAAGTGTTCCCTTTATTTTTTTGAGCAGTGTATATTGGATCCAGTTGTTCAGATCTCCACGGTAATACTTTGAAGGAGGGAGTGGAGGAGAACAGAGGGATTTGAACAGAGGTTATGAGACAAAGCGAGAGGACAGAAGAGGAGAGGACATACAAGGATAGATTATAAAACACGAGTGAAGTTAGAGGAGAGGAGATGAGAGAAGAGAAGAGAAGAGAAGAGAAGAGAAGAGAAGAGAAGAGAAGAGAAGAGAAGAGAAGAGAAGAGAAGAGGAGAGGAGAGGAGAGAAGAGGGTCCTTCGGGGTATACTTGACATGGCTGCATGCCTCATTGCCTCCTCCACACCGCCTTTGCCTCCCAGCTTCTCCTCACCGTCTCCTCTCCCCGCTTCCCCTTTCACCTACTCCCCACTCACAAACTCTCTTTCATCTTGTCCTCTTTTCAATTCCCCCCCATGTATTCCCAGCCTCGTCGCCTCGTCGCCTCCCTGCTCCTTCCTTCCCTTCCTCCTCAGTGCCTCCCTCTAATCGTGTTCTCTCGCTGCCTCCCTCCTTTCTTTGGGTGGCTGTGCGACTGAGGCAATGCTATGTGGCTGTGTGGCTAAGGCGGTGGTGCGATGCCAGGTCGGCTGTTCTGCTCCATTTGGCACGTCTGTTGGGGCTGGCATGTCTCAATGACACCCAGCAGCGCTAACGTTCTTCTGCTCCCCTGCACCACAGTCACCCCAGCACCACAATCTCCACAGCACCACCACAATTAATAGAGAGACCCAGACCAATCCAAAAGAGTCCCCTGCTCATCCTTCCATACACACAGAACCTCAGGCTACCTCTGTGTCTGTAATAAACCGTTTAACTTAGCTTTGAACTGACTGTATGCAACTGGGTGCTCAGAATCCAGGTGTATACAAATTCTATTTTTTTACAACAAGATGGTTGCACAACAGTGATCTTGGTGTTTTGGGACAACAGAGGTAAAATGGCTAGAGGGGCAGTCCATGAAATGATCTGCCCTGGGACATCATGGGGTGACATTGGAGAAGGCTGGCAGGGAAGGCACAGCGTAGTGGAGGAGAGAGGAGAGGAGGAGGATAAAGTGGGAGTGCTGGATAACTGGCAGAGAGACAGAGTGTGTTTAGTGATTGACAGAAACAGACAAGACTATCTGTGTAGGGGAGGTTTTCCTCTGAGCTCTGATCTATAGTGCAGTGATTTATTGACAGATAGACGGGCAGTATCATCAACCAGACATACAGGAGATGTATGACAATCACTGGGAGATACAGAGAGATGGGGAAGGGGAGGAAGAAAGAAAGAAAGAAAGAAAGAAAGAAAGAAAGAAAGAAAGAAAGAAAGAAAGAAAGAAAGAAAGAAAGAAAGAAAGAAAGAAAGAAAGAGAGGCAGACAGAGATTGAGAGACAAACGGAAAGTAATCAAGAGGAAAAGAAGAGTGAGGAAGTTTGAGAGAAAGGAAGAGAGAGGTGTAGTAGATCTTAATACTCAAAACATTTTCAAAAATGACTCCCATATCTGACTGAAGTCCTCAGATGAATAAGGACAATCTCTTACAGGATGTAGAATGAGTTGATTACAGGAAAGAGGTACAGTACAGTTGGAGAAATGGAGAGTGATGTTTTTCAACTGCATCAGGGTAGTGAGGACCTCTGTCCTTAGAAACCAGTTATTCCCACAGTCTGCAAGTCAGCTCTACACAGCTCTGATGAATTACCACGCAATATTAGGAAATATAGAGTGTATCAGCTGAGAAAGGAGGGGGAGAGAGAGAGAGCGAGAAGGAAGGGGGGAGTAGAAAGGAGGAGAAACTTGTGAACGGTATCTGTTCTGATCACTGCCCTCCTCGTTATTTCAGTTACTGTTACTAACTAAACTGTAATGACTGGTAATATGAGAGTTGTGCTATTCTCCCCCAAAATTACACTGCTGCTTATCATGTAAGCCAACATGCCAGGAGAGAAGCCAGGGAACTACAGTATCTCCAAGTTGTCAACCAGCCATTAGCAGTCTTTTCTACAGCTGCTGTCCTGGACAACGGTCTTTGGCTAGCCAAGCTAGTTCTTTTGTGATCTACTGTGGCTCAATCTCAAATAATATACTATTCCCTCCCTATAAAGTGCACTTTTGGCAAAAGGGTCATTATAGTTTTGGTTAGAAGTAGTACACAATGTAAGGAATAGGGGTTGATATTGGCCCTGTGTTAAAGTCATCTTATACCATGGCATTGTTAAATACTTGTTTCTGATTGGTTTGAAGGGCAATCTAGAACGTGCATTATTTCCCAAAAACGCAGGGTATATTTGCACGGTAGAATTCAATGGCTATAGTTCATTCTTATATCTTCTATGTTTAAACTGCTTTTGACAGCAAAAGTCGATTTGAAGACATTAATGGCATTGCTGAATTCGATTTTCATAATGTCAAGCTAGGACTGTTGGTTTGGTTAGCTAAACAAGCAAATCTGTTTGTTTGGTTACCACAGAAACTACTGTAGCTATCTAATAAACCTGCTAGCTACTTCAGTGGATGTTGAACAGATTTCAAGCAGCTAGTGTGCTAAATTATAGCCATTGTATAAAATGGACTATATACAGAGGCTCTATGCCGTGGAAGGTCAGTTCCACTCCGCTAGCGCGTTATGGAACACACCTTCCACGTCGTTCATTATTTTCAATAATGCATACCCCCCTCATTGATTAATCCTTACATAACCATTACCTACAGCACGGGCTTTGCAGGCAACAAGTAGTGCTGGACATTCTGGTTGCTGTGGCAACTGCTATATCAAAAGTTGCAGTGATTCAGTTTGGTGAGGACTATCAAATTAATGTTTTGAAAAGCACACGTGAAATACAATTGTGTAGTAATATTGGAGCAAATATTGGTTCTCTCAGGCTCTAAAAAGTCATTAATACTTTGATTTGATTTATCTCTGTGTTGCTCGCAGTGTATAAAAGCATAAACTTTTATTTCTGGTATGCATGGCTGGAGTGAGAGTTAGCACTTTGTATGTAGCCCCATACATCCCACGCAGTCAACAACATGCAGCAACAAATGTATTCTACAATAGATGATCAGATTCAACCCCTTTAAACCACCTCGTGCCCACGAAAACACACCCCATGTTCATCTCCTGTCAAATTGTCACGATTTCACGTGACATTTATACATGTGTTTTTGGAACAATTCACATGTGATGATGTGGACTTTCACATGTGAAATCATGTGAAACCATGCGTTTTTGGAACACTTCAAGTGATATTTCACATGAACTTTAACTGGCGATGCCCTGCAAACAAAAACGAGTAGTTATGATACACACATAGTGGTTTTAACATACAATGTTTTCAACTTACATATTTGACCACATTGTGTAGCCTATATTTATTTGAACAGTAATTGTTAGTCAACATGTCCTTACCTGTGATTTGAACTCTTGATTTACTGGATTTTGATCATCCTGCTATACCATCATGTCTGTGTCAATAACTGATTTCACCTGTGTTCCTACACTTTGGACTTCAAAGTACAGCTTAGCTTTGTTGAAAATATACGAAAGAAAAACTATTATATTTTATCATAGTGATTCAGGTGTAACATTAAATCAAAATAATATACCTCACCAATATTAGACAACTATACAGAAAACCCTCAAATTGCTGAAATAATAAATGTGATCAATGGTGAGAAAATAGTCAGAATATCTGATAACTAAAATAGCAGTGCAGATGACACGCTTTTGCTAAGAGCAGAGATCTATTATAGGTATTGAATGTGTATGAGAATACTACAGACTTTGTGGCGCAGCAGAAAGGTCAGCGTACCTCAAATCCAGAGGTTCTGAGTTAAAATCCCAGGTGTGGTCATACTTTAGCTGAACAGCAATAACACAAGAAATTGTACATGTGAAAAACATTTGAAGTTTCAAAAACATGTTTTCACATATGAAATGTCACATGAAGTGGTCTAAAATCATGTTTTCACATGTGAAATTTCATGTGAAGTAATCCAAAAACACATGCTCACATGATTTTCGGGCGGCAGGTAGCCTAGTGGTTAGAGCATTGGGCCAGTAACAAAAAGGTTGCTGGAGCAAATCCCTGAGCTGACAAGGTAAAAATCTGTTGTTCTACCCCGGAACAAGGCAGTTAACCCACTGTTCCTAGGCCAGCATAATAAATAACAATTTGTTCTTAACTGCCTTGCCTAGTTAAACATGTCACATGTGAAGTATTGTAAAAACATATTTTCAGATGAAGTGTTCCAAAAACACTTTTGACATCATTTCACATGTGAAATGTCAGATATAGTGTTCCAAAAACACTTTTGACATAATTTCACATGTGAAATTTCACACGTGAAGTGTTCCAAAAATGAATTTCACATGTGAAATCGGGTGGTTCAACATGTAATAACATAAAACTACACTGTTCGCCATTGCTGTTGATTTTGTGGAAATGTTAGTAATTTTAAGGTACATTTCTACAGTAATAGGATACTGTATTAGTGTTTTGCTATACATTGTTTTATAGTAAGTTACCGACTACTGAGTTAGTGGAAACAACTGTTAATGTATTTCTACAGCTGAACTGTATTTTGTCAGTAGACATACAACAATGAATTGTATTCAGGAAGTACATAGAAATTCCAATTCTAATTATTTTCAATGCTGGAAAATTGGTTTACTTTCTGAATTGACTGAAACTTAAATGGAATCGACCTCAACATTGGTTAGCACTTTTGGGACACAACCACAACTGGAATTTGAACTTACAACCTCTTGGATGCCAGTCTCTCTTGGCTAAGAGTTGAGAAGAGTGACTGCATCACTTCTTTTTATACGAAACATTGTGTTGAAAATCCTAAATTGTTTGCATAGTCAACTTACACAAAGCTCTGACACACACACACTTACCCCACCAGACATGCCATAGGGGTCTTTTCACAGTCCCTAAATCCAGAACAAATTCAAGAAAGCATACAATATTATATAGAGCCATTATTGCATGGTACTCCATTCCTTCTCATTTTGCTGAAATGAACAGCAAACCTGGTTTCAAAAAACAGATAAAGCAACACCTCACGGCACAACGCCTCTCCCCTTATGCCTGGGAGAAGGTCAATAACGCAGTCGTGGAGCCGATGCGGAGGAAGCGATGTGGCACTGGCCTTGTTGAAATCCTCCCGGAGGTCCTGGTACTCCACGGGAACGGCGGAGAGGTTCGAGGCTTTTCCCAAGCCCGCAGGAAGACAGCCCAGGGCAGGCTGCGTCGACTTCAGACAATGAGCGTCGCAGAACGGGCTCCGACCCTTGATAGAACCAGCAGTACAGTCAATAAGGGGATTGTGCCTCTGGAGCCATGAAAAGCCCAAAACCACGGGTACCTGAGGAGATTCGATGAGCAGATATTGCAAAGACTCACTGTGGTTACCTGACATTCGCAGGTTGATAGGAACCGTATTGTGGGTGATTTTGCCAATAGAGCGCCCATCCAGCACTCTGACATCCATGGGAATGGAGAGGGGTTGAGTGAGGATTCCCAGCTCTGACACCAGGGTAGTGTCCATAAAACTCTTATTGGCCCCAGAGTCAATGAGTACCCGGATAGATTTTGACCGGTCACCCCACAGCAGGTTGGCATGGAGAGGGGTACGAGTAATGGGAGATTGGAAATTCTCCATATGGCCCACCAGCGTACTCATCCCTACTGATGAGTCTGGTCTTTTAACAGACAGGTAGAAATGTAATGACCTGTAGTTCCACAATACAGACAGGTCTTGGTGTTCAGTCGGCAGACATCTGTGATTCCCGGTAGAACTCGGGTTCTCTCGATAATGTAAATGCCAGGGACTTCCGGGATTCCTTGGGGGCGAGGTGGGATCCTTGGACAAGCGAGTGTGAGTGGGAACAGACCTCTCCCTCCTACGTTCTCGTAGCCGCCCATCGATCCGTATGGTCAAGGCGAGGAGAGAGTTGAGATCCATGGGCAGCTCCTGGGCTGCGAGCTCATCTTTAACCTTCTCCGATAATCCATGAAGGAACATGTCAAACAGGGATTCCGGATTCCAGGCACTCTCGGCGGCTAACGTGCGGAAATCGACCGCATAGCCTGCCACACTACAGGAGTCTTGACATAGTAGGAGTAGCTTCCGAGCAGCCTCTCTCCCGGACAACGGATCTAACACATTTTTTAAACACATTTTTTTACCTCCGCCATGAACTCCTCCAGAATGAAGCACATGGTGGATTGTTGCTCACACACCGCCATAGCCCAGGCGAGAGTTCTCCTGGACATCAGCGTTATAAGGTATGCTATCTTTGAGTGGTCCAAAGGAAAAGAGGGCTGCAGCTCGAAGATGAGGGAGCACTGGGAGAGAAATGCCCGACAGGTTCCTGAATCTCCAGCGTAGCGCTCTGGAGGAGGTAAGCAGGGTTCTCGGGAAGCCATGGTGGGCTGGGGAGACGTGCTGCTGACAGAGGGGTTACTGAGAGTCTGGGAGGATACTGTTGTGGCTGGCTGCCTAATAGACAATCCGCGGAATTGCTCCAGCAATGTACTGAAAGCGTGGTGATGGCGTTCCGCCAAGGTCTGGAATCCTTATCTAAGATGGGTCAGGGCAAGCAGAATGGTCAGAAGCGTGAAAACTAGAAAACAGAAACTACAGATACTGGAAACCAGGAAACACGCTGGTAAGACTTGACTTGACAAGACGAACTGGCAACAGACCAACAGAAAACGCAGGTATAAGTACACAGGGGATAATGCTGGAAAATGGGAGACACCTGGTGGGGGGTGGAGACAAGCACAAGACAGGTGAAACAGATCCGGGTATGACAGTAAATACCAGTTGGATGCATTTACATGCTTTGAAATTGTTGAGAAATGCTGATTGGCTAATGACGAACAAGCTGCATAAACCATAAACTAAAACCAAAAACAATCACAGTAATTTACTGTAGCTAATTACAGTGACATGCTAGAAATTAAATATTGTATGGCTATTTTGTAGTACATGCACGTATATCAGCCTTTAACAAGGCTACAGAACTTCCAACTACAGTGTTTATGAACAGAATACAACAGAGCACATTAACAGGGATGACATTCCCTCTCATGGGAGACCAAAAAGAGTTAGCTGAAAGCCACGCCTGCAATCTTCTGATATGCTGCTGCTGCTACAATATGCTACCAATCAGCAAGTGATGCGCATGTTTTCAACAGAAAAGTCAGTGATGGCACAATATGTTACTGGCAAGAATTGCTAGTGGCAGAAAGTGTCCTGTTTGATACTGGCAACGTTTTGCCAGTAAATTACAGTGGATTTTACAATAACTTACTAACTAGTAGTTTCAAGGTAAGAAATTACAAATTCACAGCAACTTCTGGCAACTACACTGAACAAAAATCTAAATGCAACATCCAAGAATTTCAAAGATTTTACTGAGTTACAGTTCATATAAAGAAATAAGTGAATTGAAATAAATTCATTAGGCCCTAATCTATGGATTTCACATGACTGGGAATACAGATGTGCATCTGTTGGTCACAGATACCTTAAAAAAAGGTAGGGGTGTGGATCAGAAAACCAGTCAGTATCTGGTGTGACCAGCATTTTCCTTATGCAATGCGACACATCTCCTTCGTGTAGAGTTGATCAGGCTGTTGATTTTGGCCTGTAGAATGTTGTCCAACTCCTTTTCAATGGCTGTGCGAAGTTGCTGGATATTGTCGGGAATTGGAACACGCTGTCGTAGATGTCGATCCAGAGCATCCATAACATGCTCAATGGGTGACATATCTGGTGGGTATGTAGGCTATGAAAGAACTGGGCCATTTTCAGCTTCCAGGAATGTGTACAGATCCTTGCGACATGGGGCTGTTCATTATCATGCTGAAACATAAGGTGATGTCTGCGGATGAATGGCACGACAATGGGCCTCAGGATCTCATCATGGTATATCTGTGCATTCAAATTGCCATCAATAAAATGCATTTGTGTTCGTTGTCTGTAGCTTATGCCTGCCCATACCATAACCCCACCGCCACCATGGAGCACTCTGTTCACGACACTATACACACTGTCTGCCATCTGATTAATACAGTTGAAACTGGGATTCATCCGTGAAGAGCACACTTCTCAAGCGTGCCAGTGGTCATAGAAGGTCAACCTTTGCCCATTGAAGTCGGTTACAATGAGGCCGGTTGTACGCACTCCCAAATTCTCTAAAACAACGTTGGAGTTGGCTTATGGTAGATAAATTAACATTACATTCTCTGGCAACTGCTCTGGTGGACATTCCTGCATTCAGCATGTCAATTGCACGCTCCCTCAAAACTTCTGTGGCATTGTGTTGTGTGACAAAACTGCACATTTTAGAGTGGACTTTTATTGTCACCAGCACAAGGTGCACCTGTGTAATGATCATGCTGTTTAACCTGCTTCTTGATATGCCACACCTGTACTGTCAGACGGATGGATAATCTTGGCAAAGGAGAAATTCTCACTAACAGGGATATAAACAAATTTGAGAGAACTAAGCTTTTTGTATGTATGAAAAATGTCAGGGATCTTTTATTTCAGCTCATGAAATATGGGACCAACACTTCACATGTTGCATTTATATTTTTGTTCAGTGTAGTTGCCATTAACTTACAGTAAAATGCACAATATCTATTTACAATACAGCTCATTAATGATGCATTCTCTTATACATTTGCAGAATAGACCGTGTCAAAGGAGGTGCTTAACTTCGGCATAACCATCAAACACTTCCACTGACGGTTGGCACAAATGAAGAAATATTTGACCATATCCCCAAATATGCTAATGTTTCCCACCAGTACATTGCCACCACCTATATTTCAAAGCGCAGTGATGATCGTACCTTACATAAAAAATATTGGTAGAAAATGTATCCATTATACCTACAAAGTACCATGTGAGTTCATATGTGTACCTGTGAAGTGTACCTTTACCTTTTTGTACCCCAGGGAACAACACTGTAGTGTACCTTAACTATATCATTATGTTTTGAGAGCGTGTTAATATACTTTTCAAGTAGTAAGTATGAACCTGGTGGCACTGCAGAAACATCGCTACACTCCCAACCAAGGTTGCAAGTTCAAATAATCAATGTATATTCTATGATGTCAAGTGTCCTTGAGCACTGCTAGTTTTACATTAAATTAAGGGTATGTTGGTGGTGAAATTGGACATTTATCTACTTGATTCTGGGCAGCTTTTTAGCAAAGTGCAGAAATACATTCTTGCCAGTAAGTCTGTGGCCCATAGCTCTTAAACACTCACAGATCGTGTGGTGCAGCTGAACTGTAGCAGGACATTTCAGGTTGCGAGTAACCAAGAGGTTATTGATTCAAATCCTATTTGCATCTTAGTCCCAATTGTGGTCACACTACAAGATTTTACAATAATTGAAATCAGAATACAGCAGCATACTGTGATTTTATAGAAATAACACCATCATTTTTTCTATATATATATTTACTTTATATTAACTGCAACTTCAAGCAAAGCACAGAAGTGTGTTCTTGGCAATAAATATATAGCCGATCTCCACAACGTCCACAGGCCTGGTGGCACAGCGGGAACTTCAGTTAACTACAAATCTAGAGGTTGTGAGTTCATATCCCAAGCGAGGTTGAGTCCCAAATAGTCAGCATCCTACTGTCCTTTAACCTTAACACCTCAATTTCGCTGTTAAAATACTGTTCATGGTATCATGTTGAAATTTTGCTTCCCCATGTTGTCACATTTATTTCAAATGAGATTGTGTTTTCACATGTGCTGACATGTCACTTGTAGTTTCATGTTATCACATGTTGAGATTTCGCATCCCCATGATGTCATATTTATTTCACATGAATTTCACATTAAATCACGTGATCACATGAGATCACACGAAATCACATGTTCACGTGAAATTGTCTTCTTTCCGTAAAGGAAGCCACCGCAGCCCTGCTCCTCGCTTCCCTGGCCCCTCTCTACCCGGCTCCTCTCCTCCCCCTCTCCTCCCTGGGTCCTCTCCTCCAGTGCCGGTTTAGTCAGGGTCTCAACTTACTGTGGAGAGTTAGAATAGTAGAAGTCACAAGATGCCATTTCTAAGCCCCACGATAGTGCATCAGCAGTTTTCCTCTTGTTATCTCACTCAATTAACCCATGTAAGCTAACATGTTTAGATTGCCAGGTAGTTAGTCTAGCCAGCTATCTAAACCTTGTAGTAATCATGGCTGAATTACCAACCGGGCACGTAGGTCACCTGCCCATGCCCTGACCTCAAGGGTGCCCCCATTGATTATGTTAGGCCTATATTCGATCAGATCAAGCATTAACCAGCAATAGCAGACACCCGCATAGAGGAGGTTTTGGCAGTGTCAAAGGTGGAACTGCGTTGGAGCCGTCAAATTAGTGTGCAGCTGCTCTTGTGATCATTGTCAGGAAGCCACACCCGCCACACGCGCATTAGAAGTTCAGAACGAGAAAGTGCCGGCAATACAGAAATAATAACGCTCATATTGAAAAATCATTAAACAAAATAATGTGGATTTCTATCATCCTAATGGAGGTGTAGATTACATCTCACATTCCACTGTTCAAACTTGCATGGGATTTCTGTTAATGTGACTCCGTGCAGCCAATAGCAATGTCTGGTTTAGGTATATGCCAGGAGCCGCTTGTGGATTTGACAGCTGTAACCAGGGGCGAAAATCTGATATCCACTTTGGAGGGGACAATTACATGAAATTTTCTCAAGAGCAATTCCTGAGGGGGACACCAAAAGTAGTGCTGTAACACATAGCCTACATTGTAATATGGTAAATGTATATTGAGGAACCAAAGAAATAAGGTGTTTGCCGTACTCCTAACTACCGGTACCCAAAACTACACAACTAATCACAACAGCAATACCATTGCCTTTAACAAATCTTAGTTCAGTCACCAGTTTAAGTTGAGAGTGGGGGTATCCGTGGCATTTTCCAATTATGTTCCTATTTTACAAGTCAAAAAAATTGAGAACCTTTCATAATGTTGCCAAACAAAGACTCAACAAACTTACCTGAGACTCCCTGTCTCTGCCAGTCTGTCCCTGCATATCTGTCCCCAACTCTGCTGTCTGTGTGCCATCTGTTGCCTGCTCTGCCTAATGACATCATTGTGAAACATTTCCATTAGAATTTCATTTCTTTCTTATGAACATTTTATCAACTAGTCTTTGAGATATTAGGCTACTAGGGTTCTTACTATGCGTTTTGGTGTATTGAAAAATACTCTGATGTCCGTCTTTTATTTTTCTGCCATTTTTCTACCTGGCTGGCTATTTACAGTAGGAGATGGGCTTCTATCATCTTCAATCATTCTATATGGGCTTCGATCTAAAAGGTAGCTAGCAAATGTGAAACGGATTAAAATGACAAGAGTTGACAGCTGTATGAGTTCACCATTTACACAACATATGCTGCAACCTTTTGTAATTTTAATAGTTTGTTTCATATTGGCTGGCTTCCAACAATAGCTGAATTTGCAAAGCTAGCGAGCACCAATTCAGTTTCAGTGGTGTTTGCTATAATCTTTGCTACCCGGGTTAAATAAAGGTGAAATAAAATAAATAAATAAATAAAAGTTCCCTTGCGACAATTTAGCTTTTGCAACGAGACCATTAAATATATTTAAGACAATGGTAGATGAGAGTGTAGTTCTGTTCAGTTTGGACTTCAGTTTATCGCTAACCTTATCACAGGGACTTTGAAGCACTAACTTACATCATCTGCATGCTGATTCCATCTTTGACGACGCCACATAAATGGAATAGGTACTAGCTAGCTTAATAGTTCATATTTGCGCGCTAGCTCTGCATATTCAGCTAGTGTGTGTGTGCGCGATTGACTGGATGAACCTCACGGCAGTTACGTAGCAAGCTAAGGAACTGGCAGTGGATCAAACCATTGTGAGACAAAGGGCGGGGGGGTCGCAATCTTTTGAAACTTAAAAACGCGCTATTAAGTGTCTATAATCAGCACAATTGCTTTCATTGCGTATTATTCATATTATTTAAATTACATAGTTATGTTTCAGTGATATATTGGGGGGAACAAATCATATTTTTCCCAGGATGGGGGGGTCGTGTCCCCCCCGTCCCCCCCGGGATTTCCGCCCCTGGCTGTAACGCAGTTCCACCTCTGACAACATCAAAACATCAGCTATGCGGATGTCGGCTAAAGCGGATCTGCTTGAATAGTCAGTTTAACTCAGATATCATGGCATAAGTCAACAATTATAAGAAAAACAAAATGTTCTCTCCGCCCCATGGCAAAATGTGTAGAATTACAGAAAATGTGCTTTAAAACTGCAAGAACAAAAAAAAACACAGCCTAGAGGGGTGCCACTTCAAAGTTTTGCGCGCAAGGGTAGTAGGGCCCCCGAACCAAATCTCGCTTAGGGCCCCCAAAAGGCTAGACTCAGCCCTGCTCTCCTAAACTTGACAGCACACTCTGTTTGTACCACAGAGCACCAAGCGTTCACCAGCCAGGCAAACAAATTAGCATAAGAGACTTGACCCCCACTAAAAGCAAAGGGCAGGCTGGGAAATTGGAATTTAGACGTTATTATGGTTACAGCAGCACACTCCCCAGATGGTTGTCAGAGATATGGTGGGGCTTTGGCACATGTTCAGGTCTTAATTAACATACACAGAAAGGGACAAACACACGCACACCCGCACCCACACAAGTCAGTAGTCACTCAGTCCCAAAGGTGTAAAACCCATATTTTACACACAATTCAGTTTCATAGTGCCAACATACTGTACTATACATTACATACTAAACCACACCACACGACTACAGCATGTCTAAAAAGAGCCTCATAAATATGTCCTAAAGAGGAAATATTCATGAAATTGTGCTAATCTCCATGAAACAACCACACTATCCCTGGTTACTTACTCCAACAAATTAGCATAAAAACCACAACAGTTGAGCGTTTTTATTTTAATCAATGAAGCAGGTCCCCAAATAAATCCTACTCTGAATAGAGGAGGGAGAATAGCACAAACAGACAGAGAGATTTGGGCAGCTTATTGAATCCATTTGTCTTTGGATTACAGATAATAAAAGAGCTATTAGCCTGAAAATGTATTAGTCTTTATGTTCCTACTGTGAAGCTGGGGCTGAGGCTAGAGAACATTGAGATAATGACAGGAGTATATCTATTGAACAGTCACAGAAGGCCAAAGTAAGAGACATCCCTCAAGACAAAATACTTTTTTCAAAGTAACATTAATTTATATGGAGAGTTCAACGTCCTCACACAACTGATCTGGGTTGAGTTTCCTTTGTAGCTTTGTAGCTCTCGACAACCCAGCTGCACAGCCAAGAGAGAGTTCCCTAAAACTGTTCAAACATTTTACACCCTAAAACTTCAGAGGCAACCAGTATGACAAAAACATTACATTTTAGATTTATTTCTGATAGAAACATCACACATTCACGTTCTCCCTCCCAACACCCAGTGTCTCAGACTCTCAGCTATGGAGGGAATTCATCTCTATCCTCCAAACAAAAAGCACCAAGGTCCCTCCCGATATGAGAGCCAGTGAGAGATTACAGTGGCTTGCGAAAGTATTCACCCCCTTGGCATTTTTCCTATTTTGTTGCCTTACAACCTGGAATAAAAATCGATTTTTGGGGGGTTTGTATCATTTGATTTGCACAGCATGCCTACCACTTTAAAATTGCTAAATATTTTTTATTGTGGAACAAGAAATAAGACAAAAAAAACAGAAAACTTGAGCTTGCATAACTATTCAACCCCCCAAAGTCAATACTTTGTAGAGCCACCTTTTCCAGCAATTACAGCTGCAAGTCTCTTGGGGTATGTCTCTATAAGCTGGGCACATCTAGCCATTGAGATTTCTGCCCATTATTCAAGGCAAAACTGCTCCAGCTCATTCAAGTTGGATGGGTTCCGCTGGTGTTCAGCAATCTTTAAGTCATACCACAGATTCTCAATTTGATTGAGGTCCGGGCTTTGACTAGGCCATTCCAAGACATTTAAATGTTTCCACTTAAACCACTCAAGTGTTGCTTGGTGGTGCCCCTTGCTTAGTGGTGTTGCAGACTCTGGGGCTTTTCAGAACAGGTGTATATATACTGAGATCATGTGACAGATCATGTGACACTTCGATTGCACATAGGTGGACTTTATTTAACTAATTATGTGACTTCTGAAGGTAATTGGTTGCACCAGATCTTAATTACGGGCTTCATAGCAAAGGGGATGAATACATATGCACACACCACTTTTCTGAATATTTTTTATTTTTATTTCATTTCACTTCACCAATTTGGACTATTTTGTGTATGTCCATTACATGAAATCCAAATAAAAATCAATTTAAATTACAGGTTGTAATTAAACAAAATACAAAAAATGCCAAGGGGATGAATACTTTTGCAAGGCACTGTAATCCCCTTAATTAGGCCAACAGATTTGCCGTAGCATTCTCCTTTGCAGCACAAGCCCCTCCTCCTCTCAACAAATCTGTGATTACTGGGAGCAAGGAGCCGATTACCAGCACAACTTCAGAAACAAGGCAGGGCATGACCAGAGATTCTCAAGGCTGGAGAGTAATACACTGGAAATAAGGATAGTACAATCAGTTTTGTGTGTTTTCTCTTCTTGTTTCACATCAATGCAGAGGAAGGAAAGGAGAGGAGGCCAGGTCAGACTTCATTGAGATGCACCCAGCGTCCCTCTCAATCTGCATCCTGCTGTATTATCAAATGCAAATCACAACATGGGAATTGTATCACCCCTAGAATATCTCTGACCATCAGCAGAATCGTGACATACTGTAACCACCTCATTTACCCACAAATCTAAAGGTAGAGATAGGAAGAGCCTGCTGCTCTCATCTTTGCAACACCAGGCAGGAAGAAAGAAGCAATCTTTCCCAAATCTCAGGTGGTTGCAGAGCAATCAATGTCATGCATTCCTCTGCTGCAACTTGACATATTCCATAATTTCTCTCTCTCGCTCTCCATCCCTTTCTCTCTCTTTCCTTCCTTCCCCCTCCCTCCCTCCCCCTCTCTCCCTCCCCTACCCCCCTGCTGAACCCCTGGTTTAGATAAACATAGCTGTGTCCCAGCTGGGCCATAGTCTTCAGAGCAGGGCCTCATTATGATGGGTGAAGTTATAGGCCTATTTCTATTTTGTCCGCTTTATCAAAAGTGTTGGGAAAACATGTCAATAATCAACTGACTGGCTTTCTTGATGTCTATGGTATTCTCTCGGGTATGCAATCTGGTTTCCGCTCAGGTTATGAATGTGTCACTGCAACCTTAAAGGTCCTCAATGATGTCACCATTGCCCTTGATTCTAAGCAATATTGTGCTGCTATTTTTATTGACTTGGCCTAAGCTTTGATACGGTAGACCATTCCATTCTTGTGGGCCGGCTAAGGAGTATTGGTGTCTCTGATGGGTCTTTGGGCTGGTTTGCTAACTACCTCTCTCAAAGAATGCAGTGTATAAAGTCAGAAAATATGCTGTCTCAGCCACTGCCTGTCACCGTGGGAGTACCCCAAGGCTCGATCCTAGGCCCCACGCTATTCTCAATTTACATCAACAACATAGCTCAGGAAGTAGGAAGCTCTCTCATCCATTTATATGCAGATGATACAATCTTATACAAAGCTGGCCCCTCCCCGGATTTTGTGTTAAATGCTCTACAACAAAGCTTTCTTAGTGTCCAACAAGCTTTCTCTACCCATAACCCTGTTCTGAACACCTTCAAAACAAAGGTCATGTGGTTTGGTAAGAAGAATGCTCCTCTTCCCACAGGTGTTATTACTACCTCTGAGGGTTTAGAGCTTGAGGTAGTCACCTCATACAAGTACTTGGGAGTATAGCTAGACGGTGCACTGTCCTTCTGTCAGCACATATCAAAGCTGCAGGCTAAAGTTAAATCTAGAATTGGTTTCCTCTATCGTAATCGCTCCTCTTTCAACCCCAGCTGCCAAACTAACCCTGATTCAGATGACCATCCTACCCATGCTAGATTACGGAGACATAATTTATAGATCGGCAGGTAAGGGTGCTCTTGAGCGGCTAGATGTTCTTTACCATTCGGCCATCAGATTTGCCACCAATGCTCCTTATAGGACACATCACTGCACTCTATACTCCTCTGTAAACTGGTCATCTCTGTATACCCGTTGCAAGCCCCACTGGTTGATGCGTATTTGTAAAATCCTCTTAGGCCTTACTCCCGCCTATCTGAGATATCTACTGCAGCCCTCATCCTCCACATACAACACCCGTTCTGCCAGTCACATTCTGTTAAAGGTCCCCAAAGCACAAACATCCCTGGGTCGCTCCTCTTTTCAGTTCGCTGATGTGTGTTTTGTCCTATATTTATATTGTATTTATTTTTTATTTTTAATGCCAGACCCCTGTCCCCGCAGGAGGCCTTTTGCCTTTTGGTAGTCCATCGTTGAAAATAAGAATTTGTTCTTAACTGACACGTGTGCTCCCTCTCCGGCCTCTAGGTCACCAGGCTGCTTGTTATGGCTCACCTGCGCATCATCAGACTCACCTGGACTCCATCACTTCCCTGATTACCTGCCCTATATATGTCACTCCCTTTGGTTCCTTCCCCAGGCTTTATTGTTTTTGTTTCTGTTTCATGTCTGTGTGTTGTTCGTGTTTCTTGTTTTGTACTATGTTTTGTTTATTTATTAAATAACTCACTCCCTGAACTTGTTTCCGACTCTCAGCACACTCGTTGCATTAATTGACTTGCCTAGTTAAATAAAAATAAATAAATAAAAAGTCAGGGTGAAAGAGAAACATGGTCCGATCCTGTCCTGGATCAGGACATACATCAGGCACCCTATTCCCTGTATGCGCCCAGGGTCCTGTTCAAAGGTAGTAAACTATATAGGGAATAGATTGCCATTTGGAACGCAGCCTTATTGATGGACCCATGTTGTCTCTAACACTCCATGATTCACATTAACCTCTGTGCTCATCAGGCAGATGGGGATATACAGTCTGATGCTCATCTACACTATGCTGCGTTTATATGGAAACAGAACCTATAGCCCACTACACTGTAAAATGATAACTCTGGATCAACCCAAAAAAATACTTCAACTGGTTATAAGTAGGGGAGAGTGGTGTAAGTTGAGCCAAAAGGGTATGTTGAGCCACCCTTGTTTCTAGGAAACCATACACAAAATTTCTAATTTGACCAAATGTTTAGGAAGAGGTCATCATTTCATGGAGTCTGTGAAGGAAGAAACCACATGGAAAAAGTGGTAAGCAAGTTAGATCCAAAAAACATATTTTCATAAAGTCAAATTAATTTATTGTGTTAGAGGTTTCATGATGCTTGTATCTAAACCAAAGTAGATCATTTTAAGATTGCTCTGTACATCAGTTGGGGTTTCCATAATTTCCAATGAGGTCCTAAACCTAGCATGAAAGTGCATCCTTGTAGCTGTGTGGGCTAATATAGTCAAAATGTTTGGCTTGGGGTAAGTTGAAACAATGGCCATAGGGTAAGTTGAGCAAATGGTTGAGCCAATGGTTGAGCCAATGGCAAGTTGAGCAAATTTAAGTGTTTTCTTCCCAGGCATAATGCAAGGCATTATCGCTGGGATATGAGACAGATTCGAACATCTGTCAAATTTACGACTTCCAAAAAAACGAATCCTCCTTCAAATATGGTCTTTTACAGTTAATACTTTCAATTAGTTTGTAGCCTACTCAGTGCGCCGTGCACACGCCCAGAGCCTATAGGGGGGTTCCGTCAGCTGGGAGAGCTAAGTGTTTGTAAATGTTACATTTAAATGTTAAATATGTCTATATTCTTTTTCGTTGGCCTAGTCTTGTTAAATGTTTTTAGAATCAATAGTTTTTAAAGTGTTTTTTAAAAAGTACAATGTTTTTGTAAGGTGTTAAGCCTGTGTTAAAAGATGCTTAAAATTATTAAAAGACTAAAAAGTGATTGTGTTGAATTGTGTTTGTGAAATAAAGATAGAAATGGTTTTGAAAAGGTAGTGGTCATATTTCATTCAGTATAGAAATGGGTAAGTGTCACGTCCTGACCAGTAAAGGGGTTATTTGTTATTGTAGTTTGGTCAGGACGTGGCAGGGGGTGTTTGTTTTATGTGGTTCAGGGTTTGTTGGGATATGTAATTATGTAAGAGGGGTGTTTGTTTTATGTGTTCCGGGGTTTTTGGGTATTGTTCTGGTTTTGTATTTCTATGATTTTCTAGGTTGTGTATTTCTTTGTTGGCCTGGTATGGCTCTCAATCAGGAACAGCTTTACATCGTTGTTGCTGATTGGGAGTCATACCTAGATAGCCCTTTTTTCACCTGTGGTTTGTGGGAAGTTGTTATTGCATAGCTTTGTGTAGCCTGCATTACTGTGCGGTCGTTCATTTTCTTGTTTTGTTTTTCAGTGTTCAAATAAAAGTTCAAATGAGCACTCAACCCGCTGCGCCTTGGTCCAGTTTATACGACGCCCGTTACAGTAAGTGGCTTAATTTACCCCATACCATGGGTATGACGTGCCAAGATACCACTTTTTTTGGGACAAGCTATATTTTCAAAACTGTTATGAATTCGGGTTACTTCCAGGGAAACACAACATCCTGAAATAATATATGTAGATATCTTTGTTAAATATAATACTATATTTCCCTTTGATGGAGTGAGGCTGAATGTAAAAAATTGCTCAACTTATCCCACTCGCCCCAAAATTAGGTTTTATCAAAAATACTACATTTATTGAAACCAAATATATGATTCAATACCAACTGTTTTACTTGATTACTGCCAAACCTACAGTACCAGTCAAAAGTTTGGACACACCTACTCATTACAGGGTTTTTCTTTATTTTTACTATTTTCTACAATGTATAATAATAGTGAAGACATCAAAACTATGAAATAACACATATGGGATCATGTAGTAACCAAAAAAGTGTTAAACAAATGAAAATATATTTTAGAGTCTTCAAAGTAGCGATCCTTTGCCTTGATGAAAGCTTTGCGCACTCTTGGCATTCTCTCAACCAGCTTCACCTGGAATGCTTTTCCAACAGTCTTGAAGGAGTTCCTACATATGCTGAGCACTTGTTGGCTGCTTTTCCTTCAGTCTGCGGTCCAACTTATCTCAAACCATCTCAATTGGGTTGAAGTCGGGTGATTGTGGAGGCCAGGTCATCTGATGCAGCACTCCATCACTCCTTCTTAGTCAAATAGCTCTTACACAGCCTGGAGGTGTGTTGGGTCATTGTCCTGTTGAAAAACAAATGATAGTCCAACTAAGAGCAAACCAGATGGGATGGCACATCGTTTTAGAATGCTGTGGTAGCCATGCTGGTTAAGTGTGCCTTGAATTCTAAATAAATCACAGACAGTGTCACAAGCAAATCACCCCCACAGCATCACACCTCCTCCTCCATGGTGGATCTTGCATTTTGCAACACACGGTTTAAAATATCATGTGAGCAAATGAAGCTTCAGATGTCTTTGATGACGTACATCTGATAAAGTGATACACGCATTGGCACACTGCTTCGAATTTAGCTGCTTAGCGATTTCAAACTCATGTCTCTGAGCTCCGGTATCAAACGTAACGTAACTACTATTCAATTACCAGTGGCAACCGTCGCACCTGTTTTGAGCCCCACATTTTTAGCAAAAAATTATAATAATAATTAAAATAACAATAATTTGTTTTTGTTTTTTGGGTTGCCTGTTTTGCATATTATTTTGGCATTAATACATGTCTACATATCAGTTTGCAAACAATGTAAAAATAAATAACAAATCACTGAGTTAACAAAGCTGCATACAAACATGGTCTCTTTTTTGCTTTCTTGAGTAAGGCAGCTCCAAAATGCAGGTGTTTCAGCCTAGGTCAGTGCTTTCTGTGGTGGTGGGGCGGCCAGAGGAAAATACAAAGCGTAGGAGTTGGTAATGCTCTCTAGTTGCACTGTGATTGACTCAGTGTTCTGTTACTCATGGGGACACTACGTCACCATCAAATCTAAGGGTAGAGCTTGAAAATTCAAGCCCCTTGGGTGCTGCCATAGAGTTACATTAGAAGTGCCCAAGAAGGCTCAAGGTCATTGGCCACAGATAAAATGACGTCAAATCAAATTATATCTACAGTAGCTTTGATTGGACTTTCAAAATCTTAGCTAGCAGTCATCATCATGAATAAAGTCGACAATCTACTGGAAAATCCTTTTTAATCCTTGTCATATGAAGAGAAATAATAAAGAGAAATTATAGATAAAACGTATTGGTGCTCATCGTTCACTGGACATAAACATTATACAAGTTGGAAGTCGCAAATTCAACAATGAGTGGATTGGAAGGAATAAATGGCTAACTGCAAACATTGCAAAGCAATCACTAGACTGCTATTCAGTGGAGTGGCTGTGTGGTCCCAAGTCTGGGATTAAGGGTCTCTTTTCCAAGCTTAAAATTATAAACATTCAACATTGGCCATGCTGTCAATCCAGCATGATTTCTGCGGCGCTCAAAACAACTGTTAACTTGGAAATGAGAAATCAGACTACAAGTTCAAGACAACTGGGAAAATATATTTTGAACGGTCATCCAGCTCGGAATTGTAAATTGGGAACTCTGACCTCTTTCTAGAACTACGACCTGAAGATCACCGATGTTGTCATGATTTGACCTTGTTTTTTTTTAGTTCCCAGTTGTCTTGAAACTACCATGAATCCAGAGAATGCCAGACTTTGATGACAAAGTTTGATGACAAATCTTCCTACGAAGGACCGCCATGCCACCTTCCTGTTCAAGTGAGCACAGCACAACAAGGTGAGTCCAAGAATGTCTTGTATGCTGCTGCATAAATTATGTAATATGCCAGGGAGATATGTATACTGTAGCTAAGAAATTAATACTAAGTGTATGTTGTGTAGTAAGCTGTTAGTAGCCCATGTTTATTTTATTTATTTCACCTTTATTTAACCAGGTAGGCTAGTTGAGAACAAGTTCTCATTTACAATTGCGACCTGGCCAAGATAAAGCAAAGCAGTTCGACACATACAACAACACAGAGTTACACATGGAGTAAAACAAACATACAGTTAATAATACAGTAGAAAAATAAGTCTATATACAATGTGAGCAAATGAGGTGAGATACAGTGCCTTGCGAAAGTATTCGGCCCCCTTGAACTTTTCGACCTTTTGCCACATTTCAGGCTTCAAACATAAAGATATAAAACTGTATTTTTTTGTGAAGAATCAACAACAACAAGTGGGACACAATTATGAAGTGGAACGATTAAATTATATGGATCAGACAACATCGTTTTTATTGATCTGTTGGTCAGTGTCAGCAGAGCAGGCTACCCTGTAATTTTTGTCGTATCAAAAAAGATTCTGTTAATGTCTCCTGTCATATAAAGTGTGTTATAAACCGGGTGGTTCGAGCACTGAATGCTGATTGGCTGACAGCTGTGGTATATCAGACCATATACCACGGGTATGACAAAACCTTTCATTTTACTGCTCTAATTACGTTGGTAACCAGTTTATAATAGCAATAAGGCACCTCGGGGGTTTGTGGTATATGGCCAATATACCACGGCTAAGGGCTGTTCTTACACACGACGGAAAGCAGAGTGCCTGGATACAGCCCTTAGCCGTGGTATATTGGCCATATACCACAGCCCCTTGTGCCTTATTGCTTAAGTAGAATTGCATGAAATTAGTTTATGAAAGGCCAACATTTTCCTGTGCAAAGAATATATGTTTGTTATCTGATATAGCCCAAAGCCTTTGCCTAATCTACGCCACTACACGCTGCATTGAACAGTCTTTTTTGAGAACAGTGATTGAGTTATATTATTAGCCTAAATTATGACTGTCCAATCTAATCATCACATTAGGAATAGTAGGTTATCTTAGATAAGTCTGCAAATGCGAAGATGCATGGAATGCTTTATCATGAAGGGGAATTTTTAGGGTGAATATTTGCTTCCCCAAACTTCAAACCCACACGCCGCTTATTATTAATTTCTTTCTTTAACCTTTATTTAACCCTCCTGCTGTCACGCCCTGACCATAGAGAGCCTTTTATTCTCTATCTTGGTTAGGTCAGGGTGTGACTAGGGTGGGTTATCTAGGTTGTTTTTTCTATGTTGGCCTGGTATGGTTCCCAATCAGAGGCAGCTGTTTATCGTTGTCTCTGATTGGGGATCATATTTAGGCAGCCATTTCCCACTGTGTTTTGTGGGATCTTATTTTGAGTTAGTGCATGCTGCACCTCTTATGTTACGGTTCGTTGTTTGTTTCCTTTTTGTATTGTAAGTTTCACAAAAATAAAGATGTGGAACTCAGAGCACGCTGCGCCTTGGTCCGTCTCTCCACACAGCCGTGAAAGAAGATCCCACCACAACAGGACCAAGCAGCGTGCCCAGGAGGAGATGGCCTCCTGGACTTACGAAGAGAGAATAGCGTGGACTTGGGAGGAGATCTTGGCAAGATACAAAAGCTTGCTGTTGAAGCAGACGCAGGGAGAGAAGGGAGGACAGCGACGACGCTGGGGTTCGCGGCCACAAAGACAGCCCACATTTTTTGGGGGGGGGGGCACACGGGGTGGTCGGCAGAGCCGAGGTATGAGCCAGAGACCGTCAGGGAGTCGGAGGAGGAGCTCGATGAAAGATTCCGGAGAGAGGTGGTGGCGATGAGATAGCTGCAGCGTGGGCGTGCTGAGGAGCGTGACACCAGTCCGGTGTCATCTGCACCGGTTTCACGCATCTGGCCTCCAGTGCGCCTCCCCAGTCCGGTATGTCCAGTGTCTCCTCCCCGCACTCGCTTTGAGGAGTGTGTCATGGCGCCGGTACAATGTGTGCCGGTTCTACGTACCGTGTCTCCAGTGCGCCTCCACAGCCCAGTGCATCCTGTGCCAGCCCCCCGCACTTGCCGCGCGAGGACGTCCTGTGCCTCCTCCCCGCACTCGCCCTGAAGTGCGTGTCACCAGTCCGGTGCCACCTGTACCGGCCCCACGCATCAGGCCTCCAGTGCGCCTTCCCAGTCCAGAGCTTCCGTCAACGGTTCCCAGTCCAGAGCTTCCGTCAACGGTTCCCAGTCCAGAGCTTCCGTCAACGGTTCCCAGTCCAGAGCTTCCGGCGACGGTTCCCAGTCCAGAGCTTCCGGCGACGGTTCCCAGTCCAGAGCTTCCGGCGACGGTCCGTCTCTCCACACAGCCGTGACACCTGCTGTGTTCCTGGTCGAATTGGACCGATTTACAAGTTTTAGTTCTGAAAAATGTAGTTAATTTAATCTGATTGTCATAAGGTTCTATGACTTTGTCCACACAGGGCATCTGAACACACAAAATACATTTTGATGATTTTCATTACGTTTTGGGTGTTTTATTTAACTTTTGTACACCTGTGGTGTTCCCGGTCAAAAATGACCGGTCGTTAGAAATGAATGGGTGAGACTACAATTAATGTATAAAATTGATTTCAGTCACATGCCCATTCCTCTCCCAGACCCCCACATGCATGTGTGTTTGACCACGCACGCACGCACGCACGCACGACGACACACACCACCTCACTCCCCTTTTTGGTTTCCATGGCAACTGCCACGGGAACCTTTCCCTAATAGAATCTTTCCCCCATGGGAACCACACCTGTTGGCATTTTCACAAACAATTCCAACATTGTTTCAACAATATATAAAACTTTTCTCGCAGCTCTGGTATATAAAGCTTTTTTGAGGCCTTGCGAAATTGTTAGGTTATATTACTTGTTAGATATTACTGCATGGTCGGAACTAGAAGCACAAGCATTTCGCTACACTTGCATTAACACCTGCTAACCATGTGTATGTGACAAATACATTTGATTTGATTTTGAAACAAGAGTTTCTATTGGACAAATTCAGCTATGTTAATTCCCGTTATGTTCCATTTACTTCCGTTTAAGAAACGTTTTTCAACAAAATCAGCAGAATGAATACACCCCTGATCTCGTGTAAACACAGTTCACTTTCATAGAAGCCACGTTGCATCCTCGCATCTATGCACTCTCCTCCTCTCACCTCTTCCCTTCGCTTGTGGACTTCAATGCACAACACATCAGCTGTTTGTGACCAGACAAAAAAGCTAAAGTAACGTCATAGTCAGCATAGCTAATAGAACTAACACGTTAGTAAACCCGCTACAATCATGCAGTAACCTTACAGTGTACAGTCAGCACTTACACCGGTGGCAATAAATTTGTAAAACCAAGAGCTTACCTTGACTTGGAAGTGTTCCAGTGTTGTGTTGGATAGTGATAGCCAGCTAGCTAACATAGCATCCCTCTGTTTGAGCAGGGTTTTTCAGTAGACTAAACTAGCTAGCTACATTTGCTAGAAAATAGCAAAAATTACAGGGTAGCTGATGAAATCGCTCTCTTTCTATTGCTCTCTTGCTTCTCCTTCATTTTTGAAGAAATTAATTTGTTAAAAACTGTTCAACTATTGTCTTTCTCTCTTTGAGTCAACTACTCAACCACATTTTATGCACTGCAGTGCTAGCTAGCTGTAGTTTATGCTTTCAGTACTACATTAATTCTCTGCATCTTTGATTGGGTGGACAGCATGTCAGTTCATTCTGCAAGAGCTCTGAGGTTTCCTCCGGGAAGTTGTTATAATTACTGTGTAAGTCTATGGAAGGGGGTGAGAACCATGAACCTCTTTTTGTATTGAAGTAAATGTACCCAGAGGAGGACGGAAGCTAGCTGTCCTCTTGCTACATGATGGTGCTACCCTACAGAGTGCTGTTGAGGCTACTGTAGACCTTTGCAAAATAATTGTCACGTCCTGGCCAGTATAAGGGTTAATTGTTATTGTAGTTTGGTCAGGACGTGGCAGAGGGTATTTGTTTTATGTGGTTCAGGGTGGTGTGTTAGTTAGGAGGGTGTTTGATTTATTATTTCCGGGCTTTGAGTTATGGTCTATGTATTTCTATGTGTAGTCTAGTGAGTGTGTTTCTATGTTGAGTTAATTGGGGTGGACTTCCAATTGAAGGCAGCTGTTTGGTGTTGCCTTTGATTGGAAGTCCTATATTAGTTGGGTGTGTTTGTCTTGTATTTGTGGGAGATTGTTTTTGCATTGCGTGTTTTGTTAGCCTGCAAAACTGTCATTTGTCGTGCTTATTGTTTTCTTGTTTTTTCGTGTTCAACGTTTGTTAATAAATTAAGAAAATGAACACCAACTCTGCTGCATATTGGTCCACCTTTTCGGACGACGATTTCGCTATATCGTCCTCCGACGAAGAAAGCCGTGACAGAATCTCCCACCAAACCAGGACCAAGCAGCAGAGGAAGGAGCAGAGGAATTGTGATTTGGACAATCGGGAGAGATGGACATGGGAGCAGGTTATGGCCGGAGAAGGCCCATGGAGTAAGGTTAGTATGGACCGGGAACGTTTCCGAGGGACACGACTGGCGTATAAGCACGAGAGGCACCCCCAAGAAATTATTTTGGGGGGGCACACGGGTAGTTTGGCTAGGCCTAGGAAGAGCCGGAAGCCAGCTACCCGTGGTTATATGGAGGAGCGTATGAGGTGGAGAGCGCCATGTTTCGCTGAGGAGCGCACTATCTCACCCATACGCACGCACAGTCCGGTGCGCGTTATTCCAGCCCCTCGCAGGTGCCGTGCTAGAGCGGGCATCCAGCCTGGTAGGAGGATGCCTGCGCAGCGCATCAGGTCACCGGTACGCCTCCGAGGACCAGGCTACCCAACTCCCGCTCTACGCACGGCTACCATCAGGCCCCTGCACAACCCAGTCCGCCCTGTACAAGCACCCCACTCGTGCAGGGCTACTAGTTCCATCCATCCAGGACGGGTTGTGCAGGAGGTAAGATCAAGACCGCCTGTGCGCCTCCATAGCCCTGGGTTTCCAGCTCCTGTCTCTCGTGCGGACCCGGAAGTGTGTCAACCCAGTCCGACTCAACCTGTTCCCGCTCCCCGCACTAGCCTGGAGGTGCGTGTTCCCAATCTGGTACGCCCAGTACCAGCACCACGCACCAGGCTTCAAGTGCGTAAACCCAGCCTCGCCAGTCAACAGTCACCGGAGCTGCCCGCCAGTCAACAGTCACCGGAGCTGCCCGCCAGTCAACAGTCACCGGAGCTGCCCGCCAGTCAACAGTCGTCAGAGCTGCCCGCCAGTCAACAGTCGTCAGAGCTGCCCGCCAGTCAACAGTCGTCAGAGCTGCCCGCCAGTCAACAGTCGTCAGAGCTGCCCGCCAGTCAACAGTCGCTAGAGCTGCCCGCCAGTCAACAGTCGCCGGAGTGGCCAGACTGCCCCGAGCCGCCGGAGTGGCCAGACTGCCCCGAGCCGCCGGAGTGGCCAGACTGCCCCGAGCCGCCGGAGTGGCCAGACTGCCCCGAGCCGCCGGAGTGGCCAGACTGCCTCGAGCCGCCAGACTGCCCCGAGCCGCCAGACTGCCCCGAGCCGCCAGACTGCCCCGAGCCGCCAGACTGCCCCGAGCCGCCAGACTGCCCCGAGCCGCCAGACTGCCCCGAGCCGCCGGAGTGGCCAGACTGCCCCGAGCCGCCGGAGTGGCCAGACTGCCCCGAGCCGCCGGAGTGGCCAGACTGCCCCGAGCCGCCGGAGTGGCCAGACTGCCCCGAGCCGCCGGACTGCCCAGACTGCCCAGACTGCCCCGAGCCGCCAGACTGCCCCGAGCTGCCAGACTGGCCAGACTGCCCCAAGCTGCCAGAGTGGCCCGACTGCCTGGAACGGCCAGAACCGGAGCCACCTCCTGATATAGGTGGGTTGGGGAGGGGGGGTGTAGCACAGTGCCGTCGTTGACGGCAGCCACCCTCCCTTCCCTCCCTTTTAGTAGAGGGGAAATTAGTTTTGTTGTTTGGGGTTGTGTGTTTTTTTTTTATTTAATTTTTTAAGGTGCTTCCGGGGTTAGCACCTTTAAGGGGGGGGTACTGTCACGTCCTGGCCAGTATAAGGGTTAATTGTTATTGTAGTTTGGTCAGGACGTGGCAGAGGGTATTTGTTTTATGTGGTTCAGGGTGGTGTGTTTGTTAGGAGGGTGTTTGATTTATTATTTCCGGGTTTTGAGTTATGGTCTATGTTTATGTATTTCTATGTGTAGTCTAGTGAGTGTGTTTCTATGTTGAGTTAATTGGGGTGGACTTCCAATTGAAGGCAGCTGTTTGGTGTTGCCTTTGATTGGAAGTCCTATATTAGTTGGGTGTGTTTGTCTTGTATTTGTGGGAGATTGTTTTTGCATTACGTGTTTTGTTAGCCTGCAAAACTGTCATTTGTCGTGCTTATTGTTTTCTTGTTTTTTCGTGTTCAACGTTTGTTAATAAATTAAGAAAATGAACACCAACTCTGCTGCATATTGGTCCACCTTTTCGGACGACGATTTCGCTATATCGTCCTCCGGCGAAGAAAGCCGTGACAATAATGTGTTTTTTGGTTAGATTTGGGCTAGGCTATTTTGAAGCTAGGTAAGACTTGCCTAATAATACGCAGTAAAACGTTTAGGTTTTAAACAATTATGTATGTTTTCAAAATGGAAGCTAATTGCAAAGTGGTGTGTGACATGCTGAAGCCTGCCTAGTTGCCTATGCACCTGAATGATGAATGGGAAGCGCACTTCAATTACCACTTGAAAAATAAAAATAGTCGCTCTTTTTAATTGTAGTGATTGGTGTTTTTTTGTTGTTGTTTTTTTTTTACACGCGATTGCCTTTATAATTGCTGTGCAATGATTGGGCTTATTGAAGCACATGTTTCACTCCAGCAGCAACAAACTGCTTTTTGATCAAGCTGATCTCATAGTTTCACTTCAGGACTTGACGTAATTGGATAAACATTGATTTGTTTTACCCATTAATTCTGTGGTTGCAAGGTTCATTCCACATGGTTACAGGGTTCAAACAGAAACAACTCAAAGGGTTAAGTTTAGGGTTAAGTTTAGGTATTAATTCTGAGTGGTTAGAACTATGGTTTGGGGAAAGCATAAAATGTAATTATTGTACAAAAAAATGCTGTTTCCATTTATTTAGTATCATCAAGTACTCTCCCTGCTTGCTAGACAATTGTGAACTGCCATGGCGCAGTGGTCTAAGCAGCACGCTCTAGCGTTGTGAGTTTGAGCCCATTGCTGTGCCATCGGTTATTGAAAGCTCATTTCAGTCCAGTTCTGACTTGCACTACTTGATGTTGTAGGTGTGTGCTGACAACTACAAAGCCCACCTTTTCATTCTAATTGCAGCAAGTGACGGAATTCCAGTACACAGCTCAAAGATGCTGGTCAGCGTACAATGATCTGTAAGAAGGGTGAACTTCCTCCCGTACAGATACTAGTGAATGCACTCCGAAAACAATGCCTGGGGCTTCCCATTCTATCTGTGTGTAGTTACTTTCTGCTTTGTTCAATGTCTTCAATGCAAAAGTGATCAGCTTCTCTTCACTGGAAGGCTCAATATGGGTCACGGCTGCTCCCACACCATATGGACTAGCATCACAAGTGAGTTGGCTGGGCAATGACGGGTCGAAGTGTGTCAGTGCCTTATATTTCAGTATTGTTTCCTTGGTTTTCGCTAATGCTTCCTTGCATTGTTCTGTCCATGTACATGTTTTGTCCTAATAAAGCAGCTGATGCAGCAGCTTCAGCTTCGTGCTCGGGATAAAGCATCCTTGTAATTCAGTAAACCCAGGAAAGAACGTAGTTGGTGTCCAAGATAGCTGGAGCGTCTAAGATAGCCTTGACCTTGAACGGAGTCCTTATGAAATTGCAGCCCGTAGTCCTTCAGTCTCTATAAGGTAGCATCCATGTTGTGGAGATGGTCCTCTTAATATTTTTCAGTTACGAGGATGTCATCCAGGTAGCATTGTACTCCTGGCAATCCACTCAAGATCTGGTCCATCGCTCTCTGGAACAGCGCTGGCGCACTAGTTATTCCTAACGGTAGACGACAGTACCTGACGAGCCCCTTGTGTGTCACGACAATCAGCAACTCATCTGACTTTTTATCCACATGTATCTGCAATTAGGCTTGGCAGAGGTTGACTTTGATACATTTCTTACCCACAGCTAAACCTGCAAAAAGGTTGTTGATGTGTCGTAGCGGATACTGCTCAGAGGACAACACACGGTCTCCACATATCCTGATTTCACCATCCTTCTTAAGGACTGGTATGAGAGGTGTTGCCTGTTCACTCATGCTGACTAGCTCCAGGACTTTGTTCTCGACTAGAATGTTCAAGTCAGCCTCGACTTTTGGTCTAATAGCATAGCTCACCTCTGTGTTCTCTTGCTCAACAGCGTGAACGTCTGTTTTTCTTTGGCTGAAATGTCTCTTGTTATCAGTCTGAAGTTTTCTCAGAGGTCTTTTTGTTGCTGCTGGCTAGCTCGATGTGGCCCTTTTTACCACAAGCTTGGCAATCTATGTCCTTACGCCAGCATGTAGAAGAAGCCTGAAGTCACACCTTGCCAAAGTGGAAGCATGTGCCTTGATTTCCCTGTCTCTGATTTTCAGTTGCAACTCTGTGCACTATTCCTGATGAACTAGCAGCTAGTTCCATGGACACACTGACTTCAATGGCCTTTGCCAAGCTTAGATTACTTTCAGTCAATAGTCTCTTTTGTGTACATTCACTCCGCAGCCCACATACTAGTCTGTCTCTAATGGTGTAATTTAGAACATCGTTAAACTCCCAGTGCTTTAACGCAGCAGCAAACGCTGTCACTGATTTTCCCTCTTCCTGATTTCTAATATGGAACCTAAACCTTTCAGAAATAACTAGTGGTTTTGGTGAAAAGTGTCCTTTAAGTATTTCCACAATATCCCCACACATCTTATTACCTGGCCTGTCTGGGTGCAGTAGGCTGCGTAGTAGATTAAATGTCTTGAACCCCATTACACAAAAAAATATAGGCACAATTTTGTCCTCATCAATGTAATTCGCAAGAACAAAACATTCAAACCGTTCTGTATATGAGCTCCACTGCTCAATACATTTCATCAAATTGTCCAATGTTTCCAACAATTCCAGACATTTTTCATCACTCACTTTAATATTGTGTTCAACCATGGCAATATTTTCCTCAGTCACGTGATCTTCATTTACTTCACTTACTGATTTTTTTATTGTAAAGTTCCCTCATTTAGCAGTTTTTAATTCCAGTTCTTTTTCACAGTTGAATAACTGTCCTTTCCTTTATTCACTGTATATTCGTCCCTTTTGATTCACATCGTTTTCCCGCTCTGACGTCTGTCTCAAATCCTTTTCTGCCGTTCATGATGACAGAACACCATGATGCTCTGCCGCACAGCCCCAATACACCACACACACACACACACACACACACACACACACACACACACACACACACACACACACACTGGCATTAGGCGTCAATGTACATGTATGGAAATCAGCCACATCAGTCTCCCATATGGGGTTTCAAGTGAGGAGAAACATGCACAGTGTGTCGATCTTTCAGTTGTGTCTGTTTCTGAGACCTCACCCCCGGATTTTATTCATGCAAAAAGTAATTTATATAACGTCCTCAGAGGCAGAGAGATGCTGTTTGAGAGATTGTAGAATCAGGTGTTATATATATTACAGTAATGTTTGGTGTATTTTAGAGAATGTTTAGATTCTGCAGTTGACTCTGGTGATCGTTTTCAAACAGAACCCCTGTGTCTGTCTTTATTCCAGGATATTTTTTAACAAAGCAAAGAAGAAGAAATTGAACATCTAAGTTGCTATGGTGATGTACAGTACAATGAAATAAAAGGCCTGGTTGCCGTGGGGACGGGGGTATATAGAATTAAAAGCTCCCTAATAATGAACCATATACACAAGGCAGACCTATGGGACAGACAGAGAGACAGACTGACAGACAAAATAGGTTCAACCTGTTCTTCCCATAGACTTCCACAGCATACAATGGCATTACCCATAGCTCCCCATACAGTTATAGTGAGTGCAGTAGGCAGCTGTGGTGCTGAGAGCTGTATCCACCCTGTGGCCTGTGAAATGGATGCTCTCCAGAACAGACAGTGGGAGACACGGAGCCCTGAGCGTTATGTAATCCCCTGTAGCTAGAGCTGTAGAGGGGTGTGCTGCCAAACAGCCACACTAGAGCAGAGCGGCGCACAGGAACCAGGCAAATCCCTAACAAAGCAGCCCTAGCTCTGCATCGTTTCCTCTTGTCTCACCATGCATAAACTACTCACTGAACAATAGGTCTCCCAGCTGCCTGGGACCCACTGGGAGCAAAAGGATGGATACACACTCTCTAACACACATACACACACTGAAACTGCATGCACACAGAGGTATGCACAAAATAGAGATACGCACGCACACACACATTTGTTTTACTATCGTTGTGGGGACCAAACAATTGAAATAACAATCCAAGTAGATATATTAGAGTGAGCATGTGTGATTATCCAGAATATAAATGCATGGTGTGTATAGACCAGAATATAAATACACCCAGAATATATAAATGGTATAAATGGTATGTACAGTAATACATTAGGTATATTAGGATGAGCTACAATGCATTCGGAAAGTATTCAGACCCCTTCACTTTTTCCACATTTTATTATGCTACAGCCTTACTCTAAAATGGATTAAATAGTTTTTTCCCACTCATTAATCTACACAAAAATAGCCCATAATGACAAAGCAAGAACAGGTTTAGACATTTTTGCAAAAAATAAATATAGAAATCTACTGAAATACATTTTTCACACATCCGAAAAACTTTTCCATGTGCTGGATTGTGTGTGTGGTGTCTGTGTGTACGCGCTTGCTTGAGAGTGTGTGTGTGTGTGTCCAATGTGACCAAGATTTCACTTAGCTTCATATCACCAGTGTGACTGTGGCTGTGCTTCTCACATAATTGGAGAGAACTAATTATTGGAGAAACTTGGGACTAAAACCCCATGTAGATAGAATCACTGAACGCTGGTCACCTCATATTCTACTGAAATATCACATTTACATCAGTATTCAGACCCTTTACTCAGTACTTTGTTGACGCACCGTTGGCAGCGATTACAGCCTCGAGTCTTCTTGAGATTGACGCTACAAGCTTGTCACACCTGTATTTGCGAAATTTCCCCCAATCTTCTCATCTGCCGTTGCCCACCTTTTTTCTTTACAGTCTATTTTAGACCTAACAACCTCCCCTCTTTCTCCATCTCTCTCTCCCATCCCTCTGTGCAGTAGTGTCCTTGCTCGGGCAGGGAGGAGTTGTCTCTCTGAGCTCTGGGGTCAGCAGCACAAAGGAGTCTGATTACACTCAGCCAGTCAAGGTGCTTTGTGGGTGGGCAATGTCAATGTCTGAGACTTTTCCGAGCTGCTTCTATTACCTCCATACTTCATCCACAGGGTCTAACCTAAACATCTGTCAGACAGACAGACTGACAACCAGTGTTGGGGAAGATACTCTGAAAATATAGTTTACCAAGCTACAGCACCAATTACTTCACACTGGAAGAAGTTAAGCTACGCTAAAGCTACCCTTAAGAAAAATATAGTTAACTGAACTAAAGTTGTCATTACATCCAAACAACTTTGTGATGAATTCTCATATCTAAATCTGAAATGTCATACCCTACAAATCGCAAGAACAGATCACTCTGAAGTCAGACTTTAACAGAATGTGGAATTTACCTAGTAAACACAACAATGTTTCAAGTGAAAATTAGGCAGGTCTTATGCTGAAAATGAAAGGAAATTCTTACCTACATCACCAATATTCTATTTTGACAAAAACCCTAGTGTGTAGTTACAGTAGTTAGCTACACTGCTACATGGCAAAACAGTAATTAACTACTCAAAACACTACCAACATTTGAATTTAGTTCAACTATCACCAAGCTACTGCAAAATATAGTTAAATTACTAGTTGATCTACATGTAATTCACTACTCCCCAACACTAGTTACAACTGCAGGCCTTGAGAAGTTGGAGGGGGTGGTGGGTCTACGATATGCCAACATATGCAATATGCATCCTTCCCAAGCCATTCTACCGAATAAGCCTATTTTCCCTGTCAAAAGCATTCTACATGATTTGCATAATTTTTTATATTAGTCCAATGTTTTGTGTTTATTTTCAAACACAGGGCAGTGAGGTTAAGAAGTTTTTCTGTCTGCATTGCTATAAGCAGGCCTGAGATGGTGTGATGTTGCAGGAAATAAAAATAGCAGCAGTCATGAGTGCTGGGGTACTGAAAGGCAATTAGAGACACAAACACAGATACACGTACACACACATACAAAAACACACACAAAGTATGAGTGAGGACAGAACATAACGCGGGTGGGAAGTCTAACAGGTAGACGTGTTACTGTACAGAGGAATAATCCAAATGCAACCTGCCGAGAAAAGTATAGTCTCCACAAACCCAAACTTGGCAAATCCTGTGTGTGAATATAGCTGTCGATTACACCTGTTGATTGCATACTTTACATTCAGTGGCATATTTACAGAGTGAGGACTAACTTCAGGGTGAAAACAAGAAAAGTGATAAAACAAGTGTTCCTGAGAGTTAGCACAGCAACACATGGCGTGGAATATAAACTCAACTTGACTTAAATGCCATATTTGAGATATGAACACATCTGACAGTTTGATTTTGTGGTTAACTATCCCTAGGGTTGCAAAGGGAGGGTATATTACTGGACACTTGTGAAGTTTACCAGTAAACTACCAGAATTTTGGTAGCTTTTTATTTTTGAATTTTATAAGACAACATCTAATGGCCTTTTGGGGTACTTCAGATTATCACAGGTCTGTTATTATCTCTGGCACTCTGTGCATCTTATTGCATATAAAATACATAAATAATCAAATAAGTATTAACCATATACTGAATACCACTGATGTTTAATATAAGGGGTGTCAGCATGAAATATCCTTTATATTTTACTATGTCAATATGTGTTTGTTGTAAATGTTTTGGCACCAAACTGGTGGCAGTTGTGAAAAAAGTAAATAGTTGGAAGAGTTCTAGAGTTAATTTAAAATAATGTCATTTTTGATAAGATGCTTTTATTCATTAATTTGCTTATTTTCTCTTGAACCATATGCACTAGAAACTGATGGACAATATGGACACATATATAAACATTTTATACTATATGTGAATATTTTTTTTTTAAGTTATTCAAATATAAATTACCCAAGTTACCATAGAAGATTCTGGTAACTTTAGTCAATTATCGGTAGCTAACTATCCCTTTAACATGTTTTGAGAACAATAAAAAGCTGGTCTCAATGACAGTGTATCATTTCTATATGCAATATCAGTCACAGAATGCTATGAAAACTAAAGATTCAATACACACACTGCTCATTACTCATTCAGTAGTTACCTATTTGACAGTCAAATGTATTTCAGTGTAAGAACATCAGTCCATAGAAAGACAGGCAGTGGTTCACAGAAACACAGGTAAATTAATCAACCTCTGTGATCTCACCAGTCATCATCATTCATCTCTCCAATATGGCAGTCCTCTGAAGGACCCAGCATCTCAACACAGAACAAATGGAGCTGACCTTGATGCTTTAAGGGCAATTTCATCACTTTTCAACCTCATTTTCATTACCTCCAGCACAATACCAGTGTCTACATATGTGAAAACAGCGTAAGTTGAAAAGTGGCGGAATTGCCCTTTAAAGCAATAAAATTAATCCACCTTGGCAGAGTGTCTGCCTTGAAACCTACTAGCTAGTGAATACTCCGCTGGGCCGGAATAAATACACAGCATAAGTGTGGATGACAGAGGATGTTCAGAAGACTGAGGCCAGGATTCAATCTGCTCAGCAGTAGCCCGTATTATAGCCGGCGAGTTCGGAGGTGTAACTGCATTAGTGCTGTCAAATCCACAAGTGGCTCCTCACCTATTGTGGACATGAGTAGATATTCAATGCAGCTGCATTACAAGTTCGAACACTGGAATGTATGATGTTGTAGTCTAGACCTCGACATAAAGGCCTATTTATTCAGTTTAATTAATTACGTTAAATTGTATTTCTCATTGATAGAGCCTACACTTTATATTGCCATTCTGAACTTCTAATGTGGGAGTATGTACTGTATCTAATGGGATATAGGCTATAAGGATGGGTGTGGTTTCGTGACAATGAAACACTCACCCATTTGACAGCTCTAACACAGTTCCACCTCCGACACCACCAAAACAGGACCAATGAGTTTGGTGGCCTAACACGGACTACCACTGATTGGATTGAATCCAGTGACAGGGGCGGACTGCGACCAAAAATCGGCTCCGGCATTTCTAACACACAGGACAGTTTTTTTCCTTGAGGCCCCCACACCAGCCCATTTTATACCTTGAGGACCCCATATTAGCCAGATAATGATAATTTTGCACAAAACAAACAAGTCAGGCAGGCCTACTTGGCTAAAAATGGACCAGCCCATCTGGCATTTGCCAGAAATGCTCATCTTAACTAAGGTCACTGTTTCTTTCATGTCCTTCAGATACAGAGGTAAAAGCATGGTAATGATATTCAGTCCTATACCACCATACTGGGCGATCACCTCAGCGAGAGAAAACTTTAAGGACTGGCTTATCGTCCTATAGTTGTGTGTGTGTGTGTGTGTGTGTGTGTGTGTGTGTGTGTGTGTGTTTAAGGATGCATTACAATACGGCCTCATGTCCTCTTTCCTTCATCTGCACTGACTTTACTAAGATTAAGATCATTTTATTCGCCAATTGAATACAAGGTCCAACTGAAATCTGACTTCTGTTTTATCCCAACACATACAGGTTAAGTGACTTGCTCAAGGGTACAACGGCAGGCAATGGCATACATGATTTGAAACCAGCAACCCTCTGGTTGCCAGCTCACTTCCCACCAGATTTTTCCCATCAGACCCAGGATTCGAATTGGCAACCCTCTGGCTGCTGGCTCGCCTCTCTAACAGCCAGGCTACTGTACCTGCCGCCACATCAAGTTATAGAACTGGAATGGTGAAGGAACATACCAGATGTAACTGTGTTAAAGTGTGTTAATTCAGTTTCAATATCTGGGCCAATGTCTTGTTGTGGTCCGAATCCATCCCCATTTCTCTTCCCTCCCTCCTGCCTCAGGGTATCAGTTCCTGCCATCACACCCAACTTGATGAGATTAACTGTCCAATTAGGTTCCGAGACCGGCTTCCTCCTCGACACAATGGTGGAGATTTCAATCACCCTGCACTGTGACAAGACCACATCTCTGTGGTTGTGATCAACTGGAGAGCTACAGTTCCACAGTACTATACCCCCACATCTTGAAACAGGCTGGAAAGAGAGGTGGAGTCCTACACTTCTACAAGCAGCTCAGCCAACGATATGAGTTCACTTAGCTTCCCCCCTTGTTAGGACGGTGCACAGATCTTTAAGAGGGCATGTGCTCAAAATGACCCCGCAAGTTACAGTGCCTCCTAAACACATTATTGACATCGGGAAAAGAGGGTGGCCTATCAGCTGATCATTGATGTTGATAATTGATGTAAATATGCTAGTTAGCTAGCTCTATTTATTTTACTGATGCATTTAATGATTGACTGGCTGGCTAGTGGCTTGTGTGGATATTTTACTATGAAGGTTAGCTAGAATGTAGTCTACCTGTGTTGCTGCTGCCCTGATACACATGGGCAACTCTTGATTGAAGAAGGGGTGGAGTTTGGGGGTCATTTCTGCCTCTCTCTGCTGCATGTATAAGCCAACCAGAACGAATATTGATGATGATTTAGTTACCTACACACACTCGACCGGTGGCCGCAGCTCTCAAACTGTTGGATGGTTTATGGATACTGTGCGCCCCAAATTTCCATAAAGGGCAGATCGGGAAACAGGCACAACTGGGCGCAAACGAGCCCCATACACGTCAGATCAACAGGCGCAACAAACGGGCAGGGTGGGGTGTGAACTTGACGACGTCACAACAACTTGCAGGCAGTGGGTTCCGAAAAACAATGACAAAATATTTATATAAATCAATATTTTGGGGGGAAATTATGCCACCACCCAAAAGGTCACCTTTGAGACTGGAAGGGCAAAGGTAGAGCTTTATCTGTGCACCTGCCTGCCCCTCGTAGACGACAGCAGCTCCACAGAAGTTTTGAAAGATTTAGATCAAAGGTGGAGGCTTGATCAAAATAGCCACTGGGCCTATTGTTAAAGCCTTGAGCTTTGTGAGGAGTGTGAGGTGTAGTAGCACAGTAGGGAGCAATGGATTGAGGAGCTACTGGCAATTATCTAGAGCCAGGGAGTCTGAGGCTAAGTCCCAAATGGCACTCTACCCTATTCCCTATATTTTGGGGTATTTTATTAGGATCCCCATTAGCTGTTGCGAAAGCAGCAGCTACTCTTCCTGGGGTCCACACAAAACATCAAACATGACATAATACGGAACATTAATAGACAAGAACAGCTCAAGGACAGAACTACATAAATGTAAATACGTCACACACAGCCTACATATCAGTACATACACACAAAATATCTAGGTCATATAGGGGAGAGGCGTTGTGCCGTGAGGTGTTGCTTTATCTGTTTTTTAAAACCAGGTTTGCTGTTCACTTGAGAAATCTGAGATAGAAGAGAGTTCATACAGTTATGGCTCTATATACAGTGGGGTTCAGAGAGTATTCAAACCCCTTGACTTTTTCCACATTTTGTGTTACAAGCCTGAATTTAGAATTGATTATATAGAGATTTTCTTTGTCACTGGTCTACACACAATGAGCCATACTGTCAAAGTGGAATTATATTTATTGAAATGTTTGCAAATTAATTAAAAATGAAAAGCTGAAATGTCTTGAGGCAAAAGTATTTAACCTCTTTGTTATGACAAGCTTAAATAAGTTTAGAAGTAAAAATGTGCTTAACAAGTCGCATAATACGTTTCATGGACTCACTCTGCACAATAATAGTGTTTACCATGATTTTTGAATGACTACCTCATCTCTGTACCCCACACACACTGTAAGGTCCATTAGTCGAGCAGTGAATTTCAAACACAGATTCAACCACAAAGACCAGGGAGGGTTTCCAATGCCTTGTAAAGAAGGGTACCTATTGGTAGACGGGTAAAAAAAAAAAAAAAGAGCAGACATTGAATATGCCTTTGAGCATGGTGAAGTTATTAATTACACTTTGGATGGTGTTTTAATACAACCAGTCACTACAAAGATACAGGCATCCTTCCTAACTCAGAGAGGAAGGAACCCCTCAGGGATTTCACCATGAGGCCAATGGTGACTTTAAAACAGTTACAGAGTTAATGGCTGTGATAGGAGAAAACTAAGGATGGATCAATGACATTGTAGTTACTCCACAATACTAGCCTAATTGACAGAGGGAAAAAAGGAAGCCTGTACAGATACAATATATTTCAACAAGGCACTAAAGAAATACTGCAAAAATGTGGGAAAGCAATTCACTTTTTGTCCTGAACACAAAGTGTTATGTTTGGGGCAAATCCAATCCAATACATTGCTGAGTACCACTCTCCATTATTTCCAAGCATAGTGGCGGCTGCATATGGGTATGCTTGTAATCGTTAATGACTGCAGAGTTTTTCAGGATAAAAAAGAAAACCTAGTTCAGTCTGCTTTCCACCAGACACTGGGAGATTAATTCACCTTTCAGCAGGACAATAACCTAAAACACAAGGCCAAATCTACACTGGAGTTGCTTACCAAGAAGACAGTGAATGTTCCTGAGTGGCCGAGTTAGTTTTGACTTAAATCTGCTTGAAAATCTATGACAAGACCTGAAAATGGTTGTCTAGCAATGATCAACATCCAACTTGACAGAGCTTGAAGAATTTAAAAGAATAATGTGCAAGTATTGTACAAGCCAGGTGTGCAAAGCACATAGAGACTTACCCAGAAAGTCTCACAGCTGTAAACGCTGTCAAAGGTGATTCTAACATGTATTGACTCAGGGGGTTGAATACTTATCTAATCAAGATATATTAATGTTTTGTTTTTTACAAATGTTAGAATTTTTCTTCCACTTTTCGTTAGTATTAGTTCAGACCTGGACAGAGGCTATATGACGGTGTGTGCTCATGATCTGAGGATGGGGTGAGGGAGGGGGGGGTGTAATAATGTAATATTTAGTAGTTTAAAAAATATATATTCTGTTTCGGCACCTACTGTAGCCATGCAATGTCATAAGGTACCGTCTTCATTAGGCTACCTTGTTTAGGAAGCTCATTGGATCCCAGGACGGATTTTCTTTCCCTCACAGATGTGAAAAAGTTGTTCACAAACAGCTCATTTATTTGATTTAACTAGGCAAGTCAGTTAAGAACACATTCTTATTTACAATGACGGCCTACCCCGGCCAAACCCTAACCCAGACGACGCTGGGCCAATTGTGCGCCGCCCTATGGGACTCCCAATTACAGCCGGTTGTGATACAGAGAGGAATCAAACCAGGGTCTGTAGTAATGCCTCTGGCACTGAGATGCAGTGCCGTAAACCTCTGCGCCACTCAGGAGCCCATTAAATAATAGGGTAGCTAGTAGCTACTAGCTTCGTTAAGTTTCGGTAGCGGCGCAGTTAATATTTATAGCTAGTTGACTAAGCTTTGATCAGCATGGATATCCGAAAATGGCTGGGCACTGCCAAGAGCAAAAAAAACAGAGGACCACCATGTTGAGAGCGATACCAAGCTCACCGACCAGCCTGCAGCAAGCCTACTGTAGCATAAAATGTAAAACCTGCCCATCCCCCACGCCGCCTGCTGACCAACAAGATCGAGAAGAGCCAGGGACTAGCACCAGCAGCAGGAGGGTATTTATGTAATGTATAGTTTAGGCCTTTGATTTTTACTTCAATGCAATGGATCTTTTAGATGTATCTGTGATTCTTAATAGCATTAGGCTACTGGCTTTTGCGGATCTAATTGTTATTGATAGATATACAGCTTTGCGTTATTTGATGGGTATAGGGACAATGACCAATGAAGCCTAATTGGTTGTGTTTTGAGGTGAGCCCTGGCTCAGCGCTCCTGTGGTCCTGGCTGTCCACTCCGGTGGTGCTGAAATTGTCAGAGCATCTAACGTTATCCTTTAATCGCGCTGACTGGCGGTAGCCTTCTTTCCTAAATGATGTCAAAACTATGATAATGCCCTCTCTCTGCTCTCTTGCTATAGTGTGTGTGTGTGTGTGTGTGTGTGTGTGTGTGTGTGTGTGTGTGTGTGTGTGTGTGTGTGTGTGTGTGTGTGTGTGTGTGTGTGTGTGTGTGTGTGTGTGTGTGTGTGTGTGTGAAACTCTCCCATACAGAAAATATTATAGAGTTGAAGTCGGAAGTTTACATACACTTAGGTTGGAATCATTAAAACTCGTTTTTCAACCACTCCACAAATTCATGTTAACAAACTATAGTTTTGGCAAGTCGGTTAGGACATCTACTTTGCCCATGACACAAGTAATGTCATGTTTACAGACTATTTCACTTATAATTCACTGCATCACAATTCCAGTGGGTCAGAAGTTTACATACACTAAGTTGACTGTGCCTTTAAACAGCTTCCAAAAATTCAAGAAAATGATGTCATGGCTTCTGATAGGCTAATTGACATCATCTGAGTCAATTGGAGGTGTACCTGTGGATGTATTTCAAGGCCTACCTTCAAACTCAGTGCCTCTTTACTTGACATCATGGGAAAGTCAAAAGAAATCAGCCAAGACCTCAGAAAATAAATTGTAGACCTCCACAAGTCTGGTTCATTACATTTTTTACATTTAAGTCATTTAGCAGACGCTCTTATCCAGAGCGACTTACAAATTGGTGCATTCACCTTATGATATCCAGTGGAACAACCACTTTACAATAGTGCATCTAAATCTTTTGGGGGGGGGGGGGGGGGGGTTAGAAGGATTACTTTATCCTATCCTAGGTATTTCTTAAAGAGGTGGGGTTTCAGGTGTCTCCGGAAGGTGGTGATTGACTCCGCTGTCCTGGCGTCGTGAGGGAGCTTGTTCCACCATAGGGGTGCCAGAGCAGCGAACAGTTTTGACTGGGCTGAGCGGGAAGTGTGCTTCCTCAGAGGTAGGGTGGCCAGCAGGCCAGAGGTGGATGTGCGCAGTGCCCTCGTTTGGGTGTAGGGACTGATCAGAGCCTGAAGGTACGGAGGTGCCGTTCCCCTCACGGCTCCGTAGGCAAGCACCATGGTCTTGTAGCGGATGCGAGCTTCAACTGGAAGCCAGTGGAGAGAGCGGAGGAGCGGGGTGACGTGAGAGAACTTGGGAAGGTTGAACACCAGACGGGCTGCGGCGTTCTGGATGAGTTGTAGGGGTTTAATGGCACAGGCAGGGAGCCCAGCCAACAGCGAGTTGCAGTAATCCAGACGGGAGATGACAAGTGCCTGGATTAGGACCTGCGCCGCTTCCTGTGTGAGGCAGGGTCGTACTCTGTGAATGTTGTAGAGCATGAACCTACAGGATCGGGTCACCGCCTTGATGTTAGTGGAGAACGACAGGGTGTTGTCCAGGGTCACGCCAAGGTTCTTAGCACTCTGAGAGGAGGACACAATGGAGTTGTCAACTGTGATGGCGAGATCATGGAACGGTCAGTCCTTCCCCGGGAGGAAAAGCAGCTCTGTCTTGCCGAGGTTCAGCTTGAGGTGGTGATCCGTCATCCACACTGATATGTCTGCCAGACATGCAGAGATGCGATTCGCCACCTGGTTATCAGAAGGGGGAAAGGAGAAGATACATTTTGTGTCGTCTGCATAACAATGATAGGAGAGACCATGTGAAGATATGACAGAGCCAAGTGACTTGGTGTATAGCGAGAATAGGAGAGGGCCTAGAACAGAGCCCTGGGGGACACCAGTGGTGAGAGCACGTGGTGCGGAGACAGATTCTCGCCACACCACCTGGTAGGAGCGACCTGTCAGGTAGGACGCAATCCAAGCGTGGGCCGCGCCGGAGATGCCCAACTCGGAGAGGGTGGAGAGGAGGATCTGGTGGTTCACAGTATCAAAGGCAGCAGATAGGTCTAAAAGGATGAGAGCAGAGGAGAGAGAGTTAGCTTTAGCAGTGCGGAGAGCCTCCGTGACACAGAGAAGAGCAGTCTCAGTTGAATGACCAGTCTTGAAACCTGACTGATTTGGATCAAAAAGGTCGTTCTGAGAGAGATAGCAAGAGAGCTGGCCAAGGACAGCACGTTCAAGAGTTTTGGAGAGAAAAGAAAGAAGGGATACTGGTCTGCAGTTGTTGACATCGTAGGGATCGAGTGTAGGTTTTTTCAGAAGGGGTGCAACTCTCGCTCTCTTGAAGACGGGAGGGACATAGCCAGCGGTCAAGGATGAGTTGATGAGCGAGGTGAGGTAAGGGAGAAGGTCTCCGGAAATGGTCTGGAGAAGAGAGGAGGGGATAGGGTCAAGCGGGCAGGTTGTTGGGCGGCCGGCCGTCACAAGATGCGAGATTTCATCTGGAGAGAGAGGGGAGAAAGAGGTCAAAGCACAGGGTAGGGCAGTGTGAGCAGGACCAGCGGTGTCGTTTGGAGAAGGTGGCAAAGAGCTTCCTAGGGTTAGAGGCAGATCCTTGGAATTTAGAGTGGTAGAAAGTGGCTTTAGCAGCAGAAACAGAAGAGGAAAATGTAGAGAGGAGTGAGTGAAAGGATGCCAGGTCCGCAGGGAGGCGAGTTTTCCTCCATTTCCGCTCGGCAGCCCTGTTCTGTGAGCTCGCAATGAGTCGTCGAGCCACGGAGCAGGAGGGGAGGACCGAGCCGGCCTGGAGGATAGGGGACATAGAGAGTCAAAGGATGCAGAAAGGGAGGAGAGGAGGGTTGAGGAGGCAGAATCAGGAGATAGGTTGGAGAAGGTTTGAGCAGAGGGAAGAGATGATAGGATGGAAGAGGAGAGAGTAGCGGGAAGGTAGTGATCGGAGTCTTGGAGGGGAGTTGCAATGAGATTAGTGGAAGAACAGCATCTAGTGAAGATGAGGTCAAGCGTATTGCCTGCCTTGTGAGTAGGGGGGGAAGGTGAGAGGGTGAGGTCAAAAGAGGAGAGGAGTGGAAAGAAGGAGGCAGAGAGGAATGAGTCAAAGGTAGACGTGGGGAGGTTAAAGTCACCCAGAACTGTGAGAGGTGAGCCATCCTCAGGAAAGGAACTTATCAAGGCGTCAAGCTCATTGATGAACTCTCCAAGGGAAGCTGGAGGGCGATAAATGATAAGGATGTTAAGCTTGAAAGGGCTGGTAACTGTGACAGCATGGAATTCAAAGGAGGAGATAGACAGATGGGTCAGGGGAGAAAGAGAGAATGTCCACTTGGGAGAGATGAGGATTCCAGTGCCACCACCCCGCTGGCCAGATGCTCTCGGGGTATGCGAGAACACGTAGTCAGACGAGGAGAGAGCAGTAGGAGTAGCAGTGTTATCTGTGGTAATCCATGTTTCCGTCAGTGCCAAGAAGTTGAGGGACTGGAGGGTAGCATAGGCTGAGATGAACTCTGCCTTGTTGGCTGCAGACCGGCAGTTCCAGAGGCTGCCGGAGACCTGGAACTCCATGTGGGTTGTGCGCGCGGGGGCCACCAGGTTAGAGTGGCAGCGGCCACGCGGTGTGAAGCGTTTGTATGGCCTGTGCAGAGGGGAGAGAACAGGGATAGACAGACACATAGTTGACAGGCTACAGAAGAGGCTACGCTAATGCAAAGGAGATTGGAATGACAAGTGGACTACACGTCTCGAATGTTCAGAAAGTTAAGCTTACGTTGCAAAAATCTTATTGACTAAAATGACTAAAATGATACAGTACTGCTGGCTGGTGAAGTAGGCTAGCTAGCAGTGGCTACGTTGTTAACTTTGTTTGAAAGTGTAGCTGGCTAGGTAACCTCGATAGTTTCAGTACTACACCTTTATCATGATACAAAGGCAACTATGTAGCTAGCTAACATGACACTAATCAAGACGTTCCCTTGTAATGTATTTAGTTTCTACAATGCTGCTCGTCGGTAAAGTTGGCTAGGTTTGGAAAATGGCGTCGCGGAGGACGAAAATAGCTGGCTAGCTAACCTCGATAATTACTCTAAACTACACAATTATCAAACTATGACAAAGACAACTATGTAGCTAGGTAACACTACACTAATCAAATCGTTCCGTTGTAATGTATTAGTTTCTACAGTGCTGCTAGTCGGTAAAGGTTGGCTAGCTAGCAGTGTTGACTAAGTTAGAACGGCGTCGCGGCGGATGAAAATAGCTGGCTAGCTAACTCCGATAATTACTCTAAAACTACACAATTATCTTAGATACAAAGACAGCAAAGACAACTATGTAGCTAGCTAACACTACACTAATCAAATCGTTCCGTTGTTCCGTTGTAATGTATTAGCTTCTACAGTGCTGCTAGTCCGTAGAATTTGGCAAGCTGGCAGTGTTGACTAAGTTTGGAGAACGGCGTCGCGGAGGACGAAAATAGCTGGCTAGCTAACCTCGATAATTACTCTAAACTACACAATTATCTTTGATACAAAGACAGCTATGTAGCTAGCTAAAAATTGCTCAGATCAAACAAATCAAACCGTTGTAATGAAATGTAATATTACCTGCGGAGCGAAGTGCAGCACGACTACTCACTCCAAACCTGATCATTTTGGTTCATCCCTGGGAACAATTTCCAAACGCCTGAAGGTACCACGTTTATCTGTACAAACAATAGTACGCAAGCATAAACACCATGGGACCACGCAGCCGTCAAACTGCTCAGGAAGGAGATGTGTTTTGTCTCCTAGAGATGAACATACTTTGGTGCGAAAAGTGCAAATCAATCCCAGAACAACAGCAAAGGACCTTGTGAAAATGCTGGAGGAAACAGGTACAAAAGTATCTATATCCATAGTAAAACGAGTCCTATATCCACATAACCTGAAAAGCTGCTCAGCAAGGAAGAAGCCACTGCTCCAAAACCGCCATAAAAAAGCCAGACTACGGTTTACAACTGCACATCGGGACAAAGATCGTACTTTTTGGAGAAATGTCCTCTGGTCTGATGAAACAAAAATAGAACTGTTTGGCCATAATGACCATCATTATGTTTGGGGGGAAAAGGGGGATGCTTGCAAGCCGAACAACACCATACCAACCGTGAAGCACGGGGGTGACAGCATCATGTTGTGGGGGTGCTTTGCTGCAGGAGGGACTGGTGCACTTCACAAAATAGATGGCATCATGAAGGAGGAAAATTATGTGGATATATTGAAGCAACATCTCACAATATTAGTCAGGAAGTTAAAGCTTGGTCGCAAATGGGTCTTCCAAATGGACAATGACCACAAGCAAACTTCCAAAGATGTGACATAATGGCTTAAGGACAACAAAGTCAAGGTATTGGAGTGGCCAACACAAAGCCCTGACCTCAATCCTATAGAACATTTGTGGGCAGAACTGAAAAAGCACGTGCGAGCAAGGAGGCCTACAAACCTGACTCAGTTACACAAGCTCTGTCAGGAGGAGTGGGCCAAAATTCACCCAACTTATTGTGGGAAGCTTATGCAAGGCTACCCGAACCATTTGACCCCAGTTAAACAATTTAAAGGCAATGCTACCAAATACTATTTGAGTGTATGTAAACTTCTGACCCATTGGGAATGTGATTAAAGAAATAAAAGCTGAAATAAATCATTCTCTCTACTGTTATTCTGACATTTCATATTTTTTAAATCAAGTGGTGATCCTAACTGACCTAAGACAGGGAATTTTTACTAGGATTAAATGTCAGGAATTGTGAAAAACTGAGTTTAAATGTATTTGGCTAAGGTGTATGTAAACTTCCAACTTCAACTGTAAGCACGCACCACTTTTCCGTTTTTAATTTTTTATAATTTTTTGAAACAAGTTACTTTTTTCATTTCACTTCACCAGTTTGGACTATTTTGTGTATGTCCATTACATGAAATCCAAATAAAAATCCATTTAAATTACAGGTTGTAATGCAACAAAAGAGGAAAAACGCCAAGAGGGGTGTCACGTCCTGATCAGCAGATGGAGCTATTGTATTAGTTTTGGGGTCAGGACGTGGCAGTTTTGGGGGGGTCACAAGGGCTATTTGGCGGGGCGAGATTGGAGCCCCAGGCCAGCTCCCTGTACCCTTGTAGGGCAGACTGGACAGGTCCCGTGCATTGGCGTGGGGCTGTGGTGAGGCCTGGGATTTTCAGGCCGGTAGGCACAGTACCAGCGCCCCGCATGTGCCAGGGCAAAGTAGGCATCGAGCCGGAAGGGGTGATGCCAACCCTGCGCTCAAGACCACCAGTGCGCCTCTACGGTCTGGTGTTTCCCGCCATACGCACTAGCATGGAGGTGCATGTCTCCAGGCTGGCACGTCCAGTACCAGCCCCACGCATCAGGCGTCTAATGCGTCAGCCCAGCCTCGCCAGTCAAGAGTCACCTGAGCTGCCCGCCAGTCAAGAGTCACCTGAGCTGCCCGCCAGTCCTCCGGCCCAGCCCGAGTGGCCTGCCTGTCCTCCGGCCCAGCCCGAGTGGCCCTCCTGTCCTCCGGCCCAGCCCGAGTGTTCCTCCTGTCCTCCGGCCCAGCCCGAGTGGCCCTCCTGTCCTCCAGCCCAGCCCGAGTGGCCCTCCTGTCCTCCGGCCCAGCCCGAGTGGTCCGTCTGCCAGGGTCAGCCCGAGTGGCCCGTCTGCCCGGCGCAGCTAGCGGCGCCACCGAAGTGGGCGACGCCGAAGGTGGAGCGAGGTCCACGTCCTGCACCTGAGCCACCTCCAGGATAGGTGGGTTGGGGAGGGAGGGTGTAGCACAGTGCCGTCGTTGACGGCAGCCACCCTCCCTTCCCTCCCTTATTGTTTAGGGGTTATTGTTTAATGGGTTGTTGTTGGGGATTTTTTGTTGTTGGTGTTTTCTGTTGGTAGGTGGATTCCGGGGTCTGCACCTTGAGGGGGGGGGGTACTGTCACGTCCTGACCAGCAGATGGAGCTATTGTATTAGTTTTGGGGTCAGGATGTGGCAGTTTTGTGTGTGTGTGAATGTTTGTGTTGGTGATTGGGACTTCCAATTGAAGGCAGGTGTGTTAAGTTGCCTTTGATTGGGAGTCCTATATAGGTGTGTGTGTTTTTCTTTGGGGTTGTGGGTAGTTGTTTTTGCACTGCGTTTAATAGCCTGCAGAACTGTTGCACTGTCGTGAGTATCTCTTATTGTTTTGTCGAGTGGATGCTTTACTCCTTTTTCTTTGAAATTAAAATATGAGTATCCATATTCCCGCTGCGTCTTGGTCCTCTTCTCTCCAGTACGACATATTTTGTGACAAGGGGTGAATACTTTTACAAGGCACTGTACTCACATTGGCTGCGGAGAGCGTGATCACACAGTCGTCCGGAACAGCTGATGCTCCCGTGCATGTTTCAGTGTTACTTGCCACGAAGCGAGCATAGAAGTTATTTAGCTAGTCTGGTAGGCTTGTGTCACTGGGCAGCTCTCGGCTGTCCTTCCCTTTGTAGTCTGTGATAGTTTGCAAGCCCTGCTACATCCGACGAGCGTCGGAGCAGTGTAGTACGATTCGATCTTAGCCCTGTATTTACGCTTTGCCTGTTTGATGGTTTGTCGGAGGGCATAGTGGGATTTCTTATAAGCTTCTGGGTTAGAGTCCCGCTCCTTGAAAGCGGCAGCTCTACCCTTTAGCTCAGTGTAAATGTTGCCTGTAATCCATGGCTTCTGGTTGGGGTATGTATATGCAGTCACTCTGGGGACGACGTCCTCGATGCACTTATTTTTATATATATATATATATATATTTTTTTTTTTCACCCCTTTTTTCTCCCCGATTTTGTGGTATGTAATTGGTAGTAGTTACAGTCTTGTCTCATCGCTGCAACTCCTGTACGGACTCGGGAGAGGCGAAGGTCGAGAGCCATGCGTCCTCCGAAACACAACCCAACCAAGCCACACTGCTTCTTGACACAATGCCCATCCAACCCGGAAGCCAGCTGCACCAATGTGTCGGAGGAAACACCGTACACCTGGCGACCGTGTCAGCGTGCACTGCGCCTGGCCCGCCACAGGAGTCGCTAGCGCGCGATGAGACAAAGATATCCCTGCCGGCCAAACCCTCCCCTAACCCGGACGATGCTGGGCCAATTGTGCACCGCCCCATGGGCCTCCCGGTCGCGGCCGGCTGCGACAGAGCCTGGATTCTAATCCAGAATCTCTAGTGGCACAGCTAGCACTGCGATGCAGTGCCTTAGACCACTGCGCCACTCGGGAGGCCCCCTCGATGCACTTATTGATAAAGCCAGTGACTGTTGTGGTGTACCATCGGAAGAATCCCGGAACATATTCTAGTCTGTGCTAGCAAAACAGTCCAGTAGTTTAGCATCTGCTTCATCTGACCACTTTTTTATAGACCGAGTCACTGGTGCTTCCTGCTTTAATTTTTCCTTGTAAGCAGAGTTATGGTCAGATTTGCCAAATGGAGGGCGAGGGAGAGCTTTGTCTCTGTGTGTGGAGTAAAGGTGGTCTAGAATGTTTTTCCCTCTGGTTGCACATGTGACATGCTGATAGAAATGAGGTAAAACTGATTTAAGTTTCCCTGCATTAAAGTCTCCGGCCACTAGGAGCGCTGCCTCTGGATGAGCGTTTTCCTCTTAGCTCATGGCGGAATACAGTTCATTGAGTGTGGTTTTAGTGCCAGCGTCTGTCTGTGGTGGTATGTAGACAGCTACGAAAAATACAGATAAACTCTCTTGGTAGATAGTGTGGTCTACAGCTTATCATGAGATACTCTACCTCAGGCGAGCAAAACCTTGAGACTTCCTTAGATATCGTGCACCAGCTATTGTTTATAAATATGCATAGGCCCCCGCCCCGTGTCTTACCAGAAGCTGCTGTTCTGTCCTGCTGATAGTGTATAACCCGCCAGCTGTATGTTCTTAATGTCGTCATTCACCATGACTTGGTGAAGCATAAGATATTACCATTTTTAATGTCCCGTTGGTAGGATATACGTGCTTTCAGTTCATCCCATTTATTTTCCAGCGATTGAAAGTTAGCTAGCAGAACGGAAGGCAAGGGCAGATTAGCCACTCGTCACCTGATCCTCACAAGGCATCCTGATCTCTTTCCACAAAACCTACGTTCCTTTTCCAGCGAATCACGGGGATCTGGGCCTGGTCAGGTGTCCGTAGTATATCCCTCGTGTCTGACTCATTGAAGAAGAACTCGTCGTCCAATTTGAGGTGAGTAATCCCAGTTCTGATGTCCAGAAGCTCTTTACGGTCATAAGAGACGGTAGCAGCAACATTATGTACAAAACAAGTTACGAACAACACGAAAAATCAAACAAAATAGCATGGTTGGTTAAGAACTGATAAGACGGCAGCCCTCCCCTCCGGCGCCATCTTGACTTCTTTTGTGTAGTAACCAAAAGGTCATGTGATGCTGCCTTTGAGTCAAGCGAGAAGAAGAACAGTAGAGTATTATCAAATTTAGGGAAACTTAGTTTTCCAACAAGATGAATAGGTGGCCATCACGCCAGCGTGCAGCTACTGTATACAGGCTACTTGCACAGACCTGCACAGCTGTAATCAGATGGGGAAGCAGCAATGGTCAGGTAATGAATGACATCATTATAATATTCCACTAGAATCCCCACTAAGATTCATGCAGAATCCCTAGCCATAGATTCCAAGCTTCTGAGATTCCCCATTCCCCACTTGTTTAGTTCACAAACTATACATTCTTCTATTTTCTTACCTTTCATGTCAATGTAGAAATGAAAGCCATGCCTTCCGGTATTCAAATGAGTGTGGCCTATTACTGTATAACTGTATATAAAGCATAACCAGTCTTTGTGTTAGTAAAGATCTGTTTATGCTGTGACCTCATCTTAACTAAGGTCACTGTAGCCTTCATGTCCTTCAGATACAAAGGTAAAAGCATGGTAATGATATAGTCCTATCCCAACATACTGGACCATCACTTCAGTGAGAGAAAACTATACTTTAAGGACCGTCTTATATTCCTATGGTAAAAAGGGACCTCGGTAGGCCTATTGTATTCATTGCTATGCATAAATACTGTGTATATATAATGGAGATTGAAAGTCAATGCCCTACAGTTCACCTGAAACAGTAAATATAATCTCTGTGTAAATGCTTGGTGTGTTTGGCCTGTATCCGCTCAGCTGTTAGTGAGCAAGTGTGTACTCTGTCGAACATAACCGCGAGCACTCATCCCCATCCTAACTGGGCATGTACACAATTTTCTGGTCAATAGACAATGCACATTTAGCACACACTTGTGCTCGTCTTCATCGACCGAACACACTCCTGGAAATTCCGGAGTGTGTTAGTAAACAAAAGCGCAGGAAGGAATAAATAAAGACTAAAGGCGATGTATAACTGATGTTAAAGAGCCAGCAGTAGGACAAATATACAGATGTAACATTCACAATGTGTTTATCCATCCAGGTAGCCTAGCGGTTAGAGCGTTGGGCCAGTAACCAAAAGGTCACTGGTTTGAATACCAGAGTCAACTCCAGCAACACGCTTAACTCTATTTCGCTCCAGGGGGGCCGTCCTACTATGGCTGACCTTGTAAAACAACACAAATGATATTGGTGGCGTACACAGTTAGTAGGTGTTATGGCAGGTGCAAGGAAATGCTTATGTGCATAGTTGTTATCAATCAATGCAGTAAATGTCAAACAAGCACATAATAATACATTTCAAATCAAATGTTATTAGTCACATGCGCCCAACACAACAGGTGTACACTTTACAGTGAAATGCTTTCTAACGAGCCCCTAACCGACAGTGCAGTTCCAAAAAATACGGATAAGAATAAGAAATTAAAGTAACAAGTAAGTAAACAGGAGCAGTAAAAAATAACAATATATACAGGGGGGTGCCGGTAGAGAGTCAATGTGCGGAGGCACCGGTTAGTTGAGGTACTATGTACATGTAGGTAGAGTTAATTAAAGTGACTATGCATAGATGACAACAGAGAGTGGCAGTGGTGTGGAGAGGGCAATGTGAATAGTCTGGGTAGCCATTTGACTAGATGTTCAGAGTCTTATGGCTTGGGGGTAGAAGCTGTTTAGAAGCCTCTTGGACCTAAACTTGGCGCTCCGGTACCGCTTGCCGTGTGTGAGCAGAGAGAACAGTCTATGACTAGGGTGGCTGGAGTCGTTGACAATTTTCAGGGCCTTCTACTGACACCGCCTGGTATAGAGGTCCTAGATGGCAGGAAGCTTGGCCCCAGTGATGTACTGGGCCGTTTGCACTACCCTCCGTAGTGCCATGCGGTCGGAGGCTGAGCAGTTGCCGTACCAGGCAATGATGCAACCCGTCAGGATGCTCTCGATTGTGCAGCTGTAGAACCTTTTGAGGATCTGAGGACCCATGCCAAATCATTTAGTACTGCAGTAGATATATACAGTTGAAGTCAGAAGTTTACTACACTTAGGTTGGAGTCATTAAAACTCGTTTTTCAACCACTCCACAAATTTCTTGTTAACAAACTGTAGTTTTTGCAAGTTGGTTAGGACACCTACTTTGTGCATGACACAAGTAATTTTTCCAACAATTGTTTACAGACAGATTATTTCACTTATAATTCACTGTATCACAATTCCAGTGGGTCAGAAGTTTACATACACTAAGTTGACTGTGCCTTTAAATAGCATGGAAAATTCCAGAAAATGTCATGGCTTTAGAAGCTTCTGATAGGCTAATTGACATCATTTGAGTCAATTGGAGGTGTAACTGTGGATGTATTTCAAGGACTACCTTCACACTCAGTGCCTCTTTGCTTGACATCATGGGAAAATCAAAAGAAATCAGCCAATACCTCAGAAAAATTGTAGACCTCCACAGGTCTGGTTCATCCTTGGGAGCAATTTCCAAACGCCTGAAGGTACCATGTTCATCTATATAAACAATAGTATGCAAATATAAACACCATGGGACCACGCAGCCGTCATACCGCTCAGGAAGGAGACACGTTCTGTCTCCTAGAGATGAACGTACTTTGGTGCGAAAAGTGCAAATCAATCCCAGAACAACAGCAAAGGACCTAGTGAAGATAATGGAGGAAACAGGTACAAAAGTATCTATATCCACAGTAAAACGAGTCCTATATCGACATAACCTGAAAGGCCCCTCAGCAAGGAAGAAGCCACTGCTCCAAAACCGCCTTAAAAAAGCCAGACTACGGTTTGCAACTGCACATGGGAAGAAAGATTGTACTTTTTGGAGAAATATCCTCTGGTCTGATGAAACAAAAATGGCCATAATGGCCATCATGACCATCATTATGTTTCGAGGAAAAATGGGGAGGCTTGCAAGCCGAAGAACACCATCCCAACCGTGATGCACGGGGGTGGCAGCATCATGTTGTGAGGGTGCTTTGCTGCAGGAGGGACTGGTGCACTTCACAAAATAGATGGCATCATGAGGGAGGAAAATTATGTGGATATATTGAAGCAACATCTCAAGACACCAGTCAGGAAGTTAAAGCTTGGTCGCAAATGGGTCTTCCAAATGGACAATGACCACAAGCAAACTTCTAAAGTTGTGGCAAAATGGCTTAAGGACAACAAAGTCAAGGTATTGGAGTGGCCAAAACAAAGCCCTGACCTCAATCCTATAGAACATTTGTGGGCAGAACTGAAAAAGCGTGTGCGGGCAAGGAGGCCTACAAACCTGACTCAGTTACACAAGCTCTGTCAGGAGGAGTGGGCCAAAATTCACACAACTTATTGTGGGAAGCTTGTAGAAGGCTACCCGAAACATTCAACCCAAGTTAAACAATTTAAAGGCAATGCTACCAAATACTAATTGAGTGTATGTAAACTTTTGACCCACTGGGAATGTGATGAAAGAAATAAAAGCTGAAATAAATCATTCTCTCTACTGTTATTCTGACATTTGACATTCTTAAAACAAAGTGGGGATCCTAACTGACCTAAGAAAGGGAATTTTTATTAGGATTAAATGTCAGGAATTGTGAAAAACTGAGTTTAAATGTATTTGGTTAAGGTGAATGTAAACGTCTGACTTCAACTGTAAATAGTATTTAAACATTATTAAAGTGACCAGTGTTCAATGACTATGTATATTGGGCAGCAGTCCCTACGCTCAGGGTAGAGTAGCTGGTGGTAGCCGGCTAGTGACATTGACTAAGGGACATTGACTATTGTTCTGGCAGAAACTGAACAAGATCTGCAGAAAATGTTATTATGTACAGACAATTGGAGCAAAAGATGGATCAATTGAGACAGATAATGCGTTTTAGACCAGGTACTAAGAGATGTCTTTTTCAGTTTTGATGAAGAAATGCTTGAGTTTACTGGCAATTAAAAATATTTGGGACTTTATTTTGATGAACGGCACATTTCCCCTGGCCGACTCAGCAAATAGAGAACTTTGGGGAGTTATAGGAAAAACAAAAACACTCAAAGATATTGGTTTTGCCACGTTTTCCAAACTGTCAGACATGCGTGTCTCCTGTTCTGGACTATTCAGCAGGAGTGTGGGGTGCTAAGAGGTATCTCAAAAACACTAACAGAGCAGGATGTCATTTTTTAGGTATCCACAAGTTTGCACCTATACTGACAATAACTAGGCACACGGGCTGGGAACCGTGTAAGGTGAGATGGAAGCATGTATGGTGAGACTTTGGAATAGACTGTTGGATATGCCAATTGCCAGAATAGCCAGCAAAGTTTTTCAACGGGATCTCTCCATATGGGAGCATGGGCAACTGATGGTTTGGGCTAGGCCCCTTAGTTCCAGTGAAGGAAAATCTTAATGCTACCGCATACAATGACATTCTAAACGATTCAGTACTTCCAACTTTGTGGCAACAGTTTGGGGAAGGCCCTTTCCTGTTTCAGCATGATAATGCCCCCATGCACAAAGCGAGGTCCATACAGAAATGGTTTGTTGAGATCGGTGTGGAAGAACTTGACTGGCCTGCACAGAGCCCTGACCTCAACCCCATCTAACACCTTTGGGATGAATTGGAACACCAACTGCGAGCCAGGCCAAATTGCCCAACATCAGTGCCAGACCTCACTAAAGCTCTCGTGGCTGAATGGAAGCAAGTTCCTGCAGCAATGTTCCAACATCTAGTAGAAAGTCTTCCCAGAAGAGAGGAGGCTGTTATAGCAGCAAAGGGGGAACCAACTCCATATTAATACCCATGATTTTGGAATGAGATGTTCGATGAACAGGTGTCCACATACCTTTGGTTATGTAGTGTATATTATGTACAACCTACCTAAAATTAAGAGATCGCTATGTGCACAGGTAAGACCAGGGATATTGACCTGCGTATTGAAACAGGTCAGATCAGGGATATTGACCTGCGTATTGAAACAGGTCAGTATAATGGTGAAATGGAAGAGGAAAGACTATGTAACTATTTTGACCTCGAAGAAATAGAGAATGAAACTCATTTGATCCTCTGTTGCCCTTTCTACCACATGAAGCTGTTTGAGAGAATGCCAAGATTGTGCAAATCTGTCATCAAGGCAAAGGGTGGCTACTTTGAAGAATCTCAAATATAAAATATATTTTGATTTGTTAAACACTTTTTTGGTTACTACATGATTCCATATGTGTTATTTCATAGTTTGGATGTCTTCACTAATATTCTGTAGAAAAACTTTGGACTGGTACTGTATAGATTTGTTCTATCCATTGAACCATCTTGACTTCTTCCACATTTTGTTGTGTTATAGCCTGAATTTAAAACTGATTGAATTTCTGTCACGGCTGTCTGACGGATCGGACCAAAATGCAGCGTGTTCGTAGTTCCACATATTCATTTATTCCGTGAAACTAAATGCAATACATTAAATACTTGAAACACAAAAACAACAAACCGTGACGCAGAGAGGAAAACACAGTACTCAAAAGATAATCACCCACAAACACAGGTGGGACAAACATCAACATAAATATGACCTCCAATTAGCGGTAACGAGGATCAGCTGCCTCCAATTGGAGATCAACCCAAACAACACCAACATAGAAATACAAAACTAGAAACTGAACATAGAAATACAAAAACAGACAAACACCCCGTCACACCCTGACCTACTCTACCATAGAAAATAACAACTTACTATGGTCAGGACGTGACAATTTCGATGTTTTTGTCACTGGCCTGCACGCTATACCCCATAATGTCAAAGTAGAATTACGTTTTTCAAAATGTTTACTAATTAATAAAAAATGAAAAGCTGAAATGTCTTCAGTCAATAAGTAGTCAACCCCGTTGTTATGGCTAACCTAAATATATTAAGGAGTATACATTTGCAAGTCACAAGTCACATAATAAGTTGCATGGACTCACCCTGTGTGTAATACTAGTGTTAACATGATTTTTGAATAACTACCTAATCTCTGTACCCCACAAATACAATTATAATGCCCTCCACTAATTTTGTCACCCTTAGTAAATATGGGCAAAACAGGCTGTGAAAAAAATATATTTGCTGTTTATCCTCTTAGTCTTTCTTTCAAAATATTCACAAAAATCAAACCTTTAATTGAAGTAAAATGATTGAAAAAAAATTATGTGGAATAAATATTTTTCTTTGAAACATGTGTGCCACAAATATTGGCACTCGTAAAATTCTTAAGTTCACCCGAGTGATTAGGGAAACTTAAGTGGTAAGCCATGACTTCCTTTTTCACTGGGGTATAAATATGAGGTGACACACAGGCCAAGTTCCCATAGTCATCCATCACTATGGGAAAGACCCAAGAATACAGTAATTGTCACGTCCTGACCCTTGTAAGAGGTCATTTTCCATAGTAGAGTGGTCAGGGCGTGACAGGTGGGTGTTTTGGGTGGTTTTGGTTTTCTGTTTCTATGTGGGGTTTTCTAGATTTCTATTTCTATGTTTTTGTTTTCTATGTTTTGGCCAGGTATGGTTTCCAATCAGAGGCAGCTGTCTATCGTTGTCTCTGATTGGAAGCCATACTTAGGCAGCCTGTTTTTCATGTGTGGGTGTAGCTAGTTTTTTTCCGTTTTGTCAAGTGTACCTTACGGAACTGTTGTCGGTCGTTTGTTGTTTTTTTTTAAAGTGTTTTTCATTAAAGAAAAGAATGATCACTATACACGCTGCACCTTGGTCTCCTTTAGACGACCCATGTTACAGAACTACCCACCATGACTGGATCAAGCGGCGTGCCCGGGCAGAAATGGACACCTGGTCACATACGGAGTGGATGGAGAGGAGTAACTGGACTTGGGGCCAGGAAATCGATAGATATCAGAGCCTACCTGGGAAAAACGAGAGGCAGGGTACACGGGTAGTTTGGCTGGGCCAGGGGTGAGGCCTGAGTCAACTACCTGTGCTTTTTGTGGTAAGCATGTGCCTGCCTCTCGCACTCTCTCTCCAGTGCGCCTCCATAGCACAGTACGTCCTGTGCCTGCTCCTCGCGCTCTCCCTCCAGCGCGCCTCCAGAATCCAGTACGTCCTGTGCCTGCTCCTCGCGCTCTCCCTCCAGCGTGCCTCCAGAATCCAGTACGTCCTGTGCCTGCTCCTCGCGCTCTCCCTCCAGCGCGCCTCCAGAATCCAGTACGTCCTGTGCCTGTTCTTTGCACTCTCCCTCCAGTGCGCATCCATAACCCAGTACGGCCGGTGCCTGCTTTGAGCACTCGGTCCTCAGTGCGTCTCCCCAGTCCGGTGAGACCGGTTCCTGCTCCACATACAAAGCCTCCAGTGATAATCGATGGTCCGACGCCTCTAGTGATGATCCATGGCACTAAGCCTCTAGTGATGATCCATGGCCCGGAGCCTGTAGGGATATTCCATGGCACGAAGCCTGAAGAGGTAATCCATGGCCCGGAACCTGAATAAATAATCCTTGGCAAAAAGCCTGGAGGGATTATAAATGGTCCGGAGCCTGTAGGGATAAACCATGGCACGAAGCCTGTAGGGATAATCCATGGCCTGGCACCTGTAGAGATAATCCATGGTAAGAAGCCTCCAGTGATGATCCTTGGCACGGAACCTGTAGAGATGATCGATGGCATGGAGCCAGCAGCAACGGTCATTAGTCTGGAACCTATGATGAAGCCTCGCAGTCCGGAGCCTCCGGCGACGCTTTCCGTCCGGAGCCTCCAGCGACACTCCTCAGTTCAGAGCCTTCAGCGACGCTCTTCAGTCTGGAGCCTCCAGCGACGCTTTTCCGTCCGGAGCCTTCAGCGGTGGTCTGCAACCCAGAGTCCTTGGCGACGGTCTGCAGCCCAGAGCCTCCGGCGGCGGTCTGCAGCCCAGATCCTCCGGCGGCGGCCTGCAGCCCAGATCCTCCGGCGGCGGCCTGCAGCCCAGATCCTCCGGCGGCGGCCTGCAGCCCAGATCCTCCGGCGGCGGCCTGCAGCCCAGATCCCTTTGTTTTTTATGTTTTGGCCAGGTATGGCTTCCAATCAGAGGCAGCTGTCTATCGTTGTCTCTGATTGGAAGCCATACTTAGGCAGCCTGTTTTTCATGTGTGGGTGTGGGTAGTTGTTTTCCGTTTTGTCAAGTGTACCTTACGGAACTGTTGTCGGTCGTTTGTTGTTTTTGTTGAAGTGTTTTTCATTAAAGAAAAGAATGAGCACTATACACGCTGCGCTTTGGTCTCCTTTAGACGACCCTTGTTACAGTAATGATGTGGGACAAAAGGTTGTTGAGCTGCACAAATCAGAAAATGGCTATAAGAAAATAGTTCAACGGTTGAAAATTCCCATTTCCACTATTTACATTTACGTCATTTAGCAGACGCTCTTATCCAGAGCGACTTACAAATTGGTGCATTCACCTTATGATATCCAGTGGAACAACCACTTTACAATAGTACATCTATATATTCTATCCTATAGAAAAGTTGTGGGCAGAACTGAAAAAGCGTGTGCTATCAAGGAGGCCTACAAACCTGACTCAGTTACACAAGCTCTGTCAGGAGGAATGGGCCAAAATTCACCCAAGTTATTGTGGGAAGCTTGTGGAAGGCTACCCAAAACATTTGACCCAAGTTAAACAATTTAAAGGCAATTCTACCAAATACTAATTGAGTGTATGTACATTTCTGACCCACTGGGAATGATATGAAAGACATAAAAGCTGAAATAAATCATTCTCTCTACTATTGTTCTGACATTTCACATTCTTAAAATGAAGTGGTGATCCTAACTGACCTAAGACAGGGAATTTTTACGAGGATTAAATGTCAGGAATTGTGAAAAACTGAGTTTAAATGTGTTTGGCTAAGGTGTATGTAAACCTCCAACTTCAACTGTATATTTGAGAAAAATATTTGTTTTATGATGAGTTTATTTTTTCTTTCAATTACTTCACTTTAATTAAAAGTTTGATTTTTGTGAATATTTTTAATGAGGACAAACAATAAAGAAAAACATTTCACTGCCCGTTTTGCTCATATTTACCAAGAGTTCCATTATTAGTCAAGGGCACTGTATCTGTAAAGTCCCTCAGTCGAGCAGTTAATTTCAAACACAGATTCAATCAAAGACCAGGGAGGTTTTCCAATGCCTCGCAAAGAAGGCACCTATTGGTAGATAAAAAAAATAAATAGAAGCAGACATTGAATCGAGCATGGTGAAGTTATTAATTAAACTTTGGATGGTGTATTAATACACCCAGTCACTACAAAGATACAGGCATCCTTTCTAACTCAGTTGTCGGAGAGGAAGGAAACCACTCAGGGATTTCTCCATGAGGCCAATGGTGACTTTAAAACACATACAAAGTTTAATGGCTGTGAAAGGAGAAAACTGAGGATGGATCAACAACATTGTAGTTACTCCACAATACTAACCTTATTAACAGAGTGAAAAGGAAGCCTGTATAGAATAAAAAATATTCCAAAACATGCATCCTGTTTGCAACAAGGACTAAAGTAATACTGCAAAAAATGTGGCAAAGCAATTCACTTCTTGTCCTGAATACAAAGTGTTATGTTTGGGACAAATCCAATACAACACATTGCTGAGTACCACTCTCCATATTTTCAAGCATAGTGGTGGTGGCTGCAGCATGTTATGGGTACGCTTGTAATCGTTAAGGACTGCCAAAGGTGATTCTAACATGTATTGACTCAGGGGGTTGAATACTTATTTAATAAAGATATATTAGTGTTTTATTTTTCATATAATAAAAAATATATATAATTTTTCTTACACTTTGACCTTTTGAGTATTTTGTGTAGATTGTTGACAAAAAATTACAATGAAATCGATTTTAATCCCGCTTTATAACACATCAAAATGTGGAAAAAGTCAAGGGGTGTGAATACTTTCTGAAGGCACTCTACATACTGTATATACGTTGATGTCTTTATTTAGCCTTTATTTAACTAGGCAAGTCATTTGACCTAGATAGTTTGTGTGTATGTATTGATGTGTAGGCTACGTGTGCCTTTCTGTTTAAAAATTGATGTAATTCTGTCCTTGAGCTGTTCTTGTCTATTAATGTTCTGTACTATGTTGTGTTTCATGTTTTGTGTGGACCCCAGGAAGAGTTACTGCTGCTTTTGCAACAGCTAATGGGGATCCTAATAAAATACTCCCCCAAAAATACATTGATCCAATTAATTTACATTTCTAATGTTCATGCCCTTAATGAATCATCAAGAACCAATATGTCACAGATCCGTTCCTGCTTTGGACTTTCATATGTAGAATACCACAATAACAACACCATTGGTATGTATGTACAGTATGAACCCCTTTATTCATTAGTCTCTCTGTGCCACTGTCTTTTAAGGCAGACTGTTAGGCTAAAAGGTAGGACAGAAGGTACAAGAGAAGCCCTCTAAAGACCGTAGAGTTGTGGAGGGCCAGGAGTTTTTCCTTCTCCTGACCATGTGACATGATAGGGCAACACTTTGGGCTCTAGTCGTGAAATGACCAGGAAACACTCTAGGCTCTAGTTACAGCCTACAACTAGGGTCCAGAGTTTCTCCTGGTCAGGTCACATGATCTGGGAAAAACTCCTGGTCCTAGTCATGAGACACAAACAGGAAATGAACCTTAGTAGCGGTCCTGTAGAAGTGGCAACGACAACATCACTTAACGTCTGAGTAGAAAGAACAGCTAGATCAATTGAAGTGCTTTGTTATGAATAGATAGAACCAGAGTCCTGTTTCTCCATTTTAAGTTTAACATACAATATGAAACAGCCGCACTGTTAGTCAGGGTGAATGAAAAAAAAAATACATTTGTTGTTTATCATTAATATTTTATAATTGTGCTTCAAAATAAGATTGGTAATCATTTCATAATTTGCTCCTATTATTGATGTGTGCATACTGATTTACAGTCTTCCCCAGTGTGTTATCATCTGCAACTTCCTGTTTAAATCTCATTTTAACAGTTCTGATTGGACAGCTGACTGGGGGGCGGTCACAAGAACAACTTCCATCACAAGCAATCTCTTATTTTTCCCCCGAAGTAATCACTATTCTTGAGTAATATGTATGTATTTAGGATTTCTATTTTATACAAGTTAAAGCAGTGTACAAACTGCATCTGTAAATTACTTGTCATGCACTTGATCAAGCGGCCTCTCTTCAACTGTTACTCAACTGTAAGACATTCATCTATGATCTAGTCACTGTCAAGTCTCCTGCTAAGTCACATTCAGTCCACAATCATTGGAACGGCTGGATAATCAGTCCAGCAGTAATATTTGTATTAAAAGTTCTTAAATTGTGTGATGGAATATGTCATTGTGCACATTATCGTATGGTAACAGATTGGCTAAATAAATATAAAAGATGAATGCCCATTGCCTTGGTTAATGTTAGGTAAATGGATGATGTCAAAATTAAAAACATGGCACCGAAATGTTGACATTGACCAAGAAAACACCTGCTAGTTTTGTTTGAAGAACACTTTTCTCAGTCCCCACACCTCAATGCAAAAAAAAGCTAGAAAACACTGTAGGTACCATGACCATGATACAGTTTCACTACAAAACTGAGTAAAATTAGGAAACAGTCCTCCCATCTTGTTTTAATGTCTGTCCGAGGCCCAGTTAGTCCATGTGTGGTATAGCAGGCATAGTTAGCCTCTGGTGTTCCCAGAAATAGAGGATAAAAGGTTCTGCTGTTGCCTCTCCCCTCCATAACCTCCACTGTCCGTCTCTCTCTCAGGCTCTGAGTTAGTCCAGGAGCAGGAAGTACCTCTCAGTATCAGCAAATCAAAGAAAAGGTAAAAGGTCAGAGTGTAGAGGGTAGAGGTTAGAGGTCGCCGCTCTGGGGCTCTGGGTTGCGGCCCTCCTGATTGCGGTTGCGCCCCAGTCTGGGGAAGCGTGACGAGGCTTTGGAACGGGCTGTCTTACTGCTCCCCTCGCTGGCCACTGGTGTGTCCCTGGGAGGAGACAAAAGGTCAAGAATTCAGCAAAGGAAACCAGAGGTTAGTAATGCCACTTAGGGTTTTTATTTTATTCTTGGCACCAACCAGAACTTGAGGCTAGAACTTGAACTGCGTTTTCTGTGTTCCTGTGAATGTGCCATTTTGGGCAGGACGTGCTGGCTGCTGACACTAAGGGCGACACTTTTGAGGTGAGGTGAGACCGAGTCACCTCCCAAGAAAGGAGTGATGACAAGTGCAGCTTTTGTAGAATCAGGTTCTAATCTCTCACTCTCCATCTCAGCCCCCTCCTAACCAGGGGCCCACTCAGTCATTCATAAAAGAAAGGTCACCATTTTGGATGAGTCATCAATGGCTAAGACAGCTCTACTGTTAATGTAGATATCATCAACTTAGCTCTTTATTTAGCAGAAGAATGGCGCTGGAGGGGATGGCTGCCGTTTTACGGGCTCCTAACCAATTGTGATATTTTGTGTGTTTTTTCGCATTGTTTATAACTTATTTTGTTGATGCTACTGTCTCCTATGACCGAAAAGAGCTTCTGGATATCAGAACAGCGACTACTCACCTCGAACTGGACAAAGATTATTATTTATTTTTTATGAGTCGGACTCAAAGGATATAATGTTCCCAGACAAGGCCCAAACCCCCGTCATTCACATGAAGTAAAGAAGGAAATACATGGGGCGGAGATCAAGATGCCTTGTGAGAATTAGTCGGCGAGTGGGTAACCCGCCTCTACCATCCATTCTATTAGCCAACTGTCACACCCTGATCTGTTTCACCTGTCCTTGTGATTGTCTCCACCCCCTCCAGGTATCGCCCATCTTCCCCATTATCCCGTGTGTATATATATATATATATATATATACCTGTGTTCTCTGTTTGTTCGTTCTCAGTTCGTCTTGTTTGTCAAGTCAACCAGCGTTTTGTCTCTGCTCCTGCTTTTTCCCAGTCTCTTTTTTCTCGCCCTCCTGATTTTGACCCTTGCCTGTCCTGACTCCGAGCCCACCTGCCTGACCACTCTGCCTGACCCTGAGCCTGCCTACTGTCATGGAAATTCAAATTCAGTACTGGTATCCACCCGTGACCACTACCTCTCAGATCATAGGCGGGTCCAGCTGCTCAATAATAAACATGGTTCACCCTGAGATCCCAATTTCTGATCCCCTGTGCACAGTTTACCCAGATCTTCAGGAGCGGTCAACAGGTGAAGTTGCAGATCACCTCTTCGTCGCCAAAAATGTTGTGGAAATTCAGTACTGAGAGAGACTTGGTCATTTCTTCAAACAATCATCTTTATTTAATATCGATTCATTATTGAAATAATGAAGCCGCCAGCCCAGAAGTCTTGACTGTCGGACCGAGTGCTTGAACCATACAGAGAATACTGTGTCTTTATATACCAAACCTAAAAATGCTTCAACCATGGCTGGCTCCACCCTTCCCATATAGATTGGGGGCACCATGAGCCACTTTGGGCTCATCCTGTCTTTATCTGCCCATGGCGTTATCTTAAACCCTGACCCTGGCCTAATTTCCTAGATGCCAGGATGTCTAAGAACCACTGAGGCCTTTGTTCTACTCTTCTCTATCCCAGTCACAATCACCCCACATCCTGTCACTGGAATGCCAGCTGTAGGTTTTATCACCAGGTCAATCAATGTCCACGACACCCAGACTAGCTGCAGGAAGCTAGAGTGGACACCATAAAACTCAGCATTAGCAGGAGAGACATATCTTACTGTTTGTTAAGTAAATAAGTGTTACATATCCAACAAATAAAGTGAATACATCATTTTTCCCTCACACTACCAACCTGTACCTTTGCCCAACACTGGATTTTTGACCGCTGCTTATCCTGAGCCTGCCTGCCGTCCGGTACCGTTGCCTCACCTCTGGTTTACTGAAACCTGCCTGCCTTGACCTGTCTATTGCCTGCCCCTATTGGATCGTTAAACTATTGTTTATTCGACGTGGTCTGTATCTGGGTCTTACCTTCATACTTGATACCAACGTGCAATTACTGGAGAATAAACTGGATGAGCTCCGTTCGAGACTATCATACCAACAGGACATTAAAAACTGTAATATCTTATGTTTCACTGAGTCGTTGCTGAACAATGACATGGATAATATACAGTTGGCAGGGTTTTCTGTGCATCGGAAGGACAGAAAAGCTACGTCTGGTAAGATGAGGGGTGAGGGTGTGTGTCTATTTGTCAATAACAGCTGGTGCACGATGTCTAATATTAAGGTAGTCTCAAGGTATTGCTCGCCTGAGGTAGAGTACCTCATGATAAGCTGTAGACCACACTATCTACCAAGAGAGTTTTCATCTATATTTTTTGTAGCCGTCTATTTACCACCACAAACCGACGCTTGCACGAAGACCGCACTCAACGAGCTGTATAAGGCCATAAGCAAACAAGAAAATGCTCATCCAGAAGCGGCGCTCCTGGTGGCTGTGGACTTTAATGCAGGGAAACCTAAATGCCTTTTATGCTCGCTTTGAGGCAAGTAACACTGAAGCATGCATGAGAGCACCAGCTGTTCCAGACAACTGTGTGTTCACGCTCTCCGTAGCCGATGTGAGCAAGACCTTTAAACAGGTCAACATTCACCAGGTTGCGGGGCCAGACGGATTACCAGGCCGTGTACTCAGAGCAAGCGCGGACCAACAGGCAAGTGTCTTCACTGACATTTTCAACCTCTCCCTGACCGAGTATGTAATACCCACCATAGTCCCTGTGACCAAGTAAGTGAAGTTAACCTGCCTAAATGACTACCGCCCCATAGCATTCACGTTGGTAGCCATGAAGTGCTTTGAAAGGCTGGTCATGGCTCACATCAAACACCATCATCCCGGAAACCCTAGACCCACTTCAATTCGCATACCGCCCCAACAGATCCACAGAAGACGCAATCTCAATCGTACTCCACACTGCCCTTTCCCACCTTGAGAAAAGGAACACCTATGTGAGAATGCTGTTCATTGACTAGAGCTCAGCGTTCAACAACATAATGCCCACAAAGCTCATCACTAAGCTATGGACCCAGGGACAAGACATCTCCCTCTGCAACTGGATCCTGGACTTCCTGACGGCCCGCCCCCAGGTGGTAAGGGTAGGCAACAAAACATCTGCCATGCTGATCCTCAACACGGGGGCACCTTATGGGTGCGTGCTTAGTCCCCTCCTGTACTCCCTGTTCACCCACAACTGTGTGGCCAGGCACGAATCCAACACCATCATTAAGTTTGCAGATGACACAACGGTGGTAGGCCTGATCACCGACAACGAAGACCTCCTCCCTATAGGGAGGAGGTCAGAGACCTGGCAGTGTGGTGACAGGACAACAACCTCTCCCTCAATGTGAGCAAGACAAAGGATATTATCGTGGACTACAGGAAAAGGAGGGCCGAACACGCCCCCATTCACATCGACGGGGCTGTAATGGAGCGGGTCGAGAGTTTAAATTCCTTGGTGTCCACATCACCAACAAACTACCATGGTCCAAACACACCAAGAAAGTCATGAAGAGGGCACGACAACACCTTTTCCCCCTCAGGAGACTGAAAAGATTTGGCATGGGTCCCCAGATCCTCAAAAAGTTCTACAGCTGCACCATCGATAGCATCCTAACTGGTTGCATCACCTCCTGGTATGGCAACTGCTCGACATCCGACCGTAAGGCACTACATAGGGTAGTACGTACAACCCAGTACATCACTGGGGCCAAGCTTCCTGCCATCCAGGACCTATATAATAGGTGGTCTTAGACTCCAGTCACCAGAGTCATAGACTGTTCTCTCTGCTACCACATAGCAAGCGGTACCGGAGTGCCAATTCTAGGTCCAAAAGGCTCCTTACCAGCTTCTACCCCCAAGCCATAAGACTGCTGAACAATTAATCAAATTGCCACCTGGACTATTTGTATTGACACCCACCCACCCTTTGTTTTTACACTGCTGCTACTCTCTGTTTATTATCTATGCATAGTCACTTTACCCCTACCTACATGTACAAATGACCTCGACTAACATGTACCACCGAACATTGACTCGGAATCGGTACCCCTGTATACAGCCTCATCATTTTTTCATTTTTTACTTTAGTAAAATCAACTGCATTGTTGTTTAAGGGCTTTTAAGTTAGCATTTCACGGTAAGGTCTACAACCTGTTGTATTCGGAGCATGTGACTAATCAAATTTGATTTGATAATTTTATCTCAGCGTTTTAGAACCTCTGTGTTATGACTATGAGCTGCTACAGGACAGAATTCTTGTTGGGATCTGTGATTGGTCGTGCTCACCGAGCGGTCACAGCCTCAATCGGTGTGAATGATGCAGGAAATGACTGGAACCTATGACTGGGCTGGCACAAGAAGTCACTTTCAAGGTGTTCACAAAACATTTCCATTATCTATCGCACTCGCACACAGATGTATCAGGCAATGTATTATTATGAAGCACTTTGTGAAATGCCTGTTTTCCCTATCTGACAATGCACACACGGCCAACGGGGGCAGTGTTGCAATCTACTGCGGAGATAGCCTGCAGAGTTCTGTCCTACTATCCAGGTCTGTACCCAAACAATTTGAACTTCTACTTTTAAAAATCCATCTCTCTAAAAACAAGTCTCTCACCGTTGCCGCCTGCTATAGACCACCCTCTGCCCCCAGCTGTGCTCTGGACACCATATGTGAACTGATTGTCCCCCATCTATCTTCAGAGCTCGTGCTGCTAGGTGACCTAAACTGGGACATGCTGAACACCCCAGCCATCCTACAATCTAAGCTTGATGCCCTCAATCTCACACAAATTATCAATGAACCTACCAGGTACCACCCCAAAGCCGTAAACACGGGCACCCTCATAGATATCATCCTAACCAACTTGCCCTCCAAATACACCTCTGCTGTTTTCAACCAAGATCTCTGCGATCACTGCCTCATTGCCTGCATCCGTAATGGGTCAGTGGTCAAATGTCCTCCACTCATCACTGTCAAACGCTCCCTAAAACACTTCAGCGAGCAGGCCTTTCTAATCGACCTGGCCCGGGTATCCTGGAAGGATATTGACCTCATCCCTTCAGTAGAAGATGCCTGGTTATTTTTTTTAAATGCCTTCCTCATCATCTTAAATAAGCATGCCCCATTCAAGAAATTTAGAACCAGGAACAGATATAGCCCTTGGTTCTCTCAAGACCTGACTGCCCTTAACCAACACAAAAACATCCTGTGGCATTCTGCATTAGCATCGAACAGCCCCCGTGATATGCAACTTTTCAGGGAAGTTAGAAACCAATATACACAGGCAGTTAGAAAAGCCAAGGCTAGCTTTTTCGCAGAAATTTGCTTCCTGCAACACAAACTCAAAAACTGCAAACTGCAACACAAACTCACAAACTCAAACTCTGTCACCACGGATAAATCCACTATAATTGAGAATTTCAATAAGCATTTTTCTACAGCTGGCCATGCTTTCCACCTGGCTACCCCTACCCTGGTCAACAGCACTGCACCCCCCACAGCAACTCGCCCAAGCCTTCCCCATTTCTCCTTCTCCCAAATCCAGTCAGCTGATGTTCTGAAAGAGCTGCAAAATCTGGACCCCTACAAATCAGCCGGGCTAGACAATCTGGACCCTTTCTTTCTAAAATGATCTGCCGAAATTGTTGCAACCCCTATTACCAGCCTGTTCAACCTCTCTTTCGTGTCGTCTGAGATTCCCAAAGATTGGAAAGCAGCTGCGGTCATCCCCCTCTTCAAAGGGGGGGACACTCTTGACCCAAACTGCTACAGACCTATATCTATCCTACCCTGCCTTTCTAAAGTCTTCGAAAGCCAAGTCAACAAACAGATTACCAACCATTTCGAATCCCACCGCAACTTCTCCACAATGCAATTTGGTTTCCGAGCTGGTCATGGACCTCAGCCACGCTCAAGGTCCTAAACGATATCTTAATCGCCATCGATAAGAAACAATACTGTGCAGCCGTTTTCATTGACCTGGCCAAGGCTTTCGACTCTGTCAATCACCACATCCTCATCGGCAGACTCAACAGCCTTGGTTTCTCAAATGATTGCCTCGCCTGGTTCACCAACTACTTCTCTGATAGAGTTCAGTGTGTCAAATCGGAGGGCCTGTTGTCCGGGCCTCTGGCAGTCTCAATGGGGGTGCCACAGGGTTCAATTCTTGGGCCGACTCTTTTCTCTGTATACATCAATGATGTCGCTCTTGCTGCTGGTGATTCTCTGATCCACCTCTACGCAGACAACACCATTCTGTATACCTCTGGCCCTTCTTTGGACACTGTGTTAACTACTCTCCAGACGAGCTTCAATGCCATACAACTCTCCTTCCGTGGCCTCCAACTGCTCTTAAATATAAGTAAAACTAAATGCATGCTCTTCAACCGATCGCTGCCTGCACCTGCCCGCCCGTCCAGCATCACTACTCTGGACGGTTCTGACTTAGAATATGTGGACAACTACAAATACCTAGGTGTCTGGTTAGACTGTAAACTCTCCTTCCAGACTCACATCAAACATCTCCAATCCAAAGTTAAATCTAGAATTGGCTTCCTATTTCGCAACAAAGCATCTTTCACTCATGCTGCCAAACATACCCTCGTAAAACTGACCATCCTACCGATCCTCAACTTCGGCGATGTCATTTACAAAATAGCCTCCAATACCCTACTCAATAAATTGGATGCAGTCTATCACAGTGCCATCCGTTTTGTCACCAAAGCCCCATATACTACCCACCACTGCGACCTGTACGCTCTCGTTGGCTGGCCCTCGCTTCATACTCGTCGCCAAACCCACTGGCTCCAGGTCATCTACAAGACCCTGCTAGGTAAAGTTCCCCCTTATCTCAGCCTCGCTGGTCACCATAGCAGCACCCACCTGTAGCACGCGCTCCAGCAGGTATATCTCTCTGGTCACCCCCAAAGCCAATTCCTCCTTCGGCCACCTCTCCTTCCAGTTCTCTGCTGCCAATGACTACAAAAATCTCTAAAACTGGAAACACTTATCTCCCTCACTAGCTTTAAGCACCAGCTGTCAGAGCAGCTCACAGATTACTGCACCTGTACATAGCCCATCTATAATTTAGCCCAAACAACTACCTCTTGCCCTACTGTATTTATTTTGCTCCTTTGCACCCCATTATTTATATTTCTACTTTGCACTTTCTTCCACTGCAAATCTACCATTCCAGTGTTTTACTTGCTAAATGGTATTTACTTCCCCACCATGGCCTTTATTGCCTTTACCTCCCTTATCTCACCTCATTTGCTCACTTTGTATATAGACTTATTTTTCTACTATATTATTGACTATGTTTGTTTTACTCCATGTGTAACTCTGTGTTGTTGTATGTGTCAAACTGCTTGCTTTATCTTGGCCGGGTCGCAATTGTAAATTAGAACTTGTTCTCAACTTGCCTAGCTGGTTAAATAAAGGTGAAATAAAAATAAATAAAACACTCCGACGCATGTACACACACACACACACACACACACACACACACACACACACACACACACACACACACACACACACACACACACACACACACACACACACACACACACACACACACACACACACACACAGACAGTGGGGTCACTCACTGGCAGAATGGCAGCAGCTGCAGCAGGGTCTCCTTGGTGGGTTTAGCAGAGAACTCTGGCAGGGTCTGGATCAGCTTGTTCAACACCATCCTCAGGTACGACTGGAGCTGTTTCCTACGCTCCTCTACAAACTTGGCATCCTAAGGAGAAGAGAGGACAGAGACAAGGGAGACATTAAAACTGTACCTTACAGAATGAGAGGGAAAGTACAGGTACGAGTTATAGATAAGTGTGTAGGGTAAGTGGGTGGAGAATGATGCCAGCTGTCAGATTAGATAAGGTCCCAGCTGCCATGTCTCATTTAATGGTTTGTTTGCATGGAAATGTAACACCCCACTTTCTCTGTCTCTCTCACTCTCACTCAGTGACACACTGAGCCTCTCTCAGTCCTTGTCTCTAGCCCCTATGCTCTGTGGATGTCAAAATTGAAAACTGTGGGTGTACAATGTAACACTTTAGAAGTTTATATATGAGAACCATCAGAACATTTTTAAATTAACACTTTTCAAAGCGTTGCTCTTTTAACACTGTCATAGTGTGCTTTTCCTTACTCCAATGGTGTAGATACTATTACAGTAGGTGACGACAACTCTGAGTGTTGTCCAACTGATACTTTTCAACACCAGTGGCATTTACATTTTACAACTCAGTGTGAAAGGTACACTGCTATGATGTTCAAAGATATCGTGAATTTAACACTTTAGAATTTTACTCTAGCAGTCTACTACTTTTTCTAGCTTGCCACCAATGGCTATGTTTGTTAGACAGACACGGTTGTTACACTCATTCACTTAAGTTACATGTGAGTGAGTGCTTAAGTAAATGTGTTATCATTCAAATAAAACACTTTAGGACAAAACATTTTATTTATATATAGTAAATCAAATTCTATGTCACATGCGCCGAATACAACAGGTGTAGTAGACCTTACAGTGAAATGCTCACCAACAATGCTTTAAGAAGTCTTAAGAAAAAAAAAAGTGTTAAGTAAAAAATTAATAAGTAAAATATAGAAAATAAAAGAAACAAATAATTAAACAGCAGCAGTAAAATAACAATAGCGAGGCTATATACAGGGGGTACCGGTACAGAGTCAATGTGCTGGGGCACCGGTTAGTCGAGGTAATTGAGGTAATATGTACATGTAGGTAGAGTTAAAATGACTATGCATAGATAATAAACAAAGAGTAGCAGCAGCGTAAAAGAGGGGTCTGGGTAGCCCTTTGATTAGCTGTTCAGGAGTCTTATGGCTTGGGGGTAGAAGCTGTTAAGAAGCCTTTTGGACCTAGACTTGGCGCTCCGGTACCGCTTGCCATGCTGTAGCAGAGAGAGCAGTCTATGACTAGGGTGGCTGGAGTCTTTGACAATTTTTAGGGCCTTCCTCTGAAACCCGTGGTATAGAGGTCCTGGATGGCAGGAAGCTTGGCCCCAGTGATATACTGGGCCGTACTCACACCCCTCTGTAGTGCCTTGCAGTCGGAGGCCGAGCAGTTGCCATACCAGGCAGTGATGCAACCCGTCAGGATGCTCTTGATGGTGCAGCTGTAGAACCTTTTGAGGATCTGAGGACCCATGCCAAATCTTTTCAGTCTCCTGAGGGGGAATAGGCTTTGTCGTGCTCTCTTCACGACTGTCTTGGTGGGCTTGGACCATGTACGTTTGTTGGTGATGTGGACGCCAAGGAACTTGAAGCTCTCAACCTGCTCCACTACAGCCCTGTCGATGAGAATGGGGGCGTGCTCGATCCTCCTTTTCCTGTAGTCCACAATCATCTCCTTTGTCTTGATCACATTGAGGGAGAGGTTATTGTCCTGGTACCACACGGCCAGGGCTCTGACCTCTTCCCTATAGGCTGACTCATTGTTGTCGGTGATCAGGCCTACCACTGTTATGTCATCTGCAAACTTGATGATGGTGTTGGAGTCGTGCCTGGCCATGCAGTCATGAGTGAACAGGGAGTACAGGAGGGGAATGAGCACACACTCCTGAGGGGCCCCTGTGTTAAAGATTAGCGTGTCAGATGTGATGTTACCTACCCTTACCACCTGAGGGCGGCCCGTCAGGAAGTCCAGGATCCAGTTGCAGCGGGAGGTGTTTAGTCCCAGGGTCCATAGTTTAGTGATGAGATTAGAGGGCACTATGGTGTTGAACGCTGAGCTGTAGTCAATGAATAGCATTCTCACATAGGTGTTCCTTTTGTCCAGGTAGGAAAGGGCAGTGTTGAGTTCAATAGAGATTACATCATCTGTGGATATGTTGGGGCGGTATGAAAATTGGAGTGGGTCTAGGGTTTCTGGATTAATGGTGTTGATGTGAGCCATGACCAGCCTTTCAAAGCACTTCATGGCTACAGATGTGAGTGCTACGGGTCGGTAGTCATTTAGGCAGGTTACCTTAGTGTTCTTGGGCACAGGGACTATGGTGGTCTGCTTGAAACATGTTGGTATTACAGACTCAGTCAGGGACAGGTTTAAAATGTCAGTGAAGACACTTGCCAGTTTGTCCGTGCATGCTCAGAGTACACGTCCTGGTAATCCGTCTGGCCCTGCGGCCTTGTGAATGTTGACCTTACTCACATCGGCTACGGAGAGCGTGATCACACTGTTGTCCGGAACAGCTGATGCTCTTATGCATGTTTCAGTGTTACTTGCCTTGAAGCGAGCATATAAATAATTTAGCTAGTCTCGTAGGCTTGTGTCACTGGGCAGCTCGTGGCTGGGCCTCCTTTTGTAGTCTGTAATAGTTTGCAAGCCCTATCACATCCGACGAGCGTCGGAGCTGGTGTAGTACGATTCAATCTTTTTCCTGTATTGAGGCTTTGCCTGTTTGATGGTTCGTCGAAGGGCATAGCTGGATTTCTTATAAGCTTCCGGGTTAGAGTCCCGCTCCTTGAAAGCAGCAGCTCTACCCTTTAGCTCAGTGCGGATGTTGCCTGTAATCCATGGCTTATGGTTGGGGTATGTACGTACGGCCACTGTGGGGAGGATGTACTTATTGATGAAGCCAGTGACTGATGTGGTGTACTCCTCAATGCCAACGGAAGAATCCTGGAACATATTCCAGTCTGTGCTAGGAAAACAGTCCTGTAGCTTAGCATCTGCTTCATCTGACCACTTTCTTATTGACCGAGTCACTGGTACTTCCTGCTTTAGTTTTTGCTTGTAAGCAGGAATCAGGAGGATACAGTTATGGTCAGATTTTCCAAATGGAGGTCGAGGGAAAGCTTTGTATGCGTCTCTGTGTGTGGAGTAAAGGTGGTCTAGAGTTTTTTTCCCCTCTGGTTGCACATTTAACATGTTGGTAGAAATTAGGTAAAACAGATATAAGTTTCCCTGCATTAAAGTCCCCGGCCACTAGGAGCGCCGCCTCTGGATGAGCGTTTTCCTGTTTGCATATGGCCGTATACAGCTCATTGAGTGCGGTCTTAGTGCCAGCATCGGTTTGTGGTGGTAAATAGACAGCTACAAAGAATATAGATGAAAACTCTCTTGGTAAATAGTGTGGTCTACAGCTTATCATGATATACTCTACCTCCGGCGAGCAAAACCTTGAGACTCCCTTTTGTGCACCAGGGGTTGTTTACAAATATACATAGATCGTCACCCCTTGTCTTACCAGAGGCCGCTGTTCTATCCTGCCGAAAAAGCTTGAAACCCGCCAGCTGTATGTTATTCATGTTGTCGTTCAGCCACGACTCGGTGGAACATAAGATATTACAGTTTTTAATGTCCTGTTGGTAGGATATATGTGCTTGTAGCTCGTCTCTTTTATTATCCAATGATTGTACGTTGGCTAATAGGACCGATTCCAAAGGCAGATTACCCAATCGTTGTCTGATCCTTATAAGGCACCCAGACCTTCGTCCCCGACATCTCAGTCTCTTTCTCCTGCGAATGACGGGGATCAGGGCCTTTTCGGGCGTCTGAAGTAAATCCTTCCCATCCAATTCGTTAAAGAAAAAGTATTCCTCCAGTACGGGGTGAGTAATCGTTGTCCTGATATCTAGAAGCTCTTTTCGGTCATAAGACAAGGTGGCAGAAACATTGTGTACAAAATAAGTTACAAATAACATGAAAAAACACACACAATAGCACAATTGGTTAGGAGATCGTAAAACAGCATTATTACAGCTTAATGAGGAATGCTTTTCCAACAGTCTTGAAGGAGTTTCCACATATGCTGAGCACTTGTTGGCTGCTTTTCCTTCCCCTGATGCAGCACTCCATCACTCTCCGTCTTGGTCAAATAGCCCTTTAACAGGCTGAAGGTGTGTTTTGGGTCATTGCCTTGTTGAAAAACAAATTATAGTCCCACTAAGCGCAAACCAGATGGGATGGAGTATTGCTGCCGAATGCTGTGGTAGCCATGCTTGTTAAGTGTGCATTGAATTGTAAATAAATCACTGACAGTGTCACCAGCAAAGCACACCCACACCATCACACCTCGTCCTCCATGCTTCACGGTGGGAACCACACATATGGAGATCATCCATTCACCTACTTTGGACTCATCAGACCAAAGGACAGATTTCCACCGTTCTAATGTCCATTGCTCGTGTTTCTTGGCCCAAGCCAGTCTCTTCTTATTATTGTTGTCCTTTAGTAGTGGTTTCTTTGCAGCAATTCGATCATGAAGGGCAATTCACGCAGTCTCCTTTGAACAGTTGAAGTTGAGATGTGTCTGTTACTTGAACTCTGTGAAGCATTTATTTGGGCTGCAAACAGAACTTTTCTGTGGCGGTTTTCATGAGAGCCAGTTTCATCATAGCACTTGATGGTTTTTGCGACTGCACTTGAAGAAACTTTCAGAATTTTTTTTATTTCCCGGATTGACTGACCATGTCTTAAAGTAATGATGGACTGTCGTTTCTCTTTGCTTATTTGAGCTGTTCTTGCCATAATATGGACTTGGACTTTTACCAAATAGGGCTATCTTCTGTATACCACTCCTACCTTGTCACAACATAACTGATTGGCTCAAATGCATTAAGAAGGAAAGAAATTCCACAAATTAACAAGGCACACCTGTTAATGGAAATGCATTCCAGGTGACTACCTCATGAAGCTGGTTGAGAGAATGCCAAGAGTGTGCAAAGCTGTCATCAAGGCAAAGAGTGGGTACTTTGAAAATCTAAAATATATTTTGATTTTAACACTTTTTTGGTTACTACATGATTCCATATGTGATATTGTAGTTTGGATGTCTTCACTATTATTCTACAATTTAGAAAATAGTAAAAATAAAGAAAAACCATTGAATGAGTAGGTGTGTCCAAACTTTTGACTGGTACTGTATATATACTGCTCAAAAAAATAAAGGGAACACTTAAACAACACAATGTAACTCCAAGTCAATCACACTTCTGTGAAATCAAACTGTCCACTTAGGAAGCAACACTGATTGACAATAAATTTCACATGCTGTTGTGCAAATGGAATAGACAACAGGTGGAAATTATAGGCAATAAGCAAGACACCCCCAATAAAGGAGTGGTTCTGCAGGTGGAGACCACAGACTACTTCTCAGTTCCTATGCTTCCTGGCTGATGTTTTGGTCACTTTTGAATGCTGGCGGTGCTTTCACTCTAGTGGTAGCATGAGACGGAGTCTACAACCCACACAAGTGGCTCAGGTAGTGCAGCTCATCCAGGATGGCACATCAATGCGAGCTGTGGCAAGAAGGTTTGCTGTGTCTGTCAGCGTAGTGTCCAGAGCATGGAGGCACTACCAGGAGACAGGCCAGTACATCAGGAGACGTGGAGGAGGCCGTAGGAGGGCAACAACCCAGCAGCAGGACCGCTACCTCCGCCTTTGTGCAAGGAGGAGCACTGCCAGAGCCCTGCAAAATGACCTCCAGCAGGCCACAAATGTGCATGTGTCTGCTCAAACGGTCAGAAACGGACTCCATAAGGGTGGAATGAGGGCCCGACGTCCACAGGTGGGGGTTGTGCTTACAGCCCAACACCGTACAGGACGTTTGGCATTTGCCAGAGAACACTAAGGTTGGCAAATTCGCCACTGGCGCCCTGTGCTCTTCACAGATGAAAGCAGGTTCACACTGAGCACATGACAGACGTGACAGAGTCTGGAGACGCCGTGGAGAAAGTTCTGCTGCCTGCAACATCCTCCAGCATGACCGGCTTGGCGGTGGGTCAGTCATGGTGTGGGGTGGCATTTCTTTGGGGGGCCGCACAGCCCTCCATGTGCTCGCCAGAGGTAGCCTGACTGCCATTAGGTACCGAGATGAGATCCTCAGACCCCTTGTGAGACCATATGCTGGTGCGGTTGGCCCTGGGTTCCTCCTAATGCAAGACAATGCTAGACCTCATGTGGCTGGAGTGTGTCAGCAGTTCCTGCAAGAGGAAGGCATTGATGCTATGGACTGGCCCGCCCGTTCCCCAGACCTGAATCCAATTGAGCACATCTGGGACATCATGTCTCGCTCCATCCACCAACGCCACGTTGCACCACAGACTTTCCAGGAGTTGGCGGATGCTTTAGTCCAGGTCTGGGAGGAGATCCCTCAGGAGACCATCCGCCCCCTCATCAGGAGCATGCCCAGGCGTTGTAGGGAGGTCATACAGGCACGTGGAGGCCACACACACTACTGAGCCTCATTTTGACTTGTTTTAAGGACATTACATCAAAGTTGGATCAGCCTGTAGTGTGGTTTTCCAATTTAATTTTGAATGTGACTCCAAATCCAGACCTCCATGGGTTGATAAATTGGATTTCCATTGATTATTTTTGTGTGATTTTGTTGTCAGCACATTCAACTATGTAAAAAGTATTTAATAAGATTATTTCTTTCATTCAGATCTAGGATGTGTTGTTTAAGTGTTCCCTTTATTTTTTTGAGCAGTGTATATCTATCATAATGCGTTACTTTGATGGCCTAGTTTCTCCCAAAGACAGTGGTCTGAAACTCCTGAGTTGTATTCACCTGCAGTAGTGCATGCTGGTAAATATGATAATAATGGGTGTGGTTTTAAATGTTTTTGAGTGTTTTACTCTACATTGAGTGACATCATCACACTCAACTCTGGTTAGTAAAACAAACACAGGCAACACCCCGATTGAACAGTATATTAAAAGATATGAACAACAGCTGGTCTTCAGTTACACAAAGTAACGCCACATCAACATCAAAACTGCTTACACCAGGATATGAACACGATTTTGTTGTACAGCTCTAGTTATAGGTACCATCCTCACCTGCTGTTTCAAGGCAAACCTGCTACAGCCCACTGACTGATGGACAGACGGACGGACGCACACACGCGTATGACAGTAGCGTAGAGACACAGATAGAGGCAAATATAGCCCTGTAGTTCTTTGTTTGCCACCGTCCCTAACCTGTCTGTTCCAGATGACTCATTTTAGTATAATACATCTCACTATACGACAGGGACTCACATACACTCCCCACACATGGACATCAACACAGTGATGACACTATGGAGGTGTATGTTTATATGTACACATATAAAGACATGAACTATTCTTATCCCACCAGTGTTCACCTGTCTGCTACTGTATATGAGGCCTGTTACTGTAATTTAACTCACTATAAGACAGGGACACACTCGGGTAGGCATGGATATCAACACAACACTGAAGGCACAGACACAGGGAGATATTGCTATAGATAGGATCGCCACTGGCTACACCTGTCCGCTATGAGGCATGTTACATCAATTTACAAGACAACTCAGACAGATACACACGGGCATGTCTATCCACATGTGTGTACAGACATTGAGAGAATGGCGACACAAGTGAACAACGCAGTCAAAGTGAGACAGAGGACAAATCTCAAGATCAGAGGGAACAGTATGCACAACTCAGTATCACAGATTATTGTAAAATAGACACAAATTGCTTATTGAAAATTCGTGACAGGCACATGAAAAAGTGTATTTTTTTCATGTGCAGTACACGATTTTGTATACAGTGCATTTCAATCACAGATTAAGACAGTAGGTTACTTAAAACAGAAACGATAGGAGGGAGGTTGGTAGGGGAGGATAGGTGGGCATATAACAAGAACGTCTAGCAACCCAAAAGCACGGCCATGCCAATTCACAGAACGGTGATACAGACGTGAGTAGTCCTGACAGAGGAAGGATGCAAAGCGACGAGAGCTCAAAGTAGGCCAACACAGCTCCAGCAAAGGATCATGGGTAGGGCATGAACAGATTTGTGAGGTTCAAAGGAGATGTTTGCGATGGAACTCAAATGCAAATCTTGTGACGGGTTTAGCGAATAGAAACGTATCGTCCGTAGGGGTACAACAATCAAGCCATGACACAAACACACAATTTTTAGCTTGGAAGATACATAATATAACTTCTTAGGGATCAAATCCCGTTAACAGGATCAATTTGACAACAGCCAGTGAAAGTGCAGGGCGCCAAATTCAAACAACAGAAATCTTATAATTAAAATTCCTCATACAAGTATTATACAGCATTTTAAAGATAAACTTCTTGTTAATCCAACCACAGTGTCCGATTTCAAAAAGGCTTTACGGTGAAAGCATACCATGCGATTATGTTAGGTCAGCGCCTTGTCACAAAAAAAACATACACCATTTTCCAGCCAAAGAGAGGAGTCACACAAAGCTGAAATAGAGATAAAATTAATCACTAACCTTTGATGATCTTCATCAGATGGCACTCATAGGACTTCATGTTACAGAATACATGTATGTTTTGTTCGATAAAGTTCATATTTATATCCCAAAATCTCAGTTTACATTGGCGTGTTATGTTCAGTAATATTTTGCTTCCAAAACATCCGGTGATTTTGCAGAGAGCCACATCAATTTACAGAAATACTCATCATAAACGTTGATGAAAGATACCAGTGTTATGCATAGAATTAAAGATACACTTCTCCTTAATGCAACCGCTGTGTCAGATTTCAAAAAAGCTTTACGGAGAAAGCACAGCATGCAATAATCTGAGTACAGTGCTCAGCCACCAAAACAAGCCATACAGATACCCGCCATGTTGCGGAATAAGTAAAAGTCAGAAATAGTGTTATAAATATTCACTTACCTTTGATGATCTTCTTCGGAATGCACTCCCAGGAATCCCAGTTCCACAATAAATGCTCGTTTTGTTCGATAAAGTTAATCTTTATGTCCAAATACCTCCTTTTTGTTCGCGCGTTTAGTTCACTATTCCAAATGCACAAGGCGCGGGCACTAAGTCCAGACGAAAAGTCAAAAAGGTTCCATTACAGTTTGTAAAAACATGTCAAACCATGTATAGAATCAATCTTTAGGATGTTTTTATCATAAATCTTCAATAATATTCCAACCGGACAATTCCTTTGTCTTTAGAAATGAAAGGGAACGGAGCTTGTGCACAAGGCCGCACGCGTGACTAAACTAAAGGCTTTCAGCCAGACCACTGGTTCAAACAGCTCTTATTCGCTCCCCTTTCACAATAGAAGCCTGAAACAACGTTCTAAAGACTGTTGACATCTAGTGGAAGCCCTAGGAAGTGCAATCTGACCAAATTTACACTGTATATTGGATAGGCAATCACTTGAAAAACTACAAACCTCAGATTTCCCACTTCCTGGTTGGATTTTTCTCAGGTTGTCACCTGCCATATGAGTTCTGTTATACTCACAGACATCATTCAAACAGTTTTAGAAACTTCAGAGTGTTTTCTATCCAAATATACTAATAATATGCATATCTTAGCTTCTGGGCCTGTGTAGCAGGAAGTTTACTCTGGGCACGCTTTTCATCCGAAGGTGAAAATACTGCCGCCCAGCCCAGAGAGGATAAACAAAGAGATGCGAACTATAAAGATAGTTACAAAACAAGGTTAACTAATGTCACAAACAGGAAGTGTAGACTAAAATACAAAAACATCAGTGAGATACTGTAGAATAGAAATCAGGCCACCACATTGACTTATGATTATGGCACGCAAAGAAACTCCTCAAAGACTGCTCCTATGAAAACACTTATACACACAAACCGCCGTGCAACTGATGCATAAAAGATCACAAGTAATTCAGGAATGTTCATACAAGACCTCAACAATGTCTCTTTGCCATCATTAAAGGCATTAGACATGCATATTGAATGTTACATGTGAACACAACATACAAGATTCATAAATGATTCCACGTTTACTGGTTAATTATTCACTTAGCTCTCCTGTTCTGTCGCTCAAGGTGAAACGCCAGCCCTGACTTTTACAGCCCTCCAAGTACTGTAATATTACAGATCATAACGATCTTATACGATCTTATTATCATCAGAAAGATCAAATGTTGTTTAAAAAATGATGAGAGTAGGACAGTAGACAGTTCCCTAGTCTCTAACAGCGCTCTGATTTGGTGGAACCCCATAACACTGCCTCTACAAAGCAGCCCAGTAGGGGAGGAAGAGGAAAGCAGCAATTGAAAAATTGACTGATTTGATCCAAATGAAAGGAACATGGGTAGGAAAGATGGCAGAGTGAGAGAGAGACAGAGAACTAGAGAGACAGGAAAAACCTCCATCAAAGCAATAAGAATTCTCTGTGAATCTGAGACGAGAAACCCTGACAGTTGAACTCTGGGAAGTGGGAGCAGAGCAGAGCAGACAGACAGTCGCAGCCTTTGATGTCATCATTCTTCCTTCCGCAGTCATGGCAATGGTGTCCATCAGGACGGATGTGACAGGTGCGCTCGGAAACATTTAGCGTGTTTTGCCAGCCGAGCCCTTGACAAATCAGCTGTTTAGGGGCTGTCAGTGGCAGGTGTGTGTGTGTGTTTGTGATGCTATGTCAATGCAGTTAGGAGATTCTCAGAGACATCAGGAGGCCGAGTAATGCTCAGATAATGTTGCCGTGGTAATACATCGAGCTGTGATTCTTACGTACACTGGCAGTTATGGTGCTTGACATCACAAAACTGAGATGTATTAACATTTCATCACACAACCCTACCTGTATTCCATTCCATGATCCATACACCTGATCCTGCAAGCTAACGCAGATGCATAATATGGGTGGCTATTAGAATTAGCTTCCTTTATATACTGTCCCATGCTGTCGCCAACTGACAAGATTAGCTACACGTCTCTCTCTCTCTCTCTCCTCTCTCTCTCTCAGGATCAGGTATTGTGTGTGTGTGTGTGTGTGTGTGTGTGTGTGTGTGTGTGTGTGTGTGTGTGTGTGTGTGTGTGTGTGTGTGTGTGTGTGTGTGTGTATGTATGTGTGTGTGTGTGTGTGTGTGTGTGTGTGTGTATGTGTGTGTTTAGCAGGCATGATGACCCAGGGTCCTCGGTGTGTAAGGTTGTTAGCTCTGGCTTCTCAATGAGGATAAC